>NC_092334.1:184084000-184692000 GCF_046630445.1 Rutidosis leptorrhynchoides | reverse complement strand
AAATAAGCACATATGAAAATGTAGACAAAGTTCATAAGCATTTAACTAAAATAACATGTCAAAATAGTCATTACTAACAATTAAACAAGTCTCAAATGGCAATTATATCAAATTAATCAAGTTCATGAATTTTGCAACTAAAAAGTCTAATTTAATCTCCAAAAATCATGTTTAGGATCAATGTTTGGATCATTTAACTACCTAAACATGTTACACTACTTAATTTAGCAATAATTCATGACAAAAATCGGCCATAACCTATTTATATCAAAAAGCCCCAAATTGCTCAAGAACACAAACCCTAGATTTCTAAAAATTTTGAAGTTTTTGGCTTCAAATCATGTTAATTAGCATCAATCTAGGTTATACATGCATAAAATACTAACAATTTAACACTAATTACACTAGAAATTAACAAAATTACATTAGGTAAAATATTGGTAATTATCACAAAAACTAGAGAATTTAAGAGTTTAAGGGTGTAATTTTTACCTTTCTTGATAAACTTCTGAACAATTTCATGATTAGAGCGAAAAATTTGACGAATTACGGTGGAAAAATGATGAAATTTGAGAGGATTTTGAGTGTTTTTCGTGTATGTGTGTGTGTTGTGGTGTGAAGAACAGCTCGCTGGGTTTCTTATATCTGGCCTGTTTTCCAGCTCCATACGATCGCATGGAGTTGGAGTTTAAATCCCATGCGATCGCATGGGTGTCCGGGAACAGTACTTTGGCCTTTTTTTTTTAATAAAAAACTTATACTTAATAAAACATAAAATTAATTAAAATTTAAAATTTTGTTTCTTTTTAGGATGAGGGCATTTCGGATCGTTGTCCTAGTCCGTCCCTCGACAAAATTTTAAAATTCGTCAATTCAAAGCGCGGTTTTAAAAGTAAAGATTTTTGGGTTTTTTAATGTTTTTGGCATACTTTAGTTCAATAAGATTAAAAATAATGATAATAAAAGTTCTCGTCCCTCCCTCGGGTAAAGCAATTTCGGTTCAACGACCTAGTCTTCAACTCACGACGAATTTTAAAAATCATATTTTTAACTTAGCGAAATAAAGTAAATTTTTGTTTTTAAATTCACAAGAAACTTAAATTTAAGATGCATAAAATTAAAAATTCATATTAAAAATTTTAAAAATTCACACCAAATTTATATTATAATTTTTGTTTTTATACATACAAACTTATATTAAAAATATTAATTTTTCAAATATTTACAATTTTAAATATATTGATTTAAAAAGTTTACAATATTATTTTAATATTAATTTTAAAAACAAAGTAAAAATAAAATTAAAAATCTTTTTGGTCTTTTATCCCACTTTAATCAATCAAATATTATCAAAAACATACGCCCCTCTTTTCGGTAAAGTAATTTCGGTTTCATAACCTAGTTTAACTCATGACGAATTTTTGAAATTTTTTGGGTTGATTGATTAAAGATATTTATACCTTAAGAATAAACAGTAAATTTCGCAGTGATGTAATAAATTTTTGTATGATATCAATAATTTCGGTTACGCATACCTAATTTTATCGAATACCAATTTAATACATTATAGCGAACGATTTAGCGTTTATTATCAAAAGGTTAAAAATAAAAATAAAAATAAAAACTGTACATACTTACCTGTGAAATATATTTCTTAGTGATATGCTCTAGCCCACTCATAAGATAGTCGCACTAATTGGTTTTCCATAGCTACATAGGCGTAACCTCGAGCATTCAACGTTTTTTCTTCTAAACATATGAAGAGTCCATCTCTGCATAAAGTAACGAATTCGGTATTGGAATATGTCTGATTCGTCGAACATTTTCCTTCGTGTGACCATTTTCCGCATTTGTGACGTATTTCAAGGAGTTGAGCTCTCCTTTTCGCTGCGGATTTTGATTTTCCTTTACCAAATTGTAACTTATTATTTTCGTTTCTTGATTCTTTTCTTACTCCGTCCAATTTACCTCTGATTAATGATACTATTTCACTTGGAAGGGTGTTATTATTACGTTTAGTGATCAAAGCGTGTAGCATTAGACCATGGTTTAGTTCACAGGAAGTCTTCATCTCGTAAAACCTAAAAAAAATAAAAATTCAGAATGGGGGGAGAAGACTAGTTCTTTAGGGTCTGCTAGGGAAAGACCATACAGATTCCATTTTCGAGAACTACACGAAAACAGAACATCTAACTCTAACAGAAATACATATTATCCTTTAAAAGACTTGATTCTCCCCACACTTAGTTAGCTGTGGTGTTGAAATTGTGATTAACTTCGTTGTCAACTTCCATCGGACTATCTATGTAATGTTTAACTCTGTGACCATTAACCTTAAATTCAATCCCATTTGAATTTATTAATTCTACTGTTCCATATGGGAAAACTCTTTTGACTATGAATGGTCCAGACCATCTTGATTTTAATTTTCCAGGAAATAACTTGAATCGTGAATTGAAAAGAAGAACTCTGTCTCCTACTTTAAATTCTTTTGAACTTCTGATTCTTTTATCATGCCATTTCTTCGTTCTTTCTTTATAGATTAACGAATTTTCATATGCTTCATGTCTTAATTCTTCTAATTCGTTTAATTGATTTAAACGTAGACGTCCGGCTTCATGTAAATCAAGATTACATGTCTTCAAAGCCCAAAATGCTTTGTGTTCAATTTCTACTGGAAGATGACATGATTTTCCGTAAACGAGTTTAAAAGGTGTGGTTCCAATTGGAGTTTTGTAGGCTGTTTTAAAAGTCCAGAGTGCATCCTCCAATTTAATGGACCATTCCTTCGGATTTGATCCTACGGTTTTCTCTAGAATACGTTTTAAAGCTCGGTTAGTATTTTCAACTTGTCCACTTGTTTGTGGATGATAAGCGGTGGAGATTTTATGAGTTACTCCATATCTTTTAAGAACTTTCTCAAGTTGATTATTACAGAAATGAGTTCCCCGATCACTTATTAAAGCTTTCGGTGTTCCAAACCTTGCAAAAAGACGTTTTAAAAAGTTGACTACAACTCGTGCATCGTTAGTTGGGAGAGCTTGTGCTTCCGCCCATTTAGATACATAATCAATGGCTACGAGAATGTATAGATTATTATGAGATTTTGGAAATGGACCCATAAATTCAATACCCCATATGTCAAATACTTCACATACTTGAATGACATTTTGTGGCATTTCATCACGTTGACTTATTTTTCCGGCCCTTTGACAAGCATCACAGGATTTGCAAAGAAGGTGTGCGTCTTTGAAAATTGTAGGCCAATAGAATCCAGCATCATAAACTTTTCTTGCTGTGAGTTGAGGCCCATAATGCCCTCCTGTTGGTCCCGTGTGACAATAGTTTAAGATTTTACTAGCTTCATCTCCGAATACACATCGGCGTATTATTCCATCGGGACAACTTTTAAACAAATGTGGATCTTCCCAGAAATAGTGTTTTATATCACTAAAGAATTTCTTTCATTTTTGGTACGATAATCCCTTTTCAAGGAATCCACATACTAAATAGTTTGCATAGTCTGCAAACCATGGAATTTTATTATAATCTATCTTCAATAGATATTCATTAGGAAAGTTGTCTTGTATGGCCGATTCATTTAGAACTTCTAATTCGGGATTTTCAAGACGAGAAAGATGATCAGCGGCGAGATTTTCTGCTCCCTTTTTGTCTCGGATTTCAATATCGAACTCTTGTAAGAGTAAGATCCAACGGATTAATCGTGATTTGGCATCTTGTTTCGAAAATATGTATCTAAGAGCAGAATGGTCGGTATAGACCACCGTTTTAGCTAGAACGAGATATGATCGAAATTTGTCAAAAGCAAAGACAATAGCAAGGAGTTCTTTTTCAGTAGTTGTATAATTCGTTTGTGCTCCTTGTAACGTCTTACTAGCATAATATATAGGTTGAAATCGTTTTTCAATCCTTTGTCCTAAAACGGCTCCCATTGCAAAATCACTTGCATCGCACATAAGTTCAAACGGTAGATTCTAATTTGGAGTTATCATAATCAGCGCATTAGTGAGTTTCTCTTTAAAAATATTAAAAGATTTGATACATTCATCTGAAAAGATAAATGGAGCATCCTTTTCTAGGAGTTTATTCATAAGAGTGGCAATTTTAGAAAAATCTTTTATGAAACGTCGGTAAAAACCTGCATGCCCTAGAAAACTCCTAACTCCTCTAACATTAGTAGGATGTGGAAGTTTAGCAATTACATCTACTTTAGCTCTATCCACTTCAATTCCTTCCTTTGAAATTTTATGACCAAGAACGATGCCTTCTTTAACCATGAAATGGCATTTCTCCCAATTAAGAACTAGATTTGATTGTTCGCATCTAATAAGCATTCGTTCAAGATTAACTAGACATGATTCAAAAGTATCACCGAAGACTGAAAAGTCATCCATGAAAACTTCCATGAATTCTTCTATCATGTCGTGAAAAATCGCCATCATGCACCTTTGAAAGGTTGCAGGGGCGTTGCAAAGTCCAAATGACATGCGTTTGTAAGCAAAAGTACCATAAGGGCACGTGAATGTGGTTTTCTCTTGGTCCTCGGGTGCTATTGGAATTTGAAAATATCCGGAAAAACCATCAAGAAAACAATAGTAACTATTTCCGGCTAATCTTTCCAACATTTGATCAATGAAAGGTAAGGGAAAGTGATCTTTTCTGGTGGCGTCATTTAATTTTCTATAATCAATACAAACACGCCACCCTGTTATAGTCCTAGTAGGAATAAGCTCATTTTTCTCATTTGTAATGACAGTCATGCCACCCTTCTTAGGTACGCATTGAACTGGGCTTACCCATGGACTATCAGAAATTGGATAAATTAAACCTGCATCTAGCAGTTTAATAATTTCTTTCTTAACAACATCTTGCATATTAGGATTTAGTCTTCGTTGGCGTTGCACATACGTTTTATGACCTTCTTCCATAAGGATTTTATGTGTGCAATACGAAGGACTTATTCCTTTAATATCATGAATTTTCCATGCAATGGCTGGTTTATGAGCTTTCAACACAGAAATGAGTTGAGATTTTTCATTTTTAGTTAGAGAAGACGATATTATTACAGGTAATTCAGATTCACCATGTAAATAAGCGTATTCCAAATGGTTTGGAAGTGGCTTTAACTCTAATGTCGGTGGTTCTTCTATCGATGATTTATACCAATATCTGTCTTCCTCTTTTAGCATTTGAATTTCTTCTGTTGTTGGTTCATATCCATTAGCCATAAGTGTAGCTAACATTTCAGTTTCATCAATTGGTTCAATTCCTTCTCCTAAAGAACATTCTCCTGTTCCTTGTAATTCTGGAAATTCTTCTAACAATTCTGCATGTGATTCTATAGTATGAATATAATAACATGTATCATCCGCAGATTGCGGTTGTTGCATTGCTCTATCAACTGAAAAGGTAACACTCTCGTCCTCTATACTTAGGGTCAGTTTCTTACCAAACACGTCTATCATTGCTTTAGCCGTGTTTAAGAATGGTCTTCCTAATATGAGAGGAACATGAGAATCTTCTTTCATGTCCAGAATAACAAAATCTACTGGAAATACTAAAGTACCAACTTTAACTAGCATGTTCTCCATTATCCCTCTAGGATATTTTATTGATCGATCGGCTAGTTGTATGCTTATTCGTGTTGGTTTCAATTCTCCAAGGTCTAGTTTAGTGTATAGTGAATACGGCATTAAATTTATACTAGCACCTAAGTCTGCCAATGCTTCTATTGAACTAAGACTTTCCAGAAAACATGGAATTGTGAAGCTTCCTGGATCTGATAATTTTTCTGGTATCTTATTCAACAGCACTGCAGAATAATTAGCATTCATAGTAACAGCCGAGAGCTCTTCCATTTTCTTTCTATTTGTGATTAGATCTTTTAGAAATTTAGCATATCTAGGCATTCCTGAAATCACATCAATGAAAGGAAGATTGACATTTATTTGTTTAAACATATTCAAGAATTTGGATTGCTCGGCTTCAAGTCTCTCTTTTCTCATTTTACTCGGGTAAGGAAGTGGTGGTTGGTATGGTTTAACATAAGGTTTAGCCTTAACTGTGTTATATTCATTAACCTTTTCAACTACCGGTTCTTTTTCCTTATCTTGCTCAGATTGTGGTTCTTGTGGAGTAGGATTAGTTTCATCAGAAATTATAGGTATTTCAGGTGGTTTAAGTGTAATACCACTTCTCGTGGTAATAGCTTTAGCTGTTTCATTTCGGGGGTTAGCATTTGTATCACTAGGTAGACTTCCCGGTTTTCTTTCACATATTAACCTTGCTAGGTTACTTACTTCTTGTTCCATATTTTGAATAGAAGCTTGTTGATTTCTAAATGCTTGAGCATTTTGTTCATTGGTTTGTTTCTGAGATGTGAAAAATTGAGTTTGAGATTCAACTAGCTTCGTCATCATATCTTCTAAATTTGGCTTTTTATCATCGGTTTGTGGTGGTTTGTTTTGAAAATTAGGTCTTTGCTAATTGTAAGTATTATTGGATACTTGTTGATTACTAGGACCTTGTTGGTTGTTGTATGGAACATTTCGGTTATAATTCTGGTTTTGATTATAGATTGGTCTTGGCGGTTGATAATTATTCTGATAATTATTTCCAGGCCTTTGGTTTATGTATGAAACATTCTCTCTTTGTTCTATTGTTAGTTCAATACTGAGACAATCTTTTGTCAAATGTGGTCCTCCACACTGCTCACAACTAATTCGTATTGAGTGAATATCCTTAGTCATCTTTTCCATTCGTCTCTCGACATCATCTATCTTTGCGGAAATGGAATCAAAGTCATAGCTAGAATCGGCTCTAGCTGCTTTAGATGATCTAACGATATCTTTTTTTTGATGCCACTCATGTGAGTGGGAAGCAGTGTTATCAATAATTTTGTAAGCATCAGTTGCTGTTTTCTTCATAATAGAACCACCAGCTGCTATATCGATGTCTTTTCTTGTAGTGATGTTGCATCCTTGGTAGAATATTTGTACTATTTGACAAGTGTCTAAACCATGTTGCGGACATCCTCTTAATAACTTTCCAAATCTTGTCCACACCTCATATAGAGCTTCATTTGGCTTCTGTGTGAAAGTAACAATTTCTCCTTGAAGTCTTACGGCTTTAGATGCCGGAAAGAATTGTTTAAGAAATTTTTCAACTAAAACGTCCCATGTATCAATCGCCCCTTCAGGTAGCGATTCTAACCAATCTTTGGCTTCTCCCTTTAAAGTCCAGGGAAATAACATGAGATATATCTGTTCATCCTCCGCTTCTCTAATTTTAAATAGTGTGCAGATCCTATTAAAGGTACGAAGATGTTCATTTGGATCTTCCTTCGACGCACCACTAAATTGGCATTGATTAGTTACCATGTGTAGGATTTGTCCTTTGATTTCATAATCTGGCGCATTAATGTCTGGTTGGGTAATTGCGTGACCTTGGCCAGTGCGTTTAGCTCTCATTCGGTCTTCCATACTTAGAGGTTCCAGATTCTCCATAATTGAATTTGTTGAATCTGAATCACTAGAGGATTCTGATTTAATGGTTCGTTCCTTAACAATCCCTGTTTGAATGATTGGTGGTTCTGGAGGAAAAATTAATGGTTCAGGATCTATGAATTGTCCCTGAATATTCTCCGAATTCTCAATTGTGAGGTCGGGTTCAAAAAATGGATTATCAGAAATTTGAATTGGAGTACTTGGTCGACTGGATGACGATTCTAAAAAAAAATCAACGGCGACAATATTTACTAGATGTCTTGATCGAGTTACAGGTGGTGAACGTACAAAAGGTGGTAAACGTTTTGCTCGGTGCATTCACTGAATATCCTATTAGTTATAAAAATAAGAAAAATTATATAAGTTATCAAATTAATAGACTTTTCTGATTTTGCCCACGTTTCGAATAGCCAAAAGATGCAGCAGAGGGGCAGGATTCGTTTGGTCTCAATATAATTGAGTACTGTTTAGCTCCAATAACCCGGTCCACGTACAAATCCAACTATTACTACGAACCAGAGAATTTTGATGTCTATCAATTTAACCACTTAAAATAATTTTTCGTAATTTAAAGAAATTTTAGAGAAGAAATAGAAAAAAAAAATCTAAGTCCTAAAACTAGAATGGCGAGAAATAAGAAAGAAAAAGAGCGCGTCGAAAAACGTCGAAAAATAAAAGGCGAAAAATAATAGGCGTCGAAAAATAAAAATAAGAAAGTAGCGCGTCGAAACTTAAAAAGGAACTAAAAACTAAGAATTAAAAGTTGCGTTTAAAAATATTAAAGCTTAAAAGAAAAACTATATCCCAAATGGCAATAACTTAAAAAGGTACTAAAACTTAAAAAGGCGTCGCAAAATTCTAAAGCACCTAAATCTTAATCTAAAGAAACAGCACTTAAGGGATTTTACGGCAAAGCCTAAAAATCTAGAAATAAAAATCACTATCGCAAACATTATGACTTTAAACTAAATACGAGCGAAAAATATAAAAATTACGCTAAAACAATTAAAAGGGTACAAAATATAAAAATAAACTAAAAGTTGTAAAAAGTACAATTTTTATAAAAATATTATTTTTATATTATTTATTTTATAAAACTATTAATTTTATAATTTAATTAAACTAATTAAACTTAAAATACAAATTAAATAAAAATTAAATTAACTAATTAAAAACTAAAAACCTAATTAGGGTTATAATAAATAATAATAATAATAATAATAATAATAATAATTACGTAATGATTGCAGAATTAGGGTTGTTTGTGGCCTGTCAGAAGACCTCATGCGATCGCATGAGTTTTTGCCTTCGGGCTCATGCGATCGCATGAGCTACGGTTTCGGGCCAGGCCTTGGGCTGCTACAGTACGGGCCGAGTAGATTTCTTTTATATTTTTTTTTTCTGTTTTATGATTTATATATATATAATATTTATATTAAGTAAATAAAACTTATAATTTTACAAAATAAAGATAAAGAAATTTTATAGAACTTATATATTTAACAAACTCTTAAAAATATTTATATTTTTGTTTTTCTTTTTATATTTTCGAATATATTAAAACGTATTTTTACAAAAGTGTATTTTTCATAAAAGTAAACTAAAAATAAATTTTTTTTATATTAGCGTTGCGCTTCCGGCGTTTAAGCAGATATGTCCCCGGCAGCGGCGCCAAAAATACTTGATGTTATGCGAGGTGTATATGAAATAGCTTATATTTTTACAACTAAAATACTATTAAATATGATACAATTTTACACAAGATATTTATTTATTTATAGAATGGATATACCTAAACCTTGCTACAACACTTATAGGCAGTGTACCTAATCGTACAGTAGTGTAGTTTTTAGTAAGTCCGGTTCGTTCCACAGGGATCTCTTTTTAAACAAACTTAACGCTATATTAGTTTTAATTTATAAAAATACAAATATATATATATATATATATATATATATATATATATATATATATATATATATATATATATATATATATATATATATATATATATATATATATATATATATATATATATGTATATATATATATATGTATATATATATATATATATATATATATATATATATATATATATATATAAGTAATATTATTATTATAAAATGGGGTTTTTACCGTTTAATGACCCGTTTGTCGATTTTTAAAACTTTAGCCGCAGTTAAAACCTAATGTAAAAAAAATTAAATAAATAAAAGACTTAATTTAAAGCGTAAAGTAAATAACGATAATGAAATTGCGATAAATAAAAGTACGATAATTAAAAATTGCGATAATTAAAAAGTATGATAATTAAAAGTGCAATTAAATACAATGACAATAAATAAAAGAGCGATAATTAGAAGTGCAATTAAATATGAAAATAAAAGAATTATGCTTATTTAAACTTCCGTAATCATGATGTTTGACGTGTTGTTTTTTAGTTTATTCCCATGGGTTAATTGTTCTTTGTCCTGGATTATTTAATATGTCCGTCTGGTTTTTGTCCATAACAGTCCATCAGTCATAAATATAAAGTGCGAGTGTCCTCGTCAAATTATCCTTATACCCGAAGTCAAATATTCCAACTAATTGGGGACTTAAACTGTAACAAGGTCTTAATACTT
Organism: Rutidosis leptorrhynchoides; assembly: GCF_046630445.1. Taxonomy (NCBI): domain Eukaryota; kingdom Viridiplantae; phylum Streptophyta; class Magnoliopsida; order Asterales; family Asteraceae; genus Rutidosis; species Rutidosis leptorrhynchoides. The sequence continues at coordinate 184,681,850 of NC_092334.1, read as the reverse complement.
TGTTTAATAATTACACCAGGATATCGACTGCGTGTAACCCAAGGTTTTAATACTTTGTTAACAATTACGCCAAGTGTCCTTGTACATAATTTCACCCTTGTTTTAATAAGTCTATTAACTATTAATCCATTCCCGTGTCCGGTTAAATGAACGATTATTCGTACATATAAATATCCCGCCCATCGTGTCCGATCGAGTGTATATGGTTATTTATAGGTACATCCAATTGTAAATCTTTATATTAAAATTAACAAACTATTATTTAGTTAAACAAATATAAAGCACATTAATAGCCCATAGTCTAATTTCCACAAGTGTCGTTCTTTTGTCCAAACCCCAATTATGGTACAAAGCCCAATTACCCAATTTTAGTATTTAGCCCAACATCACGATTACTTCGGTATTAAATAAGCATAATAATAACTTATCTACGAGTCATTAAATTAAAAAGGTTGAACATAACTTACAATGATTAAAAATAGCGTAGCGTTACACAGACAGAATTTCGACTTACACCCTTACAACATTCGCTAACATACCCTTATTATTAGAAATTAAAATTAAAATTAAAATTAAAATATAAATATATATATATTTACGTATGAATGAAGAGAAGAAAAAGATGTTTTTTACTTTGATCAAAATCGCGAATTTTATAGGCATGTGGGCTGGAAAAGTTAGCCATGCGATCGCATGGCTTTTGTGCCTCCAGGCCATGCGATCGTATGGGGGTAGGTAGCAGCTCACATTTTTTTGTTATCTTGTTTGTCGACGTTTTAATAAATAAATATAATATATAAATAATTATAAGAATTATTTAAATATTATATTATATTTATGTGCATAGTTGACTTGTAATTTTTAGTCCGTTGCGTCGAGCGTTGAGAGTTGACTTTGGTTCCGATTCCGGTTTTTCGAACGTCCTTGCATACAATTTAATATCTTGTATTTTACGTTTTGCACCTTGTACTCTTGTAATTTTGAGACGTTTCTTATCAATAATTGGAACCTCTTTGATTGTATTTTGTACTTTTGAGCTTTTTGGTCGTTTGCGTCTTCAATTCGTCGAATATGTCTTTTGTCTTCACCTTTTATTATTTAAACGAATATCACTTGTAAATAGAACAATTGCAACTAAAAGTTTGTCTTTCTTGAGGGGTAATGCTATGAAATATATGTTCGTTTTTAGCATTATCACTACATCACAACAATACAACAATATACGTATACAATATTTAACATGCTAAACAATATCCAACAACATAATATGGTTATCCATAACGCTATGGTGCTACCGACACGTGGTTCACACCATACGCATTTGAGTCTCACTCTTTTATAGTGCTACCGTGTAACATCCTCTATCGGGCCTAGATGTAAGATTACTATTTTGCCCTTAAGTTAGTATTGTGTTATTATATGCTTTTATTTTAATTTAATATTTATTATTATTTAATGATGTGGTTAGGACCAGTTTGTGACAAGCGTCACAGAACAGGTTTGTTTATTTAATTTGGACTTCGTTTGGGTTACCAAATGATGTACGAAAGATATCAGATAACTGATAAATACCCGTGTGTTTCACAGTGTGGGAATTTAACCCAATTAATTGGCAAGAGCTGTGTCCTTCTTGCCATTTCTATAAAATTCCCAAACACACTCCGTACTCTCATCCTCACCTACATCAAAACCCTAATCTTTAATCCTTGTTCTTGAGCTCAAATCTTTTACATTATCTTGTTCCTTTCGATTTACTGATTCTAACAAGGTAAGATTCATAGCTTTTCATGCTTTAATCATTGAGAAAATTGAGTTTTTGTATTAGTTTTTACAAAGTGAGTAATTTGGGTCAAAATGGTTAGATTTGATGTTGTTTGAGTCCAAATCTTGTGGGTTTATGTTTCTACATGTTTAGTGTCTTAGATTTGGTCAGTTTTGAGGTCATAAACGAGCTCTAGAGCAAGAATTGGTCGATTTTGGGTGAAACCCGTCACTTTGGCTTCAGCTTCTGCAGATGAACACGGTCGGCCAAGTGTCTCCTGACACTCGACCGACTGACTCGACCATCGACCGATTGTGTATGACCCACGGCCGAGTGTGTCTGCGAGAGACCATCGACCGAGTGACTAGACACTCGGCCGAGTGAGTGGAGACAGTCGGCCGACTGTCTCTGACAGTCGACCGAGTGTCTTTGGCAGTGAAATATTTTACCAAGTGTTGATTTCTAGCCGTTATGCTGCCTGTTTGTATCTTGATGATTTTGATGTAAATTTTGAAAGTGCACAAGTGTTAAGGAGAAAAAATTTAACGGACAGTTTTTCTGACAAAAATTTTTATATTGTATTATTTGGTGTTAACGGACAGAAACTAACTTGTGTATATGTTTTCTCAGGAGAAAAGGAGAAAGAGAATGTTCAGTGATTAGATAGCTGAATACCTTCTCGTTTGCTGGTATTTGGTGAGTGGGACTAACTGGAAAATATAGTATATAAAAGCATGTTATATTATGATTGCCATGCTTGTTAGATATACCTATTGTTGTGGTTAGTTAGTACTTGTGATGACTGCATGTTAGCTGATGCTTGTCTGCTGGAGTAAACGTTTAACACGTATCTGTACTAACTTCTTTGGCGTTGTTATTACCGAAAATAACTTTGCAATCCCTTTCCGAATTAGCCAATTTTGTCACAGCTCCAACAAGTCAACTTCGAATTTTCGTTCGAAACAACCTTATTATAACCTTGATATATACGTTGTCTTTTCGCCTTCGTTACCGGGGAACTGTTTAAATCCCGCCACATTAACAGTAAACGTACCAGTAACTTCACTACTCTTGGGCGAAAGTCACTTCGATAAATTACTATATTTATTCATTAATACCCTATCATATACTCATCCGCGTTCTGTAACGATAATTGCCATACCAATTACCGGGAATCAACAATCAGTATTTCGAATCTCGCAACGTTTCTACGTCAACAGTTATATGTATACATATAACCTTTATCTCTTAGAATTATGATCTTTCATGCTGAAATTCTGAAAAGCACCCAGTCTGCGAATTAATGCTCTGAATTTTGAAAATGTTGAATGAAGCAACAAAAACTGTAAACGAACTCAACAGCCAAAAGTTGATGATAAAGAATTGTATGTTGGCAAAACTCAGAAAAAGTTTGAAACTGAAAAACTGATTGAGCAAACTACGAAGGAGTCTCTGAACAAATCACAAGGACTAAACTTGTACATTAAGAATCCCGATGATTCTGTTTCTGATGAAATCTTTAGCGAATATCTTGCTTCGGACTCCAAACTCTTGAGGACAAATTTTCTTCACCATCCTCCGATATTAGAAATTTCAAAATATCATCGTATCTTTCATTATAAATATCCTCCATATTTCTGAAGATATTTTCATAACTATTCTTATCTGAAATCATTAATCTCTTCGGTCTATCAGTGTTACATCATATAGAAACTGTTAGTTTCTATATTCTGTAAACTTTGGAGCTTAAAATAAGAATGTTATTGAAGTAATGTTGGGAACTGATGCATGAGTTAGTATAATATAATGACACTTGATCAACGTGATTATATTACAGTAAGTCATGCTGAGTTTCTAATGGAATGTGATGATTCACAGATCATAACGTCATCATGTGCCATGTTACATAACTCTTTCATTATGCTTAACTTCTGAACATATCAAGAAAGTATATTCATGATAGTTATATTCTCAGTGATTCTGGTAATTTGACAAATCAAATCGTGTGACTTCGTTCTTTCTTGCTTAGAACATTAAGTTCATTCGAAATTTCATACTTACGAATTCTGGACTATTACTTGCGAAAAGAAAACAGAGCATAAAGCTTCAAAGTGTAAATGGGGGTAGAAAGCATTAACTGTGAATGACAATGGTTACAGGAGACAGAAGCAGGGGCTTCGAAATATAAGAGAAGATATAAAACCCAATAACAACACAGAAATTACAAACCGTGGATATTAATACGAATATAAAGACACGGTATAATTAAGAATAGTATCACCCCAAGGTAATTATAGAAGTAAACAGATTTTTCTAGTGGAAGATCGAAAAGAAGGATGACAGAAATGATAATTAGAAAAATATCAAGGATTAGAACTGGATTAAGCATTTTTATAATCTTTTGGATGTATGAACTAAGAAAGAAAGTATAGAAATGGTGGGAATAATGGAACGTAAGAGCTTAATTTGTAATGGAAATATCAGACAGAGTAATCGAGGCAGATCACCATATTTAATTATAGAGATCTTAATTTTCTTACTCGCCGAAGAATCAAATCTTTTAGATTTCAAAGATTTTCTTTAAATCCCTTGAATACCGGAATTCAACCCTGACTCTGTCAAAAGTTAAGATGAATCTTTACTTTCCTATTTCACTCTTTGGTGATAGCTTCATTCGTACTCTTCGAATAATCGAATTATTTTTATCCATATTACTCAATGATGATAAAACTCAATTTATCAACTCATATTCGTCATGAAAACATTTTTATTGTTAGCCATGACCACCTCACTCAAATTTCGGGACGAAATTTCTTTAACGGGTAGGTACTATGATGACCCGGGAATTTCCGACCAAATTTAAACTTGATCTTTATATAATTTCGGCACGATAAGCAAAGTCTGTATTGTTGAGCCTCGAAAACATTGGAACTGTTTACATAGATTCATTTACACCTTCGACCATTCCCGACGATTCACGAACAGTAGTTTGTAAATAATATATATATATATATATATATATATATATATATATATATATATATATATATATATATATATATATATATATATAATATTAAGGGTATATATATCTATAAATTTGAGATGATAGGATACTATCTAATCAGTTGAATTATATTGAATATTTAAAATAATACATAAGATAATTAAGTTGCAATTCAAATGAATATATACATATATAATGTAATATATAATAAATATTCAAGATATATTATCATAGAATAGGTTATCAATACGACATAAATATTAATATATAATAGTAATATATTTAATTTAATTACAAGTTAAAATATAATTATTATATTAATATTGTTATTACTACTCTCATTAAAATTATTGAAATAAATACTAGTATTAATATTGAAAAATCAGTATTGTTAATATTACTATATATAGTATATAGGTATGAAATTTTATGCTATTAATGTGTATAATTATTAATGTTATATTTATCATTTTTAATATCATTTTTATTATAATTAGTAGAAGAATTATAATTTTAGTTATTATTATGATTATTAGTAATATTACTCAAATTATTCAAATCATTATAAATATTGTTATTCCCATCATAATATGACTAATTATCACTATCACTAATAAAACTATTATTATTATTATCATTGTTATATTATATTAGTATTATCATTGTTATTAAAATAAACTGTATTACAATTATTAATATGTTTATTTGTGTGAAATATTAATTACTCCGTATAATAGATAAATATATATATATATATATATATATATATATATATATATATATATATATATATATATATATATATATATATATATATATATATATATATATATATCAAATGCAGGACTATCTCGCGTAATATATCTGCATCGCTATTTATCTGTTTAGAATCAATCTAATTTTTTGTTATTATTCATCTTTTTCTTCTTCCCTTGGTTACTCGTGAATACTTGTCTAGCTCTCTATTATTTTTCTCATCATCAGTCGCTTGATTATAAAGTGAACCATTCGATTTCTATCATCAAACACCCAACTATATATACAAATTACCTACTGCAATTTCAAGGAAATCAAACTGATTTTTTTTAAAAAAAAGGAACTCGATACCTCTGTTGAGTTACTTTTTGATTGTTATTTGAAATCAAGTCCTTTTTAAAAATTTAAAAATACAAAAGTATCCTAAATCACGTCTTGAATGTTTTCTAAAATTTTCAGATTCCATTCCGTTATATCAAGCTCAAATTCTTGAGTCAAAGTTTTGAAACTTAAAAGTCAACCCCGTGTTCATGATCGAATTCTAGCTTGTCATGATAATTCAGATTAAATTGATGTTTGATTAAGTTTCTAGGAAGGATTTTGAACCTATTTCGTGTTGTAACATTTATCCAAAACGTTCCCGAAGTTAAAATCATTATATTTTTTCTTCACTTGCGACGAGCAGTAGCAGCATTGATGCTGTGATAAATTTTTTTTCTTTTCCTTTTTCGTGTTTTCATAAAACGAATATCATAATCTGATTATTTTGTTGCTTTTGCAATTTAAAAATCTATTTTGATGTTTTGAGGAACTAAAGAAGAATATCAACTGGTTGGAAATTGGGAAGAAGAAGTAGGAAATAGTTGCACCAGTTAAATAAGTTTAAGTATGGATTTAAAACAGAAAGGTTACGGGTAGTGGAGTGGTGTGGGGTGATTTGTGTTATCGAGAGGTCGCGGGTTCGAATCCCGGCAGTGGCACTTCTTTTTGATCATTTCTTCAAAGGTTGTAACCATTTATTAATTTTTATTATTATTATTATTATTATTATTATTATTATTATTATTTTTATTATTATTATTATTATTATTATTATTATTATTATTGTGATTATTATTATTATTATTATTATTATTATTATTATTATTATTATTATTATTATTATTATTATTATTATTATTATTATTATTATTATTATTATTATTATTATTGATGATATGAGAATTATTATTATTAGTAATATCATTTTTATTATGATTAGGGTTATTAAAATTGTTATCTTAAAACTTATTATCATTATTAAGAATTATTTTAGTTATGATGTAAATTATTATTATTATTACAAATATTAATTATACAACTATTATTATCACAAATATAACAAATATTATTAATATTATTGTTATTACTAAGTATCATTTTATAGATATCAGTATTAATACTATCATTATTACTAAAGGTACTATTATTTTAAACCTATCACTTTTATTAAAATTAGTATTATCGTTATTATTATAAATATTACAAAGTATCATTATTATCAATACTGGTAATAGAATTATCGTCTAAACACCATTATTAGTACTATTACTAATACTATCACTAAAAATTAATATTAAAACTATAATTATTGTTAACATTACTAATATTCTTATTATTAGTATAAGAATCTTTATTATGATTATTAACAAAAGTATTTTAAGATTACCATTAATAATAAGATTGTTATAATTATTATTATTATTATTATTATCTAGTAATAAGTATTAATATAAAAAAAATATATTTAATACATATAACATAACGAAAATTAATATTTTTATATAACAAATTGAATATAAGAAACATATATACACAATATTAATATAAAAGGGATATATATATATATATATATATATATATATATATATATATATATATATATATATATATATATATATATATATATATATTTGTTCGATTGTAACTATGTATATTAATAAATATACAAATGATATAGGTTCGTGAATTCGAGGCCAACCCTGCATTGTTCAGTATAGTCATGTGTATTTTTACTACAAAATACATTAGGTGAGTTTCATTACTCCCGTTTTATATATATTTTTGGGAGTGAGAATACATGCGCTGCTTTTATAAATGTTTTACGAAATAGACACAAGTGATCAAAAACTACATTCTATGGTTGGATTATTAAACCGAATATCGCCCTTCAAGTCTGGTAACCTAAGAATTTAGGGAAATGGCCCCTGATTGACGCGAATCCTAAAGATAGATCTATGGACTTTGACAAGTCCCATTCGGGGTACGAATGCTTTAGTACTTCGAGATTATTATACAGACGAGAGTTTCTGTTTTGGGGATATTCTATGCATTAAGTTAACGTCGGTTACCAGGTGTTCAATCCATATGAATGATTTTTATCTCTATGCAGTTTGCGAAATGCCTGATATGAGAATGATGTTTATGAAAATATAAAATCTTGTGGTCTATTAAAATGATGAAAATGAATCCTTATGATAAACTAATGAACTAACCAACCTTTTGGTCGACACTTTAAAGCATGTTTATTCTCAGGTATGAAAGAAATCTTCCGCTGTGCATTTGTTCATCTTAGAGATATTGCTTGGAGTCATTCATGACATATTTCAAAAGACGTTGCATTCGAGTCGTTGAGTTCATCAAGATTATTATTATTAAGTCAATTATAGTTAGATATATTATGAAATGGTATGCATGCTGTCAACTTTCGATGTAATGAAAAATTGTCTTTTCAAAAACGAATGCAATGTTTGTAAAATGTATCATATAGAGGTAAAGTACCTCGCGATGTAATCAACTGTTGTGAATCGTTTATAATCGATATGGACTTCGTCCGGATGGATTAGGACGGGTCCTTTCACAAATATAAATATTTATTGACAAATTACTAGTCTTTAAAAAGATCAATGGACATCTATAAGGAGGAAGTATATTTTTGTCTTTAAAAGTTGTACATTTCGCTTTATTCTGTTTGCTTGCAATGGTATACGGAGTAGTAATTGGTTTTGTTGTGATTCTAGTTCAATAGAGGGTCAAAGAGAGTAAGATATTGTCAAGCAAACAATGTTGTTTTTGTATATGTTGTAAAACACTTGGATCTCTGTGATCTACTTTTAATTTAATTTCTATTTTTATTATAAGTTAATCAAATGTTTTGGTGATGATTTAGCACTAATAGAGTGCTGCTATCTCAATTAAGAAATGTAAATTATAACCGCGATAGGGAGTGGTGCGTAATAAAAGTAGCAACTTTTGACTAAATTGAATTGTGTATACTCCAAAAACATTGTTGACTAAATTGTTTTTAACTTTTTTTTTTTATGAAAAAGTTATTAGAGGAAAACTAATCAGGTACTAGAAATTTGCATCCATATGTGTTCAAGTGTATTTGTTTATCGACCAGACGATTTTTACAAGCAAGGCAGTCCACGGGATTTTTTATGTTTTCTTCTGAGTTGTGGGATAATTTGTTATTATTATTTTTTTTAACGGCAAAGGAAGTATGTATTATATATATCAACACGAAATAATTACAATAATGTCACGCTTACAAAAACGGAACTACATCTAGGAAAACAAAACGACAAATATATAACCGAGATAGTAAGACTCCACAAGTGTGTAGGAAAACGCCGTAATCCGTTCATTATCATTAAGGTCGAGATTGGACTTGAGAAGAATTAACTAAACAAGCTGGAGTGGGGACAGAGCACAGTGTTGGCAATTCAACGACAAAGCCCCCTGATCCACCTCAAATTCTCTCGACCAAAACGACTACTCCAGGAGTGGGGCAAAAAACCTGCGTGGAGAACAATTAATTAACCTATCCCGGATCTCCTAGACGATAAAGCTAGCGAATCATAACCTCGTGGATTTGCAAGCCAGACATCCCATTCAATATTGGTGCCTTTGATCCTATTAGAGATCCATTCGAAGCATTTAAGTTGGATGTCTTTGAATACCATTGCGCATGTCGGTTTTATCTTAGTGAAAGTGAAAGCGTTCCTACTTTTCCAAATCATGTATCCCGTAACCCATTCCGTAGCTTGCCACAACAGTTTTCCCAAGTCGGAGGTGAAGTTATATCCATTTCCAAGAAAAGATTCATTTATACCCAAGTTTGTAAAAGGGCCGAGCTTCCACCAATCATAGACACGATTCCAAATGTCAAAAGCGAAAGTGCATAAGATGATGGAGTGCTCTACTGATTCCAAACCATTGTCACAAACCGGACAACGTACCGTACCCAAGTCCATACCTCTCTTGTCAAGTTCAACTCTTGTAGGTAACCTTTTGTGTCGAGTACGCCAAATAAACAACTCAACTTTGAGGGGGACCAGTTTGTTGGGGAGCGACTTTATGCTCACGGTTGCGATGTCAGGGCTGCTCCGGACCAGAATATCCGTAAGCTTGTGAACCGAAAACGAGCCATCCTTACTCCAAGACCATAACCATTCTTCTTTACCTGAGCTACACGGGACAAAACTAGATAAAAGATTAGTAAGAGTGGTGAGGTCCCCGGCCAATCTCCCCGAGATATCGCGGGACCAACACCACGTGGCATGAAAGTTCCCGCCCTCCCATCTCGCCCGGTCAAGAATTGTGGCAAATTTATTTGTGTCTAGTCCATAAGCCTATTAAATTTGTCTTTAAGAACCATTTCCCCAAGCCATAATTCATCCCAAAAACATGTACTAGACCCATCTACGACTCTTTTTTTGAAAGAATTAGCGAAAGCGGAGTTTGCATTAAAGATATTTTTACCCACCTTAAGGATACCCGCCCAAGTAGAAGAAGCTCGTGAGGAAGGGAGAGAAAAAGAAGTGTTAAGGCCCCCGTCCTCCCCGTAAATATTTTTAATAATAGACACCCAAAGTGAGTCATTCTCATGTTTAAACCGCCACCACCATTTTGCAAGTAAGGCACGATTTTTAAACGCAAGAGGGGCAATATCTAACCCACCAAATTCACGAGGCTTAAGACAAGTATCCCATTTAACCCATGCCATTTTTGAGACCTCGGAAGATCCGCCCCAAAAAAACCGACGTCTCAACCCCTCAAGTTTATCAATAACACAAGACGGGGATATGTAAAGCGAAAAGAAATAAAGAGGTAGACTATATAATACCGATTTAATTAATGTAAGTCTACCACCATACGAGAGGGATCTAGCTTTCCAATCCGCCAGCCTCTTACCAAACTTGTCAAATACCGGATCCCATGACTTCGAGAGTTTCATCGACGATCCAAGTGGAAGCCCAAGGTAGGTAATAGGGAGTGTACCTACTGCGCACCCAAGCCAGGCCGCCATATTTTCCGTTTCAACTTTTGAGACCCCGAGTCCATAAACACAGCCCTTATGAAAATTGATTTTTAGTCCCGATGTCAATTCAAAGCACTTAAGAATTTTAGTAAGATTTTGCACATTACGCCTATCCCATTCACCAAAAAATATAGTGTCGTCCGCGTATTGCAAATGCGTGACCTGTAATTCCCTCCGCCCAATTGGGATCCCAGAAAATCGGCTATGAAGTGCAGCAGATTTAATTAGATGGTTCAAACCTTCGGCTACCATGATAAAAAGATAATGGGAGAGGGGATCCCCTTGCCTCACGCCTTTCTGAAGAGAAAATTCTTTAGTTGGGGAACCGTTGACCAAAATCGAAATGGAAGCGGAAGAAAGACTTGCGAAGATCCATTGTCTCCATCGAAGACCGAATCCCATTAACTCCATGATTTCCATTAGAAAGTCCCAACTAATGCTATCAAAAGCCTTCTCAAAGTCAACTTTAAAAAAGAAGCCTTTTCTTTTGGTTACTTTGATATCATGAAGGACTTCATTCGCAATTAACACGCCATCAAGAATATAACGATTTTTAATATAAGCACTTTGTTCGAAACCTATAACCGAAGAAATAACCCTTTGTAGCCTTTTGGTCAAAACCTTAGATAGAACTTTATAAAGGCTCCCGATTAAACTGATAGGACGATAATCACCAAATCCCTGTGGGTCATTTTTTTCAGGAGTAATGCAACAAAAGAGGAATTACAACCTTTAGAGATCTCACCAACCTCCCAAAAACGAGTGAATACCGCGAGAAGGTCTTCTTTGACAACGTCCCAATATTTTGAGAAAAATTTCATGTTAAAACCATCGGGTCCGGGGGCCTTTTCACCCCCACATTCTAATATAGCAACATGGATTTCAGAGAGTGTAAAAGGAGATTCAAGGTTCGACGCCTCCTCATCATTAAGTCGTTTGCTCAGGGGGCCACGAATTTTGAAGGTACGAGAATTATGTTCACTAAAACGATTTTTGAAGTATGTGAATGCCGCCATTTTGATGTCCTCTGGGTTCTCGATCCATAAGCCATTTGAATTTATACCCCTTATGTTGTTTTTGTTTTGCCTCCTTTTAATACACGAATGAAAAAATTTGCTATTTTCATCCCCTTCCGTAACCCATTTAATCCTAGCCTTTTGTTTCAATATATCGACTTTCTCCTTATCTTTTTTAAGCCACTTTTTTTTCGAATCTAACCAAGATGCAATTTCAACTTCCGAAAGGTCACGAGTACCGATGATTTTTTCCCACTCAGAGATTTCTTTATGAAGTGAGTCAATTTCGGCATTTAGACTATTATATTTAGGATTACATTTTTCCTTCAACACCCGTTTTACGTTCTTAAGTTTATCACGAAATACACAATCAGCCCTTGGATTACAAATGGTAACTTTCCATGCATCTTTTATCAAATCATCACATTTATCATCTTCGAACCAGTTGTTGAAAATCCTAATAGGTTTCGGCCCGAAGTCATTGTTCATATCCTTCAAAACGATTGGGCAATGGTCGGAGTAATCCCTATCGAGAGTACATGCAGAAATTCCATCCCATGATGCATAACACGCTTCCGAGACTAAGAACCTGTCAAGTTTACTATATTTCAAACCGTCGTCACTAATCCTAGTAAACTTCATTCCCCCCCCAATGGAATTTCAATGAGATTAGCTTTGTCAATGAAATCGTTGAACATCTTTGCTCTACTTTCGATAAATTCGTAATTTTTCCTTTCCGCTCTGCGCCTTACTTCATTAAAATCGCCACAGAAAACCCAATCATCAATATCCACCTGCATAATATTGTCAAGACTATCCCAAAATTTTTGTTTCAATTGATCATTATGTGGCCCATAAACGTTTAATATAATGGAGTCCGCCATTTTGCCCACCCATCGACCTCGTATACCCAAGAAAAATTCTCTTTCAACCGCCCCGGACACACAAAATCTAGTAGGGTTCCAAATTAAAATTGACCCGCCCGATAACCCCACCGATGGTTTAAAGATATATTCAAAATTTTTGTTACCCCATAACAACTCAATCATAAAATCAGTAACACTTTTTCTTTTGGATTCTTGAATTGCAAAAATGTCCGGATTATGAAAACGAATTAATTTTTTTATCCAATTAAATTTTTCTTTTTCAAGTTTCCCGAGCCCACGTACGTTTAACGATATTATCTTCATTTTAAACACATAAATAAAGAGAAAACGAAAGAAGGGTAAAGTTACTTCCCTGACGGAGCCCCGATCCACTCAAGCCCAATGTCGTGTCTAAAATCTTTTAAGCCCAAGCTACAATTCGATAGCGTTGTTCGTTACTAGAAGCAGGATTGTTTGGAGCTCTGATCCTTGAAACCTTACATTCCTTCTCAGAATTAATTGAACCGGTCCTATTGGAACCCCCATTACCGTCGTTTGCTAGATTTTGATCAACAGGACCCATGACAGAAACATTCGGCTCAGCCTGGGTTGGAACACAATTAGTATCAGTTGGAGTATTGGAGTTGACATCTTTATTATTCATGGTGTCATTGATCTCGTTGTCACTTTCTTTATCTCGTTTATGTAATTCGTGCGTATATCGTGGGGTCGGTTGAAAACCTGGAGGGCAGTCAACATCCACATGTCCCACAGCATTACCTTGAATGTTATCGTTATCACCTGTAGGATTAGGGATAGAATTGTCCTTTTTTTCAACGTACGACACATATGGTGAGTCGGGTGTGAACTTAGGAATGGGAGGAGGCCCGTCTTGAAATTCAGGCCCGTGAGAATAGTTGGGCTGGACAGTTGCGATGTTCTCGCCACCTTTTGGAACATTATCGAATATTATTTGTTCCAACACAAAATTATCGTTGACAGTAACATTTCCCGAACCTGTAATATCACCGCAAGCCCTCTGGGCCAGCCCTTCAGCAGACATTCGGGCTAATCCCATATCATTCATTTTTTGGTCCACCTCATTTGAATGTTCATTAACAGAATGATTATCGATATTGTTAACAAAGGATGTACCATTCACATGTTCTTTAATAGGACCAACAAATGAGCTTTCAGCCACCCAACATTTTGAATTATTGTGTAATGACCCGGAAATTTCTGACCAAATTTAAACTTTAAACTTTATATGTTTCCGACACGATAAGCAAAATTTGTAATACTGAGTCTAGAAAGTTTGAAATCTATATTTAGATAATCAATTACCCTTTGATTGTCCCCGATGATTCACGAACCATTGCTTGTAAATGTGTGGATATATATAAATATGTGAATATATAAATATATGTATAATATATATAATGACATGAACATTAATAAACTATTATATACATTTATTGTTATAAATAAATATGTACAATAAAATACATCGTAATAAAAACTATTATTTTATATGTATATTACTTGTATATATATTGTTATATTTTATTTAATATATATTTATTTGCGTAGTAAATTTTGTTATTTAAAAATTGTTTATATATATATACATAGTATATATTAAATATAATTAATCTTGAGTTTAAATGGTAAATGTCTGTAACTTTCGGTTGACGTATAATTATTTCTAAAATAGGTTTAATATATATATATATATATATTAAGTTTTAAAATAAAAGTTGTTTCAAAATTCGAGTAAAAAGATAATAGTTTTGATAAATATTTTTTTTACCTTTTCAAACTAAGTTTTTGTACTCCGTACATATAAATTGGAACAGACAATAAATAATTATTGAACCTTTTTGATCAGGTTTCAAACAATTAATGAGTGGAATAATTAAACATATTTAATCTAAAAATTTGAGATTTTTTTTAGGAACACATTCATACGTCAACTGTTTAGTAATGGACACGATATAGCCATCCCGTGTGAAATGTCGGCATATCTTAACAGCTTATGAATTCTGTTTACTCTTTTAACACGTTTTCTTTTATTATTATAAAGATTATTATATTCGATTACTGTTATTGATTGATTAATTATCAATCAATTTATTATATATACAACATACATATAGATTATGGATCATCAAACCCACTTAACAAATTCACCATCATCACATCATTTTCTTCTTTCTTTCTTCTTTCTTTCTTCTTTCTTTCTAATTATCAACAAACCACCAAGATCACCACACCACCTTCGGCCACCATAATCAAAACAAACCATGCTGCTACACTCCTTGCTTCTTCTTCCCAATCGAATGAAACACCACTTAAACCACCATCGAATCATTTTATATGTGTTTTCTTGTTTCTGTTTATTTGAACAAACTAAGAACCATAATCACCATGAACAATCGATCACCCTACTTCCTCTCTTACAATCTCTCCCTAGTGATTCTATTTACAAACACACATAATCAATCCACCCACACAACCGTCACCATTAAACCACCTAGAAACCATCGTGAACCACCCAACAAAACCCACCTTTCTCTCTCGTTAGAAAACTGCCGATAATTATCCCATCCATATTTCTGATTTGTTCAAACCCACATGTTGCTACTATTGCCTGTTTTCTCATTATCTGTTTATTTCGATAATATGATCATACACCAACATCACGGTTACAGCTGCACTTTCTCTTACTATTGTTTCAACCATAAACCCGACACCATCTTTCATATATCACAACCACGAACCATCATCAATCTCTTGAAAACACAACAACATCTACAGTTCGATCTATGTATTTCTTTTACTGTTTTCTTGATTTAAAGAATCACTACGATTACCAAAAACCTGATGTGCCGATCAAACCACACCTGCAAGAACTCCTATTTTTCTTCTGATTTCGAAAACCCAAAAAGAATGGTGATAAACCGTAAAGAAACAATGAAGAAGGAAGGAACAGAAGTAATGAATGATGGTGATAAACAATTAGTGAATGTATTTATCTTTATGGCCGACCAAAAGGAAAGAAATAGGGACGTTCTATTTTTTTTTTCTTTTGTAATTAAGTGAATCATATGCTGTGATTAGAATAATTAAAGTAAGATAACGCGTTTTATATGAGACAAAATATCGGCTGCAATTATTTCCTTTGCCAGCCGAACCCTCACCACGAATTTGTGATTCAGTTTAAACTAAAACAAGATGTGGGCTTATACGAACTTGTGGACTGATTCTTTGTTTGGGTTGAAGTTATAATTGGGCCGAAACCCTAGCCTGCTAGCTGTGGCCCAATTTCTGTTTTCTGGATGAAACTGTAACGAGTGTGAAACGTTGGAATGATGAAGTTAAAAAAAAAAAGGAAACAGATAAATACGGATTATATGTATATATCTAAGTTACTTAAACTGAAATGTAAAGATAGAAGAATGGTTAAGGGTGTTGTGGGTTGAGTTAGAGGTCTCGGGTTCAAGTCCCGTCTCGGGCAGTTTTAATCTTTTTAATGCTACAAAGGTATAACTCTATAATACTAGAATTTCTATTATTATTATTATTATTATTATTATTATTATTATTATTATTATTATTATTATTATTATTATTATTATTATTATTATTATTATTATTATTATTATTATTATTATTTTTATTATTATTATTATTATAAATAATAATGTAGATATTATTATTAATATTATTAAAAACTTTCATTTTTAAGGTTATCATTACTAATAACTATATTTTTATCATTTAGCAAAACTATCATTATTATTATTAAAATTATCATTTTTTTGTATTATTATCATTACTATTATTTTTATAAAAACTACTATTATTATTACTTTTATGAATATAATTATTATTATTATTATTTTTATTATTATTGTTATTATCATCAAGTACTAATATTATTAATAATATTTTTGTTACTAATATGATAACAAGTAAATAGTATATATTTAATACATAATATAATTATATCATTATCTTGACAAATAATAAGTTTTCCATTTTAAAACATATAAATATATATATATATATATATATATATATATATATATATATATATATATATATATATATATATATATATATATATATATATATATATTATCAATTTAGTAAATCAACATATAATTTATTAACATAAAAATTATATTACTAATAATAAAATATATTATTTGTTCGATTACAATTATGTGTGTTAATATATATACGAATGTTATAGGTTCGTGAATCCGAGGCCAACCTTATACTTGTTCAATGATGTTATATGTATTTCTACTACGAAATACAGTATGGTGAGTATATAGTCCCTTTTAAACTCTAAATATTGTTGGGCTGAGAATACATGCGCTGTTTTTATAAATGATTTACGTTATGGACACAAGTGATCAAAAATAAATTCTACGTTGAGTTGTACCATGGCATATTTCTTTATACTTGGTAGCTAATATTTACGTGAGGAGCGTAAACGCGAATCCTGTTGATAGATCTATCGGGCCTGACAACCCCAACCGGACTGGACGACCAGTTTTTAACGGTTGCACAGTACTTCGTTTCGTTACTACACTTGGTACGGTGTAGGGTTTATTTAAGAATATGTTGCTGTGATTTAAATGTTAAGTATGGTTACCAAGTGCTCAACGACTTTTTCATACACGAGGAGTGTATTATGTATAAACATGAAATCTTGTGGTCCATAATTATAATGCTGCTAGCACCAAACCTATATATCTCACCAACTTTATGTTGACATTTTAAAGCATGTTATTCTCAGGTACAAATTAAGTCTTCCGTTGTGCATTAGCTCATGTTAAGGATATTACTTGGAGTCGATCATCGCAATGGGACCAACTGTTAAAGACTTTGTCCGGATGGATTAGTTGCAGACGTTTCAGTTGGTATCAGAACGGTGGTCTTAGCGAACCAGGCCTTGCATTAGTGTGTCTGACTAGTAGTTGTTAGGATACATTAGTGAGTCTGGACTTTGACCGTGTCTACATGTCAAAAAGTTTTGTTTATCATTTCTAGTCGGAAACCATCTGCTTATCATCCTTAGGGAATTGCCTGCTTATCATTCATAAGTCTAGACACGTCTTACTGCATTTACTGCATTGATAGTGTATAGACAAAATTCATATCTTAGCGTATATGTCACTATAGAATTGCCTGACACATGTCATAAATTCCTTCGTAGTCTACGGAATCTTTAGTATTATATATATAGATATTCTATGAAGTTAGAATATCATCCTATATTCAAAAATTATTTCACATCGAAGATCCTTTCCATCCATCAAATTGCCCTCTTGACGAGGAACCTGAAGCACTTACCGGCGAACCTGTTCGAGAAACCATTTTCTCTCTCATTTCTAGAGTATCTCGTCACGATTATATAATCTTTCATCTTACGAATTTTATTCATCCGCTCGCTCCGACCGCCAATTATCCCGGTATACTAGCAGAAGTTAACGAACTTCGTGCTCGCGTGACGACTTTGGAGATCATGGTGCGAAGGTTACAAACACCAGCAGCAGCACCAGCAGCATAATCCGTACCATCATCATCAACGCCGACAGTACCCTTATCACCTCCAACCACAACCGCGTCGTAAACCTCAACATCACAATCTGTACCTCGGATATCAATATCACACGTCTCAATATCCCCATCTGTACTTCGAGTATGATCTTCATTCTACATATCGATCTATATCGATTATCTTCGCTTTACATATCGTTCTACCTCATTAATCTTCGTTTGACATGACGATTATGTAATTTCTAAAGTTTTAGAGATTATGTACTAATGATAAATCAAATGAGTTTAATATCCTATTGACTCATTAAATTCATAATTACATCCGAAGAAAATATATATGCAAGTATATTTTCATGAATATTGTAATTAAAAATTCTTTCGTACAAACTGTTAATGATGAAAAATATTTTAACGGGTAGGTAGTACCCGAGGAATATTTAGATTTCACATTAATAAGTTACGTTGTACATTATTCGAATCTGATTCAACAGTCATTTCCTATCCTACTTACAACTACCGATATACGTATCCGTTCACCACAAAAGAACCATCTCCATTCAAATTTCATATTTGAATTTTGACCTATCAGAATCCAACAAGTGGCATAATGAAGAAAACATTGGATATAATAAAATTTGTTAGAAACAAACGGATTAACTAATTGAAATATTGTTAAGATTCCACGCTAACTGTTCCTAGCTAACTGTTCCCAGCTAACTGATTAAGATTTAATTTATCGCAATTTACATTCTCGCAATTTTATTTATTGTTATTTAATTTCCGCACTTTACATACTGTCGGGACACATGTACAACAATACGTCGGATTAATTCTGAGACAACACGTTGTACAATGGGTCATGATATATATTTATTTAATTTACGCACTTTAAATAACGGGACACGTATACAAGGTTTCGACCTATCATATTGACCCATCTATATATATATTTCGGAACGACCATAGACACTCTATAGTTGGCTATACAGGGTTGAGGTGGATTCCAAAATATATATATACTTTGAGTTGTGATCAATACTGAGACCGGTGCACGGGTCACGATACGTATTATTTAATTCGAATATTATATATTAAATTATATATGAATCATTGAACTATTGGACTATCGGACTATTGGACTGCTAACTTTGGACAATTAAAATGAATTAAAATATTGATTATAACATATGAAACTAAACAATTCTTCAAGTTTGCCACTTGATTTCACCTTAAACCTCATTTGTACCTCGACAGTTACAATTCGCGTTCAAATCTTTTCATGATTTTTGAAAACACGTCGATCGTGAAGTTGAACCAACCGCATTTCATCTACGGAAGAAAAGATTTATGCACCTGTAAAGCTCTCGAACCCAAAGTTATAGTCTAACACGTATTCGTGTCAGATCCTTTGCCATTTATTAGCAAAAACAACCTTATGACCAATTTTGTCACAACTTCAGCAAGTTAACTCCGACTTCTCAGTAAGACTAGTCTTATTATAACCTCGATATATATACGTTGTCTTTTCGCCGTCGTTACTGGAAAACCTTTTATATTCCACGACATCATCAGCAGATATACCAGCAACTCGTCATCTCTTTGGCGGAATCCGCAATCAGTATTTTGAAAATCTCGCAAAACTTCTCCAGTTATACCTATAACGTCTATCCCTAAGTTTCTGAAAAACACCCTGAACTACGGATTAGTTCTTGAAATGCTGATGAAGCAGCAAAAACCGTAAACGACCTTAACAGTCAAAAGTTTGATGGTGAAGCTCAGAAAAAGAGAAGGTTTGGAACCAGAAACCGGATTGAGCAAAGTATGAAGGGAACCGTGAACAAATCACAAAGAATAAGTTTGACTTCAAAGAATTCAAATGATTCAGTACCTGCTAAAACCGTTAGTAAGAACCCTATTCCTTATTCTAAACCATTCCAGATGATATTCATCATCATCATCTTATCTTAGATATTATAAGATATCTTAATATCTTCCGTTATACATATTCTCCATATTTTTGGAGATATTTTCACAACTATTCTTATATGGGATCATTTATCTCTCCGTAACATCCGCGTTACAACATAAAAGAAATTGTGTTAGTTTCTAAGTTCTAAAACCTTCGAGTTTAAAATAGGAATGTTCTGAAGCAGTGTTGGGAACTGATGCATGAATTAGTATAATATAATAAAACTTGATCAACTTCATTATATTACAGTAAGTCATGTTGAGTTTCTAATGGAATGTAATGATTCACAGTACCATCATCATGTGCCATTTACACGGCTCTTACATTCTATCTAATCTCTAAACATATCAAGAAAATATTTTTCTTAATGATTCGGTTTTTCCAGGATATTCTGGTAATTTGACAAATCAAAATCATTCCATTACCATTCCTTTCTAAGAGCATTAGCTATGTTTATTCCGAATCTCTTACCTACGAATTCCGGACCATTACTCGCTTGACTCGAAGTCGGAAAGAGAAAACGAAAGCATGAAGCTCCGAAAAGTAATGAACGATATAAAACCCAACAACCATCCAGGATTTACAAACCGTGTATATCAATACGTATTGCAACGTAAAGACACGGGAGAATTAAAAACATTATAATTCTGAGGAAATGATAGAAGTAAATAGATTCTTCTGGCGGAAGATGAAAGAGAAGAATGAGAGATATGAAAGTTAGAAATATATCAAGGATCAGAATGGGATGTAGCATATTAACGAATGTCTTAAAGTAGGAATTAAGGAGAAAGAGTAGAAGATGTGAGTTGTGAGTTGTGAAAAATAAGAAAACGAAGGGGTAGTGAAATATCCGACAAAGAAATCGAAATAGATTGCCGCATTAAATCAAAGAAGATCCTGATCGCCGAAGAATCAAATCTTATTACGTATGATTTTCTTTAAATTTAGCGAATTCTGGAAGTCAATCCTAACCACGTCATCGGTTGAAACTAATATATTCATTTACTCATTTTACTCTTTTGTGATAGCTGCACTCGTGCGCTTCATATGATCGAATCGTTTTATCTATATTTCTCAATAACGATAAAACTTCGATATTACCTCATATTCGTCATGAAAACATTCCTATTGTTATTTGTGACAACCTCTACCAAATTTCGGGGACGAAATTTCTTTAACGGGTAGGTACTGTAATGACCCGGAAATTTCCGACCAAATTTAAACTTTAAACTTTATATGTTTCCGACACGATAAGCAAAATTTGTAATACTGAGTCTAGAAAGTTTGAAATCTATATTTAGATAATCAATTACCCTTTGATTGTCCCCGATGATTCACGAACCATTGCTTGTAAATGTGTGGATATATATAAATATGTGAATATATAAATATATGTATAATATATATAATGACATGAACATTAATAAACTATTATATACATTTATTGTTATAAATAAATATGTACAATAAAATACATCGTAATAAAAACTATTATTTTATATGTATATTTCTTGTATATATATATTGTTATATTTTATTTAATATATATTTATTTGCGTAGTAAATTTTGTTATTTAAAAATTGTTTATATATATACATAGTATATATTAAATATAATTAATCTTGAGTTTAAATGGTAAATGTCTGTAACTTTTGGTTGACGTATAATTATTTCTAAAATAGGTTTAATATATATATATTAAGTTTTAAAATAAAAGTTGTTTCAAAATTCGAGTAAAAAGATAATAGTTTTGATAAATATTTTTTTTACCTTTTCAAACTAAGTTTTTGTACTCCGTACATATAAATTGGAACAGACAATAAATAATTATTGAACCTTTTTGATCAGGTTTCAAACAATTAATGAGTGGAATAATTAAACATATTTAATCTAAAAATTTGAGATTTTTTTAGGAACACATTCATACGTCAACTGTTTAGTAATGGACACGATATAGCCATCCCGTGTGAAATGTCGGCATATCTTAACAGCTTATGAATTCTGTTTACTCTTTTAACATGTTTTCTTTTATTATTATAAAGATTATTATATTCGATTACTGTTATTGATTGATTAATTATCAATCAATTTATTATATATACAACATACATATAGATTATGGATCATCAAACCCACTTAACAAATTCACCATCATCACATCATTTTCTTCTTTCTTTCTTCTTTCTTTCTAATTATCAACAAACCACCAAGATCACCACACCACCTTCGGCCACCATAATCAAAACAAACCATGCTGCTACACTCCTTGCTTCTTCTTCCCGATCGAATGAAACACCACTTAAACCACCATCGAATCATTTTATATGTGTTTTCTTGTTTATGTTTATTTGAACAAACTAAGAACCACAATCACCATGAACAATCGATCACCCTACTTCCTCTCTTACAATCTCTCCCTAGTGATTCTATTTACAAACACACATAATCAATCCACCCACACAACCGTCACCATTAAACCACCTAGAAACCATCGTGAACCACCCAACAAAACCCACCTTTCTCTCTCGTTAGAAAATTGCCGATAATTATCCCATCCATATTTCTGATTTGTTCAAACCCACATGTTGCTACTATTGCCTGTTTTCTCATTATCTGTTTATTTCGATAATATGATCATACACCAACATCACGGTTACAGCTGCACTTTCTCTTACTATTGTTTCAACCATAAACCCGACACCATCTTTCATATATCACAACCACGAACCATCATCAATCTCTTGAAAACACAACAACATCTACAGTTCGATCTATGTATTTCTTTTACTGTTTTCTTGATTTAAAGAATCACTACGATTACCAAAAACCTGATGTGCCGATCAAACCACACCTGCAAGAACTCCTATTTTTCTTCTGATTTCGAAAACCCAAAAAGAATGGTGATAAACCGTAAAGAAACAATGAAGAAGGAAGGAACAGAAGTAATGAATGATGGTGATAAACAATTAGTGAATGTATTTATCTTTATGGCCGACCAAAAGGAAAGAAATAGGGACGTTCTATTTTTTTTTCTTTTGTAATTAAGTGAATCATATGCTGTGATTAGAATAATTAAAGTAAGATAACGCGTTTTATATGAGACAAAATATCGGCTGCAATTATTTCCTTTGCCAGCCGAACCCTCACCACGAATTTGTGATTCAGTTTAAACTAAAACAAGATGTGGGCTTATACGAACTTGTGGACTGATTCTTTGTTTGGGTTGAAGTTATAATTGGGCCGAAACCCTAGCCTGCTAGCTGTGGCCCAATTTCTGTTTTCTGGATGAAACTGTAACGAGTGTGAAACGTTGGAATGATGAAGTTAAAAAAAAAGGAAACAGATAAATACGGATTATATGTATATATCTAAGTTACTTAAACTGAAATGTAAAGATAGAAGAATGGTTAAGGGTGTTGTGGGTTGAGTTAGAGGTCTCGGGTTCAAGTCCCGTCTCGGGCAGTTTTAATCTTTTTAATGCTACAAAGGTATAACTCTATAATACTAGAATTTCTATTATTATTATTATTATTATTATTATTATTATTATTATTATTATTATTATTATTATTATTATTATTATTATTATTATTATTATTATTATTATAAATAATAATGTAGATATTATTATTAATATTATTAAAAACTTTCATTTTTAAGGTTATCATTACTAATAACTATATTTTTATCATTTAGCAAAACTATCATTATTATTATTAAAATTATCATTTTTTTTTGTATTATTATCATTACTATTATTTTTATAAAAACTACTATTATTATTACTTTTATGAATATAATTATTATTATTATTATTTTTATTATTATTGTTATTATCATCAAGTACTAATATTATTAATAATATTTTTGTTACTAATATGATAACAAGTAAATAGTATATATTTAATACATAATATAATTATATCATTATCTTGACAAATAATAAGTTTTCCATTTTAAAACATATAAATATATATATATATATATATATTATCAATTTAGTAAATCAACATATAATTTATTAACATAAAAATTATATTACTAATAATAAAATATATTATTTGTTCGATTACAATTATGTGTGTTAATATATATACGAATGTTATAGGTTCGTGAATCCGAGGCCAACCTTATACTTGTTCAATGATGTTATATGTATTTCTACTACGAAATACAGTATGGTGAGTATATAGTCCCTTTTAAACTCTAAATATTGTTGGGCTGAGAATACATGCGCTGTTTTTATAAATGATTTACGTTATGGACACAAGTGATCAAAAATAAATTCTACGTTGAGTTGTACCATGGCATATTTCTTTATACTTGGTAGCTAATATTTACGTGAGGAGCGTAAACGCGAATCCTGTTGATAGATCTATCGGGCCTGACAACCCCAACCGGACTGGACGACCAGTTTTTAACGGTTGCACAGTACTTCGTTTCGTTACTACACTTGGTACGGTGTAGGGTTTATTTAAGAATATGCTGCTGTGATTTAAATGTTAAGTATGGTTACCAAGTGCTCAACGACTTTTTCATACACGAGGAGTGTATTATGTATAAACATGAAATCTTGTGGTCCATAATTATAACGCTGCTAGCACCAAACCTATATATCTCACCAACTTTATGTTGACATTTTAAAGCATGTTATTCTCAGGTACAAATTAAGTCTTCCGTTGTGCATTAGCTCATGTTAAGGATATTACTTGGAGTCGATCATCGCAATGGGACCAACTGTTGAAGACTTTGTCCGGATGGATTAGTTGCGGACGTTTCATATTGTCACCTGGTTCAACCTCATTAGTCTTTAAATTCGGTTTATGATTAAAGAAGTCATCAGAGAAGTCTGATTTTGATTCATCATCAAAATTTGCATATTCGACATTACCCGGTAACTCAGACTCCGATATCCCATCACTTCCATCACTTTCCACGTGATCTGGGTTAACATTAACTTCGAAAATCCCATTGGTTTCTTCCATTACATAAGCAAAAAAGATGGAACTATCGGATGTGACACGCACAATGTCATGTACCAAGTGTGCATCTCGTAACTTAACTAATACTTTTGCTACATCGAGATTTTGGTTACCTTTTAAAGAACAATTCGAGAAGTCAATAGGTTCTCCCCACCATTTTGCGATGGCAGTAAATGTTTTTTCGTTCCAAAACTGGATAGGAATACCCGTGATTTTTAACCATGTAATTCGACCTTGGTATGAGTGGTTTTCATCCCATTTACGAATGTTGGTCATCCATTTATGGATACAATGGTGTTTCGCATTAAGAATAGATGAAGCTTGCTCCTCGGACTCAAAGATGAACATAACTTCCATCCCACCAAGATACTTTACCTGAACATTATTCAGATTCTCCATTTCGCACAAAAATAAGATATGTTCAAGATATTCAAGTTTGAGGATGGTACCGATAATAGCTTTATTCAGGATTTCAGTGTCATTATGTTTATCCACAACGGAGATTTCTCTAAATTTACCATTGCAGTCCCAACGATTGAACCACCCGATGGTAGTTAGTTCTTTCGTGATATCACTAGTGTATCCGTCCATATTCCCAACCACCTTGTTAAACGGACGCCCATCAGTGAACCCCTTATTCGGAATGGTATGATGATTAGGTAGAGATGATGAAACGGGTTTTGTAGAAGGGGGTTGTATAGGTTTATCATTCGAGGCAGAAGCTTTTCGATCAAGGGCCTTATAAGCCTTTAGCCACCCATTACCAAAATTTATGGAGTTTAGTCGTTTAAGCAAGAAGTTAAGGTCGGTAACGTCAATGAATTTAACAAAAGCGAATTTATTACCGTTTCTTAATCTTTTCGTGAAGGGTATGAAGATGTCGTGTACATTCCCATACCTGCTAATGAAGCAACGGAGATCAATCTTGCTCCATGAATCTGGAAATCCGAAAACCATAACCGATATGATAGGCGCTGATGCCGGGACATGTTTTGGGGAGAAAGGTTCGTGAACACGAGAGCTAGATTGTTGGTTCAGTGCAATGTTGTTAGAAAAAGTGGCTGCACTTTTAGGGTTTGTAGGTTTGGTTGCTTGTTTTGGGTTTGTGGTATTAGGGTTTGTAGTATTCTCTGTATGGTTAGGGTTAGGGTTAGCCGATGAAGATGGCACCCATTTCTGTTTGTATACCGGATGATGTGTGTTTGGATTACCAAAACGGTGGATCAGGTTTCTTGCAAACGAGTGATTAGTAGAGAGTTTTTTGTTGGCTTTTCGCCTTCTTTCAACCAACACCCACACCTCATCAGCCGAGGGATTAGGAAAAGTCAATGGGGGATTGTGATTATTCTGATGGTTATATTGGCGAGATGATTGCGCAGGTAGTGGATGAAGACGACGACGGCGGCCAACCGTGGCCGGAGTAAAAGGCGAGGTTGGAATATTAAACGCCATCCGAGAGGCCATGACTTGCTATTTTTTGTTGATTTGAATAAAACACAGATCGATTTTTTGTTGATTAGATTCCTTAATTCATTGTAGCTTTCGTGGATCTGATCTTGGAAATGGAGTTGTAATCTAAGCCCGTAACTCCTTCCTGGGGATAATTTGTTATTACATTTGTTTTCGGCGTTCAAGTGTATTTTTTTATTTGTGTTTTGTCACAACGAAAAGTATGTCTGATATTAAATTTTACTTTTACAAATATGGTATAATCTTTTTAGTTAAAGTTACTTTTTTGTTTAAAAATAACGAAAATTTTATAATGACGACACTTTCACAAAAAATAAAAGCGCCTCTGATAACGCATGATTTACATGAGTTAGGGTTTACACGATTGATTTGGCTCACAAGTCGTCTAAACCTTAATTCCTATCAATAAATATGGGGCAAAACCTACATCAAGTTCACAATCTCTGTCGTACACCCACTCCATCTTCTTCGCCGCAACGCATATGGCTCCCATCGTCGGATTTCTTCCCCCATGATCGTCTCTACGATCGAAAATCACAATCAACGCTAGGGTTTTTATCTCGGATCTTGTAAAATATTCTTCCTTTCTCTGTCGATAGATTCCGACTGTCAGCCGGCTGTGCAATTCGTTAGCCACCCTTGCGAGATCTTCATCCTAGGCACGGGTTATCACGGTAATTGGACCGGAGTTTAACGACGTTGACACCTAAAAAGCCTATCATATTGTTGTTTGTGGATATATTTTCCTCGAAATATATATGCATGAACAAATGGTGCTTTCATTGAGAGACGCAACATGATGCCTCGTACGCTCGCAATCACACAGGTATTAAAGGTTTGTCTTTCTTATCGAGCTTTTAATTCGATATATATGCGGTTTTTGTGACGATTATTTTTTCACGCAATTGTTCGTGCGCGCTTTCACAACTCTTCACGCGCGCTTGCGGAACTGTTCACACGCGCTTGCACAACTGTTCATGCCAAAATAATTGTTATATATTACTTCGAGCGTTTTCCAGCCAAAATAAAAACATTTATCAAAAATTGTCTTTATTAAATATTCATATTTTCATCCAATCTATAATGTTCGTGAACAAAGTTTTTTCAAAAAACAAAAAAAAAAAAATTTGCTTCCCCTCGCTTCCCTCCGATTAGTTACTTTCCTCTTGATCCTATCAATATATATATATATATATATATATATATATATATATATATATATATATATATATATATATATATATATATATATATATATATATAAAAGAAGTGTGGATCTTCTTATATCTTAAAATTAATGTATATTTCTTTTCTCTAGTAATTTCTCACCAGGAAAATAAAAAATTTTATCTCCATATTTATATGTTACACCGAACTTCGAGGTAATTTATTATTTCCTGTATAATCGAGGTCACTATTCGTGTACCGATAATAAAAAGGGGGATGATTCTCACACACATTTTTTTGATCCTCACACACCAATTGAGTATTATTAGAAGAGTAAAAGGTTAAAATAGGTGTGTGAGGATCAAAAAAATGTGTGTGAGAATCATCCCCTTAATAAAAAGGGTTAAAGCCATAAATAAAAAAAGGGTTAAAGCCATAAATAAATTTTATTTTTGTCCCAATATAGGCTATATATCCCCACAAAATATCAATGTAGGCTATATATCCCCACAAAATATCAATGTAGGTTATACACTCTTAAAAGTTGTATCGATTTACACAAATTTAATAAGTTACCTACTGAACTGGTAAAGTTAATTATTTAACATTTTTTTTTGCATTTTATATAGCTACAAATAGGTCATATATACTTTCAGTTTTGTTCCGATGTAGGCTATATACTTTCAGTTTTGCTCAGATGTATCACCAACGTCATTCTCCACGTAGAATGTCACGCACCGTTTACTAGTTTATCCGGTTAAAAAGTTTTGTCCGTTCATATTAGTACACTTTATGAAAATATATAGCATACATTGGTATTTTTCGGGGTATAGAGGTTACATTGGGACAAAAATGAAAGCATATGGCCTATTTATGGCTTTAACTCACAATAAAAGCGTTCCTAATGTGTCTGTTTAAATAGCAAAACAACATACATGTGATAATTTTTTTTTTTTTTTTAACAGCAGTACGGGATCACCTGGCGATTCAACAACCAACGCCTTTTTCTCCCGCAGTTATATAACCCGTCCTCAAGTACTCATCAGGAGGAAACCCGACCCAATCCGAGGACATGGACGGTAAACCCCCCACTGCTCCCGCAACTGGATGTGCGGAAGGCACCCTTGGGTAGAATTCAAGGATAAATGGGCAACCTTATGTACAATGTTGCACTCCACGGAAGTCGAACTTGTGACCTCTTGCTAAGTGAGGCAGATCATTCTATCTTCGTAACTACATTTCATCATCATTTTATTACTCCGTATAATTTAGTCAAGATTATTACAATATATAACAATTTTTCTAATGTAAAATGGGTATTTACTCACTTCATACGCTGGATATAGACATAGATGTTAACGGATGAATTGTAATTTTAATGAATATGAATACGAATATAATCGAAGAAAGATACTCCGTAAATGAATATACGTAGATATAGAGTTCCATCATCCGTTCATTCATTTACTTCGCTTTCACTTGTATAAAAAAATACGGAGTACTACAATAGTACTAGTAAATTAGTTAGGTGGAAAATGTTGGTATGATTGGAGAGCATCAAAATTATTGTGTACCGTTGGAGGATGGGACAATTGGTGGTCAGGGTCACCATCACTTTTAATTACTGATGCTAAATTCATTGATATTAAGACTTAACCAACTTCAACGTGTTTGCCAAAATGTGTGGGTGAGGCAGCAACACTTGAAGTTTTGAAAGTCTTCTTGGGTTTAATAGTTATGTTATGGGTCATGTTAATCTTTAATTTTGGTCAAGACTTATGTATGGATATAACAGCGGCATTGAACCTTAAATCTTATCGGTCAAAAATCGGACACCTCGATAATGTTAACGTTGATACAAGATATGTAATACTTTTGAACAATATTGAAAAAGATATATCTTGGGTTACGTTCATAATTTTGAACAAAAATGCTGTGAAAGTTGACAAAACACATGCCTTCAAAAATGTTGTGGTTGTTAGTTGTTTGTCTTTTGGTGTACTATTGTTTTTGTTTTGATGTTTAGGGGGTTGCTTGGTTAGCCTTTGTCCCTTTTGGTTTTGTTTCGTTTTTTCAACTTTCGACCCCGGTTGGGCTTCGTTTGAGTTAGTTTGTTATTAGGTTGGTCTAGTTTTGCTTACTTTTTTCTAGCCTTCACGTGTATGGTTTTAATTTTATCGGTTTTAGAATCCTTTCCTCCTTCACCATTTTTAATGAAAATCTTCTCTATTTTAGTACTACTCGTTATTTTAGCAAATAAAATAAAAACTATCAAGCATAAAACTTACCGAGTATTCTATATATCAGTAAACAAAACATAAAATGCCAATTTTCCCCAAATAATAATGGGTAATGAGTAATGGGTAATAATCCGTTGTAGACATTTGCAATGTTCAAAGCTTGTGAATTAGAGTCTGATAACACTAAAGTAAATATAATAATTTTTACTCAATTATCCAATTGGTATATGTTGATGTTGATTCACAACCATTTTTGGAGATAGGTTGTTTTTTTCACCAATCAACTATCAACCAGTAAACAAAAAAATGCATTTATTTCTATATTTAGATTTAGTAAAGAAAGGAAAACTTAGGAAAAGTCAAGATCACGGACTATATGTTCCGCATGATGACAATTTAATCACACAGATTCATTCTAAGTCGCAGATTACGGAAATATCACGCTAAAGGGTTGTGATCAAAGTTGAAAAGACGCGAAACGGTGTCGAGACAGCCAGGGGCGGTTTTATTTAGGGGCAAGCGGGGGCAGCCGCCCCCAGTGGATTTGCAATTTTCAGTGGAAAAATTTTAGATTTTTCGACTTTGACCCCGGTGGATTTTTTTTTTTTGCCCCAAAACCTACATAGTTTGCCCTAAAACCTTCAAATTTTGCCCAAAAATCTCCAAATTTTACCCCAAAACCTTCAAATTTTGCCCACAAACCTTCAAATTTTACCTAAAAACCTCCATAATTTGTCCCAAAATCTCTATTTTTTGCTCAAAAATTTTTTGCTCAAAAAATTTGTTACGGTTTTTAATTTTTTTTGCCCCCAGTGGAAAAAAATCCTGGTACCGCCACTGGAGACAGCTGGGACTTTAAAACGACGAGACGAGGTCGAGACGTTCTAGATGTGTTCAAGATGGACGTTGACTGACATTGACACGTTGACTGACATTGACTTTTATATACGTAGTATATATATATATATATATATATATATATATATATATATATATATATATATATATATATATATATATATATATACACACACACACACACACATATTTTAAAGCCAAAAAACCTAAAAGGGTTTTTCCTGACGGGTGCAAAATTCAAAAAAACATAACTCCAAATTGAACGGTCCGATCGCTACGAATTTTGGATATGTTTTAGACCTACATGTCTACCACCTACAAAAAAAGTTTCAAGATGATCCGACTGTTAACGAAGCCTCTATGAATTTTCGAACACAGCTCTGCAATTAAAACCCCAAACCGAGTTACTGCAACTTCGAAAAATTGTATCTCCCAATTGTCTGATCACTTTCAAATTTGGTACACGACCAGATCTATGAGTCTTCAACCTACGGTTAAAATATCATGGAGATCCAACGGTTAACGAAACCTCTACGAATTTTCTATCACAGCTGCGCCGAAATTCCGAATTTTTGAAAAAATCTCTTTCACAACAAAAAACTGTCGATCCGACCACCGACTCCGTTATCACCGCGAATCACCACAATAATCTATTATAATCATAAACCAATTTTAATAGATTATCTCATTAGTACATAGACATACCTGTGGGTTGTTCTCGATCTCTTCAACTAGGCCCTTTGATCAAATACATGTTGTACAAAACCCGTCGTTCGTTCACCATGCTTTCAAATCTCCATCGCTCTCACTCGAAACCATGAGCTCTTGAAACCACTTGTTAGGAATTAAGGACCCAAACATGACCGGTGATTTAAACCAATTACCAAAGCCACAACGACAAACGATAAAATAAAGCATGAAACGATAAATAAACGATAAACGACACGAGATTTAATGTGGTTATATCTCAACTCCAAAAAACGGAGAAGAGTTTACTCCACGGGCGCAAGCCAGAGATTTTTACAATAATTTTCGTGCACACATGTTATGGTTACAATGAGATGTTTATATAGGCAAGGAAACAACTTAGGGAACAAGAAAACTTAATTCTAGAATTTTCAGCCCGTCAGACCCTAGTCGCGCAGCGCCTTCACGGCAAAATCCAAAACAGTCTTTTTTCTTGTTATTTTGATATCCTTCACACATCCAACAATAACGTCATCAATTTAATCGACTTTTGACCGATTTTAACCAAATTTATGACTTCTGACCGACGTTAACCTGACATTTCCCACATTTAACCATAATTTTGTTCGTTGACCGACTTATTAGACGACCGGCGGAGTCGAGACGGGCTAGTCTTCAAAACGTTGCAACGGGCGTCGCAACAGACGAAACATACGTCATTAAGTTGTGATTCAACACTTGGTTGTATCCGCCGAATTAATGCGTTTGAGAAATATACATTATCACTTCGGTAGTATTTTTTATTCTCAACTAATGTTACGGCATACGAAGTAACGGTTGTTTTAAGTTTAATTTCTGCATGTAACACGTAAAATGCATCAAAGCAAATGGAAAACATATATGTGAATCACCATCAAATCTGCTAAAATTAAAAGCTGCCAATTCAAAACTTGATTTTGTCTTTGTAAATGACATTTTGAAAAGCATGTTCCTTACCTAAATTTACAAGATTATATTTTCTCCCTGAGACGAAACAACGCCCCTGATTGGTATATTTTTTCAAATTTTCCGAGGCATAAGACATTAGTATGACCAGCAAGAATAACACACAATACCCAATCAGAATTTGATATGTCACATTCATAAAAATTATTTTCTAACTTTCAATGATATTTTGTAACAGGGGCGAGCCAGAAAATCTATTCACTGGTGGCACAAAAATAATAATTTCACTTATTGACTTAAAGTAAAAATAACGTTAAGTATAAGGGTTTTGCTAAAGTATGACTTCGTAACATACGTTAAGGTGTATTTAATGTACTCGTAAAATATGTGACCAGAGAAAATTTCAAGTGGTTATGATAGAAAAACAAACTTAGCGTAAAACAAACATTTAAGTTAAGAGATTCTAAAAATTTGTATACTATAAATAATACTCCCTATAATATAAAAATTGTGAATTTAATAAAATAGTACATAATGTGCAAAAACTAATTGATTTTGTGAATAACATTTTTAGTATATAATCTGTTTCAGCTCGTTTTATTTATTGCATGTGTAAAGTATTATTAATGGTATACCTAATGTGTAAAACTTAGTTTAATTTTTACTTTCGATAAATATTACTTTAATATTCTACTACGGAGTATAAGGGTGCGTTTGATAAAACTGAATGATTTATCGCTGAATGGTTCTTAATCTGAATGGTTCAGAGTCTCTGAATGAATTTAGTTCTGAATAACAATAAGCTGTTTGATAATCATTTTGAATAAACAATATGAATCAATTAAATCAACTTGTTTTCGTTTAACATTAACAAAAACTTCAATATACTTATTTGATAAGTGTTCTGGATACGATTAAGAAAAATATTACATAAAATTTAGCATCTTAATGGTTAAGAAAGTGTTTTGACTAATACTGAACCATTCAGCACCATATTTCATTCAGAGGTCAGAAACAAACACACTGAATGCTGAATGGTTCAGCATTCAGTGCTGAACCATTCCATTAAGAGGTAAACAAACCCACCCTAACATTGTAAATTTAATACATAAATTTTGGAATGTCAAAAACTTAAATAGGGGGACCCATCTCCTTATTGATGTTGATATACAACGTGTAATATGCTCAGGGTTGAGACTTTTTAATGGTGGCACAGTTTATTGAAACCCAAAACATACTTAAAATTTAAAGGATATGTACATAGTGAGGAGGCCTTTGAGTGGGGGCACGTGCAACCACCATCAAAGGCATGGCTCCGCCCCTGTTTTGTAACATCACATAAAACGTTTATACAACACTGTTCATAGTAAAACTTCAAAAAATAAATTACCATGTACGTAACAATCATCCCAACCTATTAATCTCAAAATAACTACACGTCACCATCATCGTAACGCGTATTTTAGTAGTTTTGCAATCCATCAAGACGTACTGCATAACTTCTATACACTACTAGAAAAGTATAAATTGGGGACGACCTTTTTCGGGACGACATAATGTCGTCCCCAAAAATAAGGAAAACGACAAAAAATGGGCCAGCTTTTTCTGAGACGTTTGACCAGTTTTTTGAGGACGACATTTAGGGACGACATGTCGTCCCCAAAGAAATTACCATTTTTCATTTATTTTTTTGGTAAAAAACTGGCTCCAAAAAGCAAAAAAAATCCCGCCAAACTTTTGGGGACGACATGTCGTCCCTAAATGTCGTCCCCAAAAAAAGAATTATATTTAATTGTTTTTTTGGCGCAGAAATATTTGGCTCCAAAGGTGGGAAAATTTCGTGCTAAAAACTTTTGGGGATGACATTTGTGGCGCCTTTTGTGGCGCACCAGCGCCACTAAAGGTCAAACGAAAAAAGGTTGAATTCAACTAGTAATATTATTTTCTAGTATAAGTATTGCGTCACACACTATCATACTATATGGTTGTCCATTTTTATTTATTTTTTTATTAACGATCCGTCAAAAATTATTATTATTAATATTACTAGTTGTTTTTTTACTTTAATTTTTTATTTACTATATATTCAATTTCAATTGTGGATTTATCATTTCTCATATGATGGTTATTTGTTAGGAAGTGGTACAAGTGATAGTTACTTGTAGATTGTAGACAAATACGAAAATCTGAAAGACAGAAATTGTGTATGTTGGCACTTCATCACGAATGTTCATTCATACATGCATGAATTATGAATAACATAACGTTTACAATAAAACTTACACGTTGGTATCTTATTAAGAAAATTGGACAAAACTTTGTCCCACATTAAACCAACTTGCACTACAGTAGTACTAATATATTACAACAATTAGAGTTTTAATAATAATAATAATAATAATAATAATAATAATAATAATAATAATAATTAGTTCCACCAATAATAATAATATATATCTGTTATGTAATATATATATAATGGTGATGCAGGGGAGAATAATCAGAGAAGAAGTAGGTGTACTTGTGTACTTTAAGTTTATACTTTGAACTCAACTCCTCCTTTATGTTTTGAAAGATACTCGCTATCAACCCTACACAATTATCTTTTATCATTTCCAAAATTAGAATACGTAGAACGGAGTATGAAACAAATACATGATGGATATTAGATTATTAATTTTATTAACTCAGTAAATTGTTAACATGAATATGCTTATTGGTCTTAACGTGAAAATGATGAAGTTCACTTGATTTGTGTAGTTTATATGACGATTGATAAGAATTGGATTGGATTACGAAATCGAGTTAGTAGTGAGTTTCTTACTGGTCTTAACGCGTTTATTGCGAGGTGTGAAAACCATTTAAATGATATTGGTAAATGTCAGTGCCCGTGTATTACGTGTGGTAATACGAGAAGACATACACCTTGAAATGAACCTTGAAATGAATCACCCTTACAGACAAAGCTTAGAATTCAATGGTAAGGTTGATAAAACCAAAAAACCTAGAAAGTTCAACTATAGCAGAGGGGTACGTTGCCGACGAAGCGTTAACAACATGTTCAATGTCTCTTGAAGGAGTACAAACGAGATTTAATCGGCCTGACAGATATGAGGACGGGCCAAATAGACCGTGTGAGTTTCATGTGTTCAAATCCCTATGTGTAACATCCTGACATCGGGCCTAGGTGAAATTTACCTTTTTGCCCTTTAGGAGTGTTAAAGTGAATTTTAATGAAATATATAATTATTAATTATTTATAATTAATTGTTAGACCATTGGGTCCGTTTTATGACCAGGGTCCCGAAACAGGTTATATTATTTAATTATGACATCGTATGCTTTGCTGAATTAAATACGAAAGATATCTGATAACAGATAAATACCCGTGTATTATCGGGAATGGGTTTAAAACCCATTTAATTAAGTAAAACTGCTCGTGGTTTTTGTGGTTCCAGTACATTGTTTTATTTTCTTTTTATCTAGATCAAATAAAAACACACACATCACAAACACTAAAGCCTAGCCAAAATTGTTGATGATGAAGATGTAATTGAAGATTAAATTGTGGGTTTGTTCATCTCTCTCCCTCTCGTCTCTGTCACGCACCACTCGCCATCACCATTGAAAGACCTAGTTTTTATTGTTGAAGAGGATGATAAAATTGAAAGCTTTCAATCATGATTCGTGCTTCCTTTAACATCTAGCATCAAGGTTTGTCTTTAATTTATGCTTAATCTATGTTTATTTAGGGTTTTACTATTTGTTATTAAATGATGCAAATGGGTGCTTGAATCTTTTGATTTTGGTGATGAAATTGCTTGATAAATGTTAGATTTAAGTTGAATAATTGCTAGCAAATAATTTTGGGTTTGAATATAGCTAAAAAAAATTGGTGTACCATGGGAGTGGACAGCAGCTTTTAGCTGCTACTGCTGCTGTTCGGTGGGCTGCCACCACTGCCACCACGGCTGCCCGCGGCAGCTGGTGGCCAGTGGTGGCGGTTGACGGATGGTGGCGGTGTTTGTCGATTTTTGGTACGCGAGATGGTTCGGGTTACCCGTTTGGACCCCGAATCGTTCGTGTTAATTTAGTAGTGATTGGTTTCGTCGTTTTTAGACTATGACCCATTTTTCTAGTTATAATTGGATTGTAAATGGTATAAGTATGTAAATAGTGTGGATTGCTGACTTTTAACTCGTGACCATAATGGTGAGTTAAATTTGGGTTATAAATTATATAAGTGGACTTTTTATACGGAATGCTCGGTTGGTAGTGACCCGAAACCCGTGGCCATAATTATGAATTGTGTGTAATATGTTTATATTTTAATGATTAGATCGCCCATTTGAACCCGTGACCCATTTGTGGATTTTGATTTGGGTCTTTAAATATTTAAGTGTGATTGTTTTATATGATTGTGTCGTATTTAGTGTATATTGT
This sequence comes from Rutidosis leptorrhynchoides, assembly GCF_046630445.1. Taxonomy (NCBI): domain Eukaryota; kingdom Viridiplantae; phylum Streptophyta; class Magnoliopsida; order Asterales; family Asteraceae; genus Rutidosis; species Rutidosis leptorrhynchoides. Next base: position 184,644,745 of record NC_092334.1, on the reverse strand, counting down.
GTAATTTGTGAGACCCGCTTTTTCGGACAAAGTGTGTGTACATATGTGCATGTATAAGTGTATATATAGATTGATATATATTGATGTGTATATATGGGTATATATATTAAAATATTAACACACATATATATAAGAGTATATGTGTATGCAAATATGTGTGAATCGGCCATTTTGACCCCGTTGACCCATTTGGACTAATTGTGTCAAAATGATTATTAATTGATTATTAGATGTTCCCGTGGGTGTAGTAAATACATGCACATGTTTGGATATTTTAAATTTGGGGCTTGGACTTATTTTGGTTAAAAGTGGGAAATTATGACCCATTTGGGTCATAATTGTCCCAAAGACCCGTATTTAGGTATTTTTGATTCGTGCGAGGTGTGTTTGCCCATTTTGACTTTGACCCGCCCATTTGATATGAAGTGTGTTACAATATATATATATATATATATATATATATATATATATATATATATATATATATATATATATATATATATATATATATATATATATATATATATATATTATACAAGTGATTTTGAATATTGTGATATATGTTAGTAATTGAAATATGATTTACTAACTTGTGAGTATTGTTCTCAGGTGATACAGACGAGGAGAAGACTCAGTGATATTAGACTACTGAGTATTGCCGGAATCGGTGAGTGGGACTAACTGGAGTATATAGTATAGAGTAGCATGTTATATTATGATTGCCATGCTTGTTAGATATACTTGCTACTACGGTTATAATATGTGTTTGCAGGCCTCTCTGGATCCTCCGAGTCTTATCGAAAACTTCAAGAACAACCACACTTTTAAGAAAGGTGGATGGAGTGGGGATAAAGCTAGGGTGAACCACGTAAGTACTTACATATATATATATATATATATATATATATATATATATATATATATATATATATATATATATATATATATATATATATATATATATATATATATATATATATATATATATAAGTCAAACGAAGTCAACAAAAGTCAATTGGGTTAAAATTGGGTTAAATTTAGTCAATTGGTCAATATGGGTTAAAATTGATTTAAATGAAGTCAATTGGTCAATATAAGTATATGTATATGTATATGTGGGCCAAATGGTCAATATGGGTTAAAATTGGGTTAAATTGAGTCAATTAGTCAATATGGGTCAATATAAGTATATGTATATGTATATACGGGTCAAATGGTCAATATGGGTCAAATGGTCAATTGGGGTCAATGTGGATTAAAATCGTCCCCAATTGAGTCATTTAGTCAATATGGGTCAATATAAGTATATGTATATGTGTATATGGGTCAAATGGTGAATATGGGTTGTCGTATTGTTATATGATAATACTAATAATAATATTTGTTAACTATGTAGGAAAAAATGTTGAAATTAAAAGAAAAATATCCGGAAAGGAGTGATGAAGTCATTATGTTGGAAGTTTTAGGCAAACGTCGCGGGTACCGTCGCGGAGTGGGTAAAACGTTACCCGGATCGGCTAGTACATCATCTTCATCATCAACTTGTCAAACAAGACGACCACCACCACCGGGTTCCGAAAACCCATTGCTAAAGGAAGCGGTATACGATACTTTTGCCTTTAACAATATGGCAATCCCGCCCCAATGGCAATCTTTTTTCCCAACCCCCAATCAAACTCAAGAAACCGAAGGTGAAGACGAAGGTGATGACGATGAAGACATGGAAGAAAGTGGTGCGTCTCAAAGCGAAAGTGATGAAGAAAATGAAGATGAAGCAAGGTAAGTTTGTAAGTTTGTTTGCTATTCGGATTTGGTTTAAGTTTGTAAACTTTGGATAATGTTTTAAGGTTGTAAACTTTGTGTCGGATTGTAATCTTTTAGTATTCGGATTAAGTTTGTAACGGTTGGATAATGTTTCGGACATGTTTTAATTAATGTTGAGCTTGTGTTTGTGAAATATATTGTGTTTTGTGCAACAGGTTTTGATTTGGTTTAAATGTGCCGTTTTTACGGCTGGAAAAGCAGTTTTTAATCGGCCCAAAAACGATAACAGCTTATTGGGGACGACATGTTGTACCCTTTTGTCGTCCCCAATTACATTTTAATATTATTATTATTATTTAGAATGAAAATAGGATATTTTAATATTATTTTTTTAGAGACGACATGTCGTCCCTAAAGAGTCGTCCCAATTAGATTAAAAATATTATAATTATTAATTCGTTGGAAAAATGATTTTTTTAATATTATTTCTTTAGGGACGACATGCCGTCCCTAAAAGTCGTCCCCAAAAAATGGACAAGATTAACAATTGAAAAGTCAAAGTGGGTCCCACCGTCGTCCCTAAAAAAAAATCAGTCGTCCCGAAAAACTTTTCGCGACAGAACACTGGGGACGACTTTATGGGGACGACATGTCGTCCCGCAAGATTATTGAGGACGACATGTCGTCCCTAAAAACAAAATTTTGTTGTCCCCAATTGGGGTTTTTCCAGTAGTGATATATTATCCATCTAATTTAAAATATATACTAGTACTCCGTATATATATAAGAACATATCTTTGGAGAGAAAGGATTAAAATAATCACCTTGCTTTAGTGAGCCATTGGTCTACTAAAAAAGACAATAAATTTGTTATTTGTCACCTGCATGTACCCAATTGTTCCCCACCCTTCACATGCATTAGTTGACACACTCTACCAACTCCTCAATTTTCTCTCCAAATCCCTTTGCTCATCATAATTTACATAAAGCTTGTATTTTTCAGTTAAATAACTTACTTTCTTGAAAAGGGCCCAGAAGAAAAATTATAAGACTTGTTTTCCATTTTCAAGATTCATTTTCTTGATTTTTTGATAATGGGAAATTGTATGGAAACATGTGTACAAAAGAAGCACACAGAGGAAAAGGCACAAGTTTTGCAGATGGTGGAACAAGAAAAACAAGAACCTTTGAAAACAAGGGGTGGTTATGGAATGGAAAGTAGTAAAATGAGGGTAAAGTTGGTATTAACAAAAGATGAACTTGAGTGGTTGTTATTGCAGTTGAAGATCACAAAAGGTAAGAGATTAGAAGATGTTTTGAGTGAAATTGAAAAGAGTAGAATGAATGTGAAAAGTGTTGGAGGATGGAAACCTTCTTTAGAAAGTATTATGGAAACCCCTGAGGTTCATCTTGAAATGAACAGATCTGCTTAATGGCAAATTACCATTTTATCCTTACCTCAATTCTTGAGTTTTTCAAGATCATGTGTTTTTCACTTTGAGATGGAATCATGCCCAAGTTTGTAATTATGTGTTTTGATTTGGGATTATTAAATGATTGGTATGCCTCTCAAAGGGAAAAAACAATGCTTTTTTAATTTTTTTTTTTTTTTTTTTTTAATCTCCCCATCTTTTAGCAGTAATTAGGTAGTCATGCTCAGTCTCTGCTTTTAAGATTTTAATTTGTCACTTACAATATAGGATACTACTTATAAAGAATCTGTTTTCTATGATATATATGAATATGAATATACGATTATGATTATTTTGAGTTGTGACTTCTGATTAGTGATGATAATCATCAGTTGATATGGATGCTTGTAAAAGTATTAAGTTGGTTTCTTATGATGGCTTTTACATAAGTTTTACAGTTTCGGAACATGTTCTTGTTATGCTGATCTGAACAGGAAAACCTACTTTGTCTTACCCGTTTTTTAATTGAAATGAAGTTCTTTATTATGGTTACCAAACAACATGATTCTTCAAGTTCGTATGTGCTTGGTAATGTAAAGTAGAAAATAGAAAAAGCAACTGAATTGTGTTCAAGATCCATTTTCCGTAACTACTAACTACATGATTATTATTACTACTATTAGTGAAATGACCCGTGAAATCACGGGTTTGTTTTGTGTTAGATTTTAAGTGAATGTAAATGTTAAAGTCATTTATTTTAATGACCCGTTTGACTAAGAAACTTATCTTTGTTTTTACAAATATATAGAGACATGTATTTTCGCATACATATGTAACGTAATTAATTTCGTAAAATGAAACCATATTTGAATATTTGAATATGAATAATATAATAATTATAATAATTATATTAAAAGTAAACAATAATAATAAAGTTCGCTCAAAGTTGAATATTTATATTTTTAATAATAAATGTCTTTTAATTTTTTTTTTAAAATTAAAATACAATTATTATATAAAAGTTGTACAATATGCTTTAAAATTTGAATGTTATGTAGAAGATTTTACAATTTAGGAGAGATTAATATTTTCTTTTACGAAAGATTTCGTATTATTATTTTTTAATTAAATTAATATAAAATTATGACATTATCCTTTGAAAATTAAAAGATAATTAGTTTAATTTTTAAAGCTTTATATTACTATAAAAGCGATTTGGATTAATTCTGAATAAAAAATGCACATCAAACTTTGCATAAAATAAGTCCCAAAGATGGTTATGAAACCACATGGTCCTAGTGACCACCACCTAGGATTAGTTTTACTTGGTCCATTAATATTGTAACTTTTTTCTTTTCGGCCAGATTGAGACTTCATGGACACTTACTACCACTTAATCAAGTCTAATATATATATATTCTTAAGAAAATTAAAGGTTGGAAATGGTATTTAATTGGAAATCTGTATCGATGGGAGAAAATTGTTCTTTAGTCTATGGTATACCTGGAAAACGGGTCAGGTTGGGTCGGTTTGGGTAACGGGTCAAAACGGGTTTGGGTTGAAATGGGTCATGGGTCAAATGGGTAAAAAATTTAAACGGGTCAAATTGGGTCAGGTCGGGTTGGTTTGGGTAATGGGTCGAAACAGGTCATGGGTCAAATGGGTCAAACGGGTAAAAGGGGTCATATACTTTTATATTGGATTTTTTACATTTATTATATTATTTTAGTTATTATTATGTATTATTTATATATTTTATACATAAAAACATATAAATATACATAATAAATGATGTAACCATGAATACTTTTATAAATGAAACTTGTTATGGTCGATCCAATTGATCCATTTACAAAACCCATTTGACCTGTCACTCTATTGAGTTTTAGGATTTGACCCATTTGACCCGTTTCTTTATATTTAGTATATGACCCAATAGGTTGAAGAGAAACTCATTAGAACTTTTTTTTGGGTTTTAGTTTACATTGTCGGACCTAATTTTTCTCAAGACCCAATTGACCGGAAAGCTTAACCCAATTGACCCAAATTTGAGGATATGGGTCTCAATTGCCAGGTGTAGTACTCTATGGTCACTTTTTTTTTTTTTTAACTACAAAGTCTTCAATTAGTATTCTTATTTTGCAGACGGATTGATGGGGACAACAGCGAATAAAGTTTAAGTTGGACTAAGATATATAATTTTTCTGACCTTTCAAAAGGATTTAATAAAACCTTTGTCGGTGAATAAACAACATACTAATTGCTATATAGCAGTCCCGATTCCGAAAATTTAGGTGCCCCGAGCAAGGCAAAAAAATAGGCTCTTAAGTCCTAAACGAATAATATAAGCTATTTACAAAAAAACGAAAACTAACGCTATATCAATAAACATAATGAATATAACATTACAATTACGTATTGTGATAACTAATGAATAATATTGTGTCAAAATATTATACAAGAATTTTGACTATTTAGAAGATTTTATATATACCAGCATGTAAATCGTAAATAACACAATTAGTTTCTCACTTGTGCAAGAATATTATTCACTTTGCTTATTAGTTTTTCACTTTATATACAAGATGAGATTTGGGTGCCAAGTTTAGCGAGTGTGAAAGAAAACTGGAAACAATCTGTTAATTGAAATTCTAAACTAACGTCTTTTTCATCTCACATCTGTGGATGTGGTAGGATAAATACTCTATAAACTAAACGTCCTTTGGTCATAAACAAACAAGAATTAAGTTGGGCTGACTTTATTTCGGCCCAATAATATCTATCTAGTGTTGTGCCCGTAATTTTTCTGTGTAAACTAAAGAGAATATTGGGCCCGTGTGTAAACATAAGAGAATATTAGGCCACCAAAAAGACTAGGCCCTGAGCAAATGTACAGGTTATACCCCCTTCGGGCCGGGTCTGCTATATAGAATTGATTATAACTTTTTAGTGATTAGTCTTTTGACGATAACAAATATGCTGATATCTGTTGAGATATACTGGACTATTATTTGGGCTTCTCATATTATTTGTGTTGGGAAAAATTGTTTTACATAACCCAATAGTTTAGAAGTCCTTATTGCTTACAAATTAGTACAGAGATAGAATACGTGTCTGTATATATATAGTCCCCTTATCGTTCTTTTCCATGCAAGTTGTGTACATGTGATATAGGTAAAGCTGTTGAAAAATTGCGTGATCGAGATAGGTTATTGTAATAACCCGACTTTTTTCGATAACTTTTCGTTGAAGACTTAACAACCGTTACTTAAAATTTACAATTTTGTATGTAATTTTTTTTATACTATTATTAATATTGGTTACATTTTTTTAAACACTACGGTTAGTGAAATCGAGAAAAATATATTTTAAGAGAACAAAACGTATGATTATTAATTTTAATAATTATGCTATATAACAATTGAGTTGTAAAAATCATTTTAATTAAGTAGGATGATAATACTTATATTTTTATTGGTATTCAACCAGTATTTATACGCATATTATGCGAACGTTTCTACATGTATGTGCATAGTTTTATACACTAATAATTCAAACTAATAATTGAGTTAATAATTAAATTTAATAATTTGATTTAATAATTCAAACTAATAATTCAGTTTATTATTATATTATTATATATTATATAATGAATGGATACAAAATTTGTGACCCACTTGCCATCTACTCCCATAAATTACGTAACACATGATTTATAAACATTATAATTACTTTAATATATAATTTAAATATAAAAGTAATATTTAAATATAATCTTAATAATTGATTGGAATTAAAAATAAAATGTTTCGAATAATATGTTTAGATGTATTTTTTTTATAAATTTAAAATTTATCCATTAGTGAAACATGTTAAGACAAAATACATTGAGTTTTAGATAACAGATAAAAATTTAATTATAACCCGTGACTATACAGTAATACCCGTGTTTACCTAATTATTACACCCATGATATATCTATACCCATGACTACACATTAATACCCGTGTGTACCTAACTTAAACCGTGACTTACCTAATCTAATTATATATCCGATCCAAATTCATTTCATCAAACACACACGTATTTCTTCTTCTTCCTCCCTCAAGAACACCCATTTCATCTTTCACTTCCTTCCTCTTATTCTTCATCAAAACTAGCTTGATCACAAAATCGTTTACGTATTCGGATTCCTCTCATCAAGCTCTACACCTCCATACCAACAATTTCTTGATTAGGGTAAGTTTTAAAAACTCTAATTTTTAGGTTTTCATGTTTTTGTGACATATTAGGGTAGGTATAGTGTCTAGTGCTCAAGTCCATATTTGTATGCTTGATTTTAGTCGATAATATGATCGTTTGATGAATTATTGTTAAATTCCGTTTTTATATTGTATGATACTAATATGAATATGTTATAATCTTTATATGAAAGTTGTATAATTGAATAGCTCTTGAAAAATAGTTAATTTTTCATATAGATATTGCTTGAATTCGATTTCTAGATCAAAAGTTATGATTAATTGAATTCGGTTTGAAAATTCGTATTTGAAATTGAGATTCTGGAAAATTTGAGTTTACAATTTGTTCTTGATATGATGATATTTGAAAAGAGTTTGAAAAATTATTAAGTTTTTATTCAGATATCACGCGGATTCAATCTGTGAGTCAAAAGTTAGGATTAAAATAAGGTACCTTTCGGGATAGGCTAAAAAAGTACATTTTTGACACGGTTAACGAGGTGTAATTAAAAACCTGGGTTGATAGGATTGTAGACGTCGAAAATTAGACTCAAGAATCGGGTCATTTCGATTTTTCTTGAACCCTACACACTCGGTCAAAGTTTTGTACATATTATTAAAAGTGCTGTTAAAAAATGAGTCGACCAGCCAGTACGTTTGCTATTTCTGGGGCTGTTCTGGGTCGAATGAGACTATACGTGAAACGACCCGTCCTAATCCATCTGGACGAAGTCCATATCGATTATAAATGATTCATAACAGTTGATTACATCGCAAGGTACTTGACCTCTATATGATACATTTTTACAAACATTGCATTCGCTTTTAAAAAGACAATCTTTCATTACATCGAAAGTTGACGACATGCATACCATCTCATAATATATCCAACTATAATTGACTTAATAATAATCTTGATGAACTCAACGACTCGAATGTAACGTCTTTTGAAATAGGTCATGAATGACTCCAAGTAATATCTCTAAAATGAGCAAATGCACAGCGGAAGGTTTCTTTAATACCTGAGAATAAACATTCTTTAAAGTGTCAACCAAAAGGTTGGTGAGTTCATAGGTTTAATTTCTATATAATAACCATAATATTTAATAAGCCACAAGATTTCATTTAATTAAATGTGCAGGATCATTACAACTGCAAAAATCATTCATACGATGAGTCGCCTGGTAACCGACCTTAACATAGAGCGCTTAACATATCTGGCATCATACATTCCACTATTCAAATGTATGACAAGAACCCTTCGAAGTACTAAAGCATTTCCACTATTCGAAAATGGGGGTGGTTGGTGCCCGTAGATCTACCTTTAGGATTCGCGTCAATTAGTGTTTTTCACTAATTCTTAGGTTACCAAGCATAATAATAATTACAGATATCCGGTATAACAAAACAATCGTAGAATGTAGTTTCATGAACTTGTGCTTATTTTGTAAAACATTTATAAAAGCAGCGCATGTATTCTCAGTCCCAAAAATGTAAAGAGTAAAAGGGAGCAAATGAAACTCACCAAATGTATTTTGTAGTAAAAATACATATGTCTATATTGAACAATGCAGGGTTATCCTCGAATTCACGAACCTATATCATTTGTATATTTATTAATACATATAGTGTAAATCACAAAATTTCATTTTTGAAAAGTATACTTATATTATGTTTTATATTACATTGTACATATATATTAATTTTGTATATAAATAATTATAACGGTTAATATTTATTTTGTTTAGTTATATTAATATACTTATATACCTATACATGTGATTAGTATTGTATTCATAAAATATCAATAGTTTGTTGTATGAATATTATTATAATCCTATTATATGTAATATATATAATATACAAAAGATTTATTTGATAGTTTCGCTAGTAATTATAAAGTAAAAAAAATATTTTTAATGATAGTAGTAAGTTTAATAATAATTTTAGTCCTATTAGATATCTTAAACGATCATATTAATAATAATACAAACAGTATGATATTAGTAATAATAACGATAGTAGTAATACTACTAAAAATTATAATTTGATACTAATAATACTTAATACTAGTAATAATAATAATAATAATACTAATTAGATTAATGATACTAATAAGGATGATATTCATAATACTTAAAGAAAAATAATACTAATAATAATAATAATAATAATAATAATAATAATAATCCCTATCATACTAATACATATATCAACATTAATGATACTAATATTAACACTAATAATTCTTATTGATGGTACCTAGTAATAACAATAATATTAATAACAATTAGTATTAACAATAATAATAATAATAATAATAATAATAATAATAATAATAATAATAATAATAATAATAATAATAATAATAATAATAATAATAATAAAAATAATAGTAATAATAAAAAATGGAAAAATAATGATACTAGTAATGTAAACTACCTTGAAAACTAGCTTGCAAAAAAGAATTGCCCAGAACGGGATTAGAACCCGAGACCTTACGCTCACCCGACAACCCCTCAGACCACTCTACCATTTCTGTTTTATCTGAATACAATCTATCCTAATTATATATATATATATCATCCCTCTCTGCTTTTATTCCTTCATCTTCATTAAATCGATCAGGGTATTATCCAGTTCTCAAAACACAATCACATAAGTACAATTTGATTTAGTGTTAACACGGAAACAGCTTTTCATCGTGGTTTTGATTATCAAACAAAAATAAATAAAAAATCAAAGCAACTGGTATGCGAGAAAGAAAAAAATTATATATATATAACTCAATAATTGATTTTGATTTTTAGGTGATTTTAGACAAAGTGTATAGTATGAAAATGGTTTTAAATCATGTTTAGAAACTTTACCAATCATCAATTTTATTTGAAATCTCAAATCGAATTTTAATTTCCTTAAGAACCATACGGTTTGACTTTTTTGAAAATAAATTTGACTTCTAAAATTCATAAACATACTAAAGAATTAAAGGCTGTAATCTTACAGATAGTTAAAATGAATTATTCTCAACCCTTCTGCATTATTAGATTTGGAAGAGTGTTTCGAATTTAAGCTTTTGGAAGAAGAACATCGCGGCTAGGTATTTTTCTTAAATGTCTGGTTTAAGCAGCAAAAACAATATAGGGTTTAATTGATAAGGATGATAGAAGTCATCTGAATAATTCCACATAGAAGAGGCGATCGAATTATATAAACTAGTGTATGTCGATTAGTAGTATCACGAGCAGAACAGGCTGGTAGGTAAATAAATAAAAAAAGAAAGATAGTGACCTGTTCAAGAATCTGGCGTAATATCTGTATTTATATCATATATCAATATTTATGTTTCTGTATATATATATATACCTGAGTTGAGTTTATAATTGTATTTGTTATATTATAATTAATATTAGTACTTTTAATATGATAATAAGAATAATGGTAACATTAGTAACAATAAGAATAATGGTAATAGTAATAGTCATAATAATAACTATAATTGTAATTTTTCTTCTAATTATACTAATGGTAATATTAATAATAACAATATAAATGATAGTTTTTATAGTGATACTTGTATTAATAATAAATAATATTAGTAACAAGGATAATGATAATAATATAATTATCTTAATGGTAATAATCTTAATGATCATGTTATTAATAATAGTGATAATATCTAGTAATACAATAATACTAATAAGTAATAAAAATCATCAGAGTAATAATAATAAGTTACAATAATAATAATCTTAGTGGATCTGATAATAATAATATTATTAATGATATTGATATCAAAAGTAATAACAATATAACAATTTTATTTAATATTTTGGTATTACATTATTATAAATTAGGTAATATGACTATATAATATATATTATATAAGAAAATTTTTATTCGTTTTATATATTTCCACATAATAATAATAATTATTAATAAGAATCATATATCCCTATATAGATTAATATCATTTATATATTTATATGTATTTATTTAACAATACTTAATTATTTTGTTTGTTATTTTATATTTTTAATTCTAATTGATTAAAGTATTCTTTATTAAATCATAATATTATATATTCTTATATTTATATTTATATAATATATATACATATTTATTTACAGATAATTGTTCGTGAATATTCGGGAATAGTCAGAGGGTAAATTGAATATATGAACCTAGTTTCAAAGTTTTCGAGACTCAACATTACAGACTTTGCTTATCGTGTCGGAAACATATAAAGATTAAGTTTAAATTTGGTCGGAAATTCTCGGGTTATCACAATACGAAAAATTGGGTAGATTCTTAACTTAAAAACTCCGCATCTCCAATTGGCGATGACTGATTTGGAGTTGCGATGATTTTTCTAAAAATCACAGAAGTTGCTGTTGTAAATACGATTTTAAACTTGTGTTTTTGCAAATGTTTCGGGTTATAAAAATAATGACCAATGTTAGGGACATGAGACTTTTTGTAAGAATTTAATACACTTATATTAACTATTTCATATAGTGTGGGGTGTTCTAAAGTGATAATTTTGTATAAGTATAAACCATGTAATTTAAACCGCCCGTTTGGACACTTGACCCATTTAAGCCAAAAAGAATCAAAATGGGTAACGGGCAACTTGGACACGTCCGATATATCAATTTAAGTAAGTTTGAAGGTTGTAATGTTTTAAAAATAAGTTTTGAGATGTTTTGGTCAAAGTGGGTGTTTATGACCCATTTGGGTCATAATGGCCTATTTTGACCCACACATAATTTCAGGAATTCGAGTTTACAAATACGTCAATAATGTCATTTTAAACTTGTGTTATGATGATGAAACATTCAGGTCTCCCGGATTGAATTTTGAGTCGTCAACACAAAATATTAATAGTTTTGATAAAGTATCAAAAATGACTCTTGGACCTACTTTGCGGACTCGTAAGTTGAAATCAGTTAAGTTTGGATAAAAAATATTAATTGATGTTGAAAGTATTTACAACAAGCTTTAACATAATATATTATATGTATAATTTTGTTGAGTCTAAACAGGTTTAAAACAAGCGAGAAAATGGGCAATCGTTGCTGATTTTGAACACTTAACAGCATTTTATCAGCATTTTATGTTTCGGGAGGCTGTTTTCGCAAGGTCATAACCTTGAAACCGTAACTCTGTTTTTGTCTAATAAACTGTCTATAGAAAGATGGGATAACATACTTTCCAATGGTAATGACATAAGGTATTATATCGAATTTGGTAGGACCTGAAATCAGCTGCAAAATACCAAAAAAAAAAAAAAAAATTTAAATATATGTAAATAATTTTTTTCTATGTAAAAATGAATAACTTAAGTTTGACCTATGTTTGAGTATTTGACCAACTTGTGTAATATTATGAGACTATTGACTTGTGTAACCATGTTGACTGTGTTTGACTTGCGTTTGACTTACATTTGACTTTGTTGGTTGAGAATCCAATGATAATATTCAAAAGTTAATCACTTTATTTTGATGATGACACAAAAGAGATGAGTGCTTAATCATATGTAAGACGACATGAGTTCTTAAGCCTACACTATCTCTAGCAAAAGACCAATACATAAATAATTAACTTGGTAAAATTGCTATGCGGCTGCACCACGGTCGACCGTGAGTCTGACCGTGGATGTCCTGTTCCAACAATTGTACCTTTTTCTAAAACTGTCAATCTACGGCTAACCTCACGGCTGACCGCAGTTTGACCGCAGTTCTCTCTGTAACCAAATTCATCTACTTTAAGATAGACCACTTTGAGACATCTATAATATACAAAACCTTTTTAAACATACTTATAATAGTTGCCTTCTTTGATTTCAAAAGAGTTTTGATCCAAAAGATGTTAATTTTTACTAATCACACCTAACGACATCTTAATGACATTTTAAGCTCAAATAAGATTAAACACAAAAGTGTTTTACTTTTCAAGTGTTACAAAATGTCATTTAAATACATACTAATAATGGTCATCAAAGTCCCAATTAAAGAGGTGCTCTCCCATTACTTTTAAGTACCATTTGTATGTATGTAAGTTTTAATTATATTCAAGCTAGTCAAGGTTGTAACAAGATTCATTTAAGCTCCAACTAGAATTAAACTAGTTCAATCAAGATGCAAGTATGTTCTAAAGAGAAAGATGTGATGACCCGGAAATTTCTGATAAAATTTAAACTTTAATCTTAATATGATTTTGACACGATAAGCAAAGTCTATAATGTTGAGTTTCGAAAACTTTGAACTGTGTTCGTGTATACATTTGACCTTGACCATTACCGACGATTCACGAACAAGTTGTTATAAATAAATATATATAGATACATAAATAAGTGTGTGTGTGCGTATATATATATACTTATGAAACCTATATATATATATAAGTACTGGTATATATATATATATATATATATATATATATATATATATATATATATATATATATATATAGTAATATATATAATTTATAAATATTCAATATTTGATAAAAGATATTTTGTAATATATATATTACATACTTACTAAATATTACATCAAATTAATTACAAGTTTAAAATATAATTGTTATACTAATATTATTAATACTTCCATTATTATTATTAACATTAATATTAATATCACTACTTGTTAAATTATTATTTTTAATATATATTATATAGATATGAAAGTTAATACATGTAAAGTGTTACAGTTACTAATATTATTACTATCAACAATAATATCATTATCACTATAATTAGTAGTAAAAATTATAATTTTTGTTATTATTACGATTAGTATTATTATTTTAGTTATTATATTCATTATCATTAGAAATCCTTATTGTTATAGTTATCATTAGTAATATAAATGATACAAATTATTATCATGAATAATATTATATTTATCATTTTTATAGTTAAAAACAATATTATTATTATTATCATTATTATTTTTACAATAATTAATATAATTTCAATTATTAACTATTAGTTAATAATTATGAGGGAATCAAAGTGATTGGAAATCAATAACAGTCAAATTGTACGAGCCTATTTTATTTCCTTATCTACTTTTGATTTTTTTCTCCTTCTGAATGTGATCTTGTTGACTTTTAACACTATAATCCAATTTAAATCAAATTCTGTTACATGAATCAATCACACAATTCCTTTACATACTGTTCTACTGACTCCATTCAATAATTAAAATCAGAAACAAACATAACATCCAACGAAGCCATTTACTACTGCTGCAGATTATATTTTGATTTCTACTTCAATTAAACACCATGACCATTGTATCATCGCTACTACTACTTTGTTTCTTTTCTGTGTAACCGAAACCCACCTTTAATTCACCATCACTATTATCATATTTTTTTCTCTTTCTTCGTTAACAACTTCTGCCCAAACGAACCCATCTACAACTGATTGTATTCGATTCCTTTCTGCTGCTGCAGCTAAATTTTGTTTACTTCCACTTCGTGTTACAAATAAAACGAATCGCTGCCATACGGAATCATGAATGAAATCATTATCTACCATTACCAATACAGGTTACTACACATTTATGTTCCTATTTCTATTACTGGGTCGATTCATAAACCAATATGTTACCTGTTGTTTCTGTTCGAACGAAACCAAAGACCCTCGGAGATTTACTTACTTGTAACCTTTGTTTTGCTGGACATTGAACACAACACAGAACCATTCCTGCGGGCCGCTTGTTGGTGTTTGTATTTGAAAAAACCACTCAACACTCTTCAATCGTAATAACAACCATCGTGAACCATACCATTGATCCATCACCTTCTCGTTTTCAAGTTGTAACTCTAAACCACCTTCATCACCATTAATTGTTTCTTGTTTTGTTTCGAAGCTCATAACCACACCCATAAACACCACCGCCTTTGTGATCTTTTTGTTCGACAACAATCAACACCATGCAAACCACCTCCTATGCATTTATCTCGTTCATGTTGTAATTCCTGTTTTGGTTTTTTTAATGTGGGCCAAAATCCTCCACTAAACCATTTATTTTATATATATAATGAGGGTTATGCAATGATAGAAAAAGACTCATGACCATCAATTGGAGATAGTGGCAGACAAGGTTTTCTTGTTCTTTTCTTGAAATTAGTATGGGTAACACAATTATCTAACGTCCACAATTGATAACAAATTTAATCCATTTAGGCCTTGACTTGTGATTGCTTTCTTTCTGGTGGGGCCGTGAGTGGTGTCTGTTGTGGACCGAGGCACTCAAGGATTTTGTTCCTTCTAATCTCTTGAATAACTCGTGGGCTAACCAAGGAATCGGGCCAAACGAGTCCTGCTCGGACCAACTAATTTGATTGTTGAACAAATGAGTCCCGCTCGAGAAATTATTTCTATGCTACTGCTACTTCGTTATTTATTTATTTTATCTTTCGTATGGACGATGCATATTAAGAAGATGATGATTATGATTCATACTAAAGATGAATTATAATTTGATGATGATAATTATGTTAGCGATGATGATTGAGAAAACGATAATTTTGTTATGATTATGATTACTGTACGTGATATTGGAGGATGTTGATAATGATAGAGGTAGGCGCGTACGATGATCATAAGAACATGATGATGATACATGATGCTACAGTGTTAGTGTTAAAACGAAGATGATGAATGACGAAGATAATTAGGATCAAGGATAAGGATGATGTTTATGATATTTGAAGGTGATAAAGATGATGAAAATTATGATTTTATGTTGAATATAGTTATGATTAAATGAGGAAGTGTATGCAATATATGATATAGATGATATCGATAATTATGATGATGATATTTACAGTAAATGTTGCTATGAAGATAATGGTAAAGGTTTATGGTAGTGATGATGTTTGTAGAAGAGGAAGAAGTAGAAAAACAGAAAGAAACGGGTTATATGGATTAAGTTAGGATATAACTCAGAAAAACAAAAATAGATCAATGGTTAAGGGGTGTTGGGATTAAGCGAGAGGTTGCGGGTTCGTGCCCGAGCATGGGCAGTCTTTTTCTTTTTGGAGCTTTTTCATGTGAGGTAGTATTATTACTACTTTTATTATTATTATTATTATTATTATTATTATTATTATTATTATTATTATTATTATTATTATTATTATTATTATTATTATTATTATTATTATTATTAAAATTATCATTATTATTAGAAGTATTATTATTATTATTATTTTTATCATCATTATTATTATTACTATTATGGTTATAAAAATAATATAACTCTTAAATTTATTATCATTATTATTACTACTTTTCATATTAACAAATATACATTATCTATATAAGAATATATTTATTACAAGTATCATAAAATTACACAAAATTGTATATAAAGATATGAATCTTAATATATTATAATATGTAAAAATATATATAAACCTAGTTGATTAATATTAAATGTGTCAAAATATATACTTGATATAGGTTTTTGAATCCGAGGCCAACCCTGCATTGTTCAATATAGTCATATGTATTTTTACTACAAAATACATTAGGTGAGTTTCATTAATCCCTTTTTAAATGCTTTTGCAATATATATTTTTGGGACTGAGAATACATGCGCTGCTTTTATAAATGCTTTACGAAATAGACACAAGTAATCGAAACTACATTCTTTGGTTGGATTATCTAATCGAATATGCCCTTTTTATTAAGTCTGGTAATCTAAGAATTAGGAAACAGACACCCTAATTGACGCGAACTCTAAAGATAAATCTATCGGGCCCAACAAGCCCCATCCAAAGTACCGGATGCTTTAGTATTTCAAAATTTATATCATGTCCGAAGGAGGATCCCGGAATGATGGGGATATTCTTATATGTATATTGTGAATGTCGGTTACCAGGTGTTCAATTCATATGAATGATATTTTTGTCTCTATGCATGGGACGTATGTTTATGAGAAATGGAAATATGAAATCTTGTGGTCTATTAAAATTATGAAATGATTATTTATGTTAAACTAATGAACTCACCAACCTTTTGGTTGACACTTGAAAGCATGTTTATTCTCAGGTATGAAAGAAATCTTCCGCTGTGCATATGCTCATGTTAGAGATATTACTTGGAGTCATTCATGACATATTTCAAAAGACGTTGCATTCGAGTCGTCGCGTTCATCAAGATTATTATTAAGTCAATTATAGTAAGATATATTATGAAATGGTATGCCTGCCGTCAACTTTTGATGTAATGAAAGATTGTCTTTTTCAAAAACGAATGCAATGTTTGTAAAATGTATCATATAGAGGTCAAGTACCTCGCAATGTAATCAACTGTTGTGAATCATTTATAATCGATATGGACTTCGTCCGGATGGATTAGGACGGGTCTCTACAGTTGGTATCAGAGCGGTGGTCTTAGCGAACTGGGTCTTGCATTAGTGTGTCTAACTGATAGTTGTTAGGATGCATTAGTGAGTCTGGACTTCGACCGCGTCTGCATGTCAAAAGTTTTGCTTATCATTTCGTGTCGAAAATTACCTACTTATCATTCTTAGAGAATCACTTGTTTATCATCCTTAGTCTAGACACATCTTATTACATTGATTGCATGATGAGTGTATAGAAAAAAATTCATATCTTAACATATCTGCTAATTCATATCTTAGCGTATCTGTTATTGTAAACTTTGCCTGAAATTTTCCGTAGATTCCTCCGTAACTTATGGGATTTTAGAATTATATATACATATGTAAATTATGTATTGCAGGGTACTAATCTACATCCTATAATCTATTTCTTATCAAAAATCCTTCATCTGATCGTACGAGATGAATCCCTCAACCAATTCGAAATCTTTGGGTTCCGACAGCTATTCTGATATGGAGTTTCAACTAAGCTCCGAAAGCAGAGTCACCAGAATGAATCAACCAATTCATTTGATGGGTTCGTAGTCTACTTAATCATCGGAGACAAGAAGAAGGTGATCCTTTCCGTCAACCGAATTCACCTCTTGACGAAGAACCTGAAACACTTACCGGTGAACCTATTTGAAACACCATTTTCAGCCTCATTTCCAGAGTATCTCGAAACGATTATATTCTATCTATAATTCTAAACCTTATTCATCCACTCGTTCTGACCGACAATCATCCCAGAACCATAGAAGAAGTCAACGAGCTTCGCGCTCGAGTAATCAATTTGGAAAATGTAGTGCAAAATGTACCAGCTTCAGCAACATCATCGGTACCAACAGTACCATCAGTAATAGCACCAGTACTATCAACAATCCATGCCTCAACATCTCATTTTGTACCTCGAGTATAATCATCATTCTACGTATCGTTCTACATCGATTATCTTCGTTCTTCATGACGATTAAGTAATCTCTAAATATTTTAGAGATTAAGTATTCTAGTTCTAACGGCAAACCAAATGAGTTGAATATCATATTAACTCAATGAATCTATGATTATATCTGAAGAAAATATATATGTATATATGTTTTCATAAAGATTGTAATTAAAAATTCCTTCGTACAAACTGTTAATGGTGAAAATATTTTAACGGGTAGGTAATACCCGAGGAATATTTAGTTTTCACATTAGTAAGTTACATTGTACATTCTTCGAAGCTGATTCAACAGTCGTTTACTATCCTACTTACATCCACCGATATACAAATCCGTTCACCACAGAATAACCATATTCATCCAATTTCATATTTGGATTTTGATTTATCAGAATTCAACAAGTGGCATAATGAAGAAAACATTTGACAAAATAAAATTTGTTAGAAACAAACAAATTAACTACGAGGAATTTTGTTAAGAATCCACGCTAACTGTTCCTAGCTAACTGATTACATTTTATTTATCGCAGTTTATTTATCGCAATTTAATTATCGCAATTTTATTTATCGTCATTTAATTTCTGTTATTTACTTTACGCATTTAATTTATAGTCATTTAAATTCTGTTATTTATTTTACGCACTTTAAATATCGGGACACGTATACAAGGTTTTGACATATCATATCGACGCATCTATATATATTATTTGGAATTACCATAGACACTCTATATGCAGTAATGATCGAGTTCTCTATACAGGGTTGAGGTTGATTCTCAAATAATATATATAATTTGAGTTGTGATCGAGTCTGAGACCTGTACACGGGTCACGATATGTATTAATTAATATGAATGTTATGTATTAAATTATTGAACTGCTAACTGTAGACTATCAACAAAGAACTATCAACATTAGACAATTAAAAAATGAATTAAAATATTGATTATAACATATGAAACTAAACAATTCTTCAAGTTTGCCACTTGATTTCATCTTAAACTCCATTTGTATCTTGACGATTACAATCTACGTTCAAACCTTTCATGATTCTTGAAAACACCTCAATCGATAGGATGAATCAACCGAACTTCATCTACGGAAGGAAAGATTTATGTATATAGTATCGCACCTGAGAAACTCTCGACAACTGAGTAAAAGCTTAACACGTAGCCGCGTCTGATCCTTTGGCAATTATTAGCAAAAATAACTTTGCGATCCCTTTTCAAAGTAGCCAATTTTGTCACAGCTCCATCAAGTCAACATCGACTTTTCATTCGAAGTAGCCTTACTATAATCCTGATATATACGATTACACTTTTGGTACCGGAGAATTCTTTTATATTCCACCATATTACCAGCAGACGTACCAACAACCTCGTTGCTTCTTGGCTTAGATCTCTCTGACAAATCATTATATTTATTCATTGAAACCCTATCATATACTCATCCGCATCTTGTAACGAGAAATGCCATACCAATTAACGGGAATCAGCAATCAGTACTTTGAAAACTCACATCATATCTACATCAACAGTTAAATGCTTTTGCAATATATATTTTTGGGACTGAGAATACATGCGCTGCTTTTATAAATGCTTTACGAAATAGACACAAGTAATCGAAACTACATTCTATGGTTGGATTATCTAATCGAATATGCCTTTTTTATTAAGTCTGGTAATCTAAGAATTAGGAAACAGACACCCTAATTGACGCGAACTCTAAAGATAGATCTATCGGGCCCAACAAGCCCCATCCAAAGTACCGGATGCTTTAGTATTTTGAAATTTATATCATGTTCGAAGGAGGATCCCGGAATGATGGGGATATTCTTATATGTATATTGTGAATGTCGGTTACCAGGTGTTCAATTCATATGAATGATATTTTTGTCTCTATGCATGGGACGTATGTTTATGAGAAATGGAAATATGAAATCTTGTGGTCTATTAAAATTATGAAATGATTATTTATGTTAAACTAATGAACTCACCAACCTTTTGGTTGACACTTGAAAGCATGTTTATTCTCAGGTATGAAAGAAATCTTCCGCTGTGCATATGCTCATGTTAGAGATATTACTTGGAGTCATTCATGACATATTTCAAAAGACGTTGCATTCGAGTCGTCGCGTTCATCAAGATTATTATTAAGTCAATTATAGTTAGATATATTATGAAATGGTATGCCTGCCGTCAACTTTTGATGTAATGAAACATTGTCTTTTTCAAAAACGAATGCAATGTTTGTAAAATGTATCATATAGAGGTCAAGTACCTCGCAATGTAATCAACTGTTGTGAATCATTTATAATCGATATGGACTTCGTTCAGATGGATTAGGAAGGGTCTCTACAATTGGTATCAGAGCGGTGGTCTTAGCGAACCGGGTCTTGCATTAGTATGTCTAACTGATAGTCATTAGGATGCATTAGTGAGTCTGGACTTCGACCGTGTCTGCATGTCAAAAGTTTTGCTTATCATTTCGTGTCGAAAATTACCTACTTATCATTCTTAGAGAATCACTTGCTTATCATCCTTAGTCTAGACACATCTTATTGCATTGATTGCATGATGAGTGTATAGACAAAAATTCATATCTTAACATATCTGCTAATTCATATCTTAGCGTATCTGTTATTGTAAACTTTGCCTGAAATTTTCTATAGATTCCTCCGTAACTTATGGGATTTTAGAATTATATATGCATATGTAAATTATGTATTGCAGGGTACTAATCTACATCCTATAATCTATTTCTTATCAAAAATCCTTCATCTGATCATACGAGATGAATCCCTCAACCAATTCGAATTCTTTGGGTTTCGAAAGCTATTCCTATATGGAGTTTCAACTAAGCTCCGAAAGCAGAGTCATCAGAATGAATCAACCAATTCATTTGATGGGTTCATAGTCTACTTAATCATTGGAGACAAGAAGAAGGTGATCCTTTCCGTCAACTGAATTCACCTCTTGACGAAGAACCTGAAACACTTACCGGCGAACCTATTCGAAACACCATTTTCAGCCTCATTTCCAGAGTATCTCGAAACGATTATATTCTATATATAATTCTAAACCTTATTCATCCACTCGTTCTGACCGACAATCATCCCAGAACCATAGAAGAAGTCAACGAGCTTCGCGCTCGAGTAATCAATTTGGAAAATGTAGTGCAAAATGTACCAGCTTCAGCAACATCATCGGTACCAATGGTACCATCAGTAACAGCACCAGTACCATCAACAATCCATGCCTCAACATCTCATTCTATACCTCGAGTATAATCATCATTCTACGTATCGTTCTACATCGATTATCTTCGTTCTTCATGACGATTAAGTAATCTCTAAATATTTTAGAGATTATGTATTCTAGTTCTAACGGCAAACCAAATGAGTTGAATATCATATTAACTCAATGAATCCATGATTATATCTGAAGAAAATATATATGTATATATGTTTTCATAAAGATTGTAATTAAAAATTCCTTCGTACAAACTGTTAATGGTGAAAATATTTTAACGGGTAGGTAATACCCGAGGAATATTTAGTTTTCACATTAGTAAGTTACATTGTACATTCTTCGAAGCTGATTCAACAGTCGTTTACTATCCTACTTACATCCACCGATATACAAATCCGTTCACCACAGAATAACCATATTCATCCAATTTCATATTTGGATTTTGATTTATCAGAATTCAACAAGTGGCATAATGAAGAAAACATTTGACAAAATAAAATTTGTTAGAAACAAACAAATTAACTACGAGGAATTTTGTTAAGAATCCACGCTAACTGTTCCTAGCTAACTGATTACATTTTATTTATCGCAGTTTATTTATCGCAATTTAATTATCGCAATTTTATTTATCGTCATTTAATTTCTGTTATTTACTTTACGCATTTAATTTATAGTCATTTAAATTCTGTTATTTATTTTACGCACTTTAAATATCGGGACACGTATACAAGGTTTTGACATATCATATCGACGCATCTATATATATTATTTGGAATTACCATAGACACTCTATATGCAGTAATGATCGAGTTCTCTATACAGGGTTGAGGTTGATTCTCAAATAATATATATAATTTGAGTTGTGATCGAGTCTGAGACCTGTACACGGGTCACGATATGTATTAATTAATACGAATGTTATGTATTAAATTATTGAACTGCTAACTGTAGACTATCAACAAAGAACTATCAACATTGGACAATTAAAAAATGAATTAAAATATTGATTATAACATATGAAACTAAACAATTCTTCAAGTTTGCCACTTGATTTCATCTTAAACCCCATTTGTATCTTGACGATTACAATCTACGTTCAAACCTTTCATGATTCTTGAAAACACCTCAATCGATAGGATGAATCAACCGAACTTCATCTACGGAAGGAAAGATTTATGTATATAGTATCGCACCTGAGAAACTCTCGACAACTGAGTAAAAGTTTAACACGTAGCTGCGTCTGATCCTTTAGCAATTATTAGCAAAAATAACTTTGCGATCCCTTTTCAAAGTAGCCAATTTTGTCACAGCTCCATCAAGTCAACATTGACTTTTCATTCGAAGTAGCCTTACTATAATCCTGATATATACGATTACACTTTTGGTACCGGAGAATTCTTTTATATTCCACCATATTACCAGCAGACTTACTAACAACCTCGTTGCTTCTTGGGTTAGATCTCTCTGACAAATCATTATATTTATTCATTGAAACCCTATCATATACTCATCCGCATCTTGTAACGAGAAATGCCGTACCAATTACCTGGAATCAGCAATCAGTACTTTGAAAACTCACATCATATCTACATCAACAGTTATATGTATGAAATTTATCTCTTAGAATTATGATCTCTCATTCTGAAATTCTGAAAAGCACTCAGTCACAAATCAATACTATGAATGTTGAAAAAGTTGAATGAAGCAGCAGAAACCATAGACAACCGTAATCATCGAAAGTTTGATGACAAAGAATAATATGTTGGAAAAGCTCAGAAAAGTTGGAACTGAAAAACGGATTGAGCTAACCACGAAGGAGAACAAGGACAAATACAAGGACCAAACCCTATATTCAAAGAATCCAGGTAATTCTGGACCCGATGAAATCTTCAACAAATATCTTGCTCCGTACTCATATTAAAATCTTGCGGAAAATCTTTCTTCATCAACCATCGAACTTAGAAATTCCAAAATATCATCATCAATATCTTCGATATTTCTGAGGATATTTTTTATAAATATTCTCGTCCGAAATTATATACCTCTTCGTGCTTCCTGTGTATCATTATATTGGAAACATTTAAGAGAAAAATTTAGTACCGAAAAGCAGATTATGCGAAACTATGAAGAAAGCCGTGGACAAATCACAAAGAATAAGTTTGACTTCAAAGAATTCAAATTATTCAATGTCTGCTAAAGTCTTTAGTGAATATCTTACTCCTTACTCTAAACCCTTGCAGACAATAGTTTCTATCATCCGCTAATCTTAGATATTCCGAGATATTATCGTATCTTTCATTATAAATATCCTCCATATTTCTGGACATATTTTTATAATTATTCTTATCTGAAATCATTAATCTCTTCGTGCTATCAGTGTTACATCATATAGAAACTGTTAGTTTCTATACTATGTAAAATTTCGAGTCTAAAATATGAATGTTTTTAAAGTAGTGTTGGGAACTGATGCACGAGTTAGTATAATATAATGACACTTGAACAACGTGATTATATTATAGTAAGTCATGCTGAGTTTCTAAATGGAACATGATGATTCACAGATTATAACGTCATCATGTGTCATGTTACATAACTCTTTCATTCTGATTAATTTTTGAACATATCAAGAAAATATATTCTTGATAGTTCTATTCTCAGTGATTCTGGTAATTTGACAAATCAAATCGTGCTATTACGTTCTTTCTTGTTTAGAACATTAAGCTCATTCGAAACTCCACACCTATGAATTCTGGATCGTTACTTGCAAAAAGAAAACAAAAGCATGAAACTCCGAAATAGAAAGAGGGTATAAATCGCAGCAAATCAGAGAGAGCATTAACTGTGAATGACAATGATTATAGAAGACGGAAACAAGTACTCCAAAATATAATAGAAAATATAAAGCCCAATGACAACACGGAGGTTTCAAACCGTGGATATTAATACGAATAGCAATATAAAGACACGGTAGAATTAAGAATAGTATTCCCCAAGGTAAAAGTAGAAATAAGCAGATTCTTCTGGTGGAAGTTGGAAAAGGAGAATGATCGTTACGATAGTAAGGGGTGAGGACAAGGATTAGAACTAGATTAAGCATTTTCAGAATCTTTTGGATGTATGAAACAAGAAGGAATGTATCGGAATGGTGAGAGTAATGGAACGGAAGAGTTTAATTTATAATGGAAATATCAGACAGGGTAATCGAAGCAAATCACCGTATTTAATTATAGAGATCTTAATTTCCTTATTCGCCGCAGAATCAAATCTTTTAGATCTCGAAGATTTTCTTTAAATCCCTTAAATTTCGGAATTCAACTAAGACAACGTCAAAAGTTAAGACGCACCTTATTTTCTAAATTCAATCGCTACTACGTCAAAAGTTATGGAAAATCTCTATTTCTTCATCTCGATCTTTTGTGATAGCTTCATTCATACGCTTCGATTAATCGACTCATTTTATCCATATTACTCAATGATGATAAAACTCTATTTATCAGCTCATATTTGTCATTAAAACATTCTTATTGTTAGCTATGACAACCTCACTCAAATTTTGGGATGAAATTTTCTTTAACGAGTAGGTACTGTGATGACCCGGAAATTTCCGATCAAATTTAAACTTTAATCTTAATATGATTTTGACACGATAAGCAAAGTCTATAATGTTGAGTTTCGAAAACTTTGAACTGTGTTCGTGTATACATTTGACCTTGACCATTACCGACGATTCACGAACAAGTTGTTATAAATAAATATATATAGATACATAAATAAGTGTGTGTGTGCATATATATATATACTTATGAAACCTATATATATATATATATATATATATATATATATATATATATATATATATATATATATATATATATATATATATATATATATATATATATATATAAGTACTAGTATATATATATATAGTAATATATATAATTTATCAATATTCAATATTTGATAAAAGATATTATGTAATATATATATTACATACTTACTAAATATTACATCAAATTAATTACAAGTTTAAAATATAATTGTTATACTAATATTATTAATACTTCCATTATTATTATTAACATTAATATTAATATCACTACTTGTTAAATTATTATTTTTAATATATATTATATAGATATGAAAGTTAATACATGTAAAGTGTTACAGTTACTAATATTATTACTATCAATAATAATATCATTATCACTATAATTAGTAGTAAAAATTATAATTTTTGTTATTACTACGATTAGTATTATTATTTTAGTTATTATATTCATTATCATTAGAAATACTTATTGTTATAGTTATCATTAGTAATATAAATGATACAAATTATTATCATGACTAATATTATATTTATCATTTTTATAGTTAAAAACAATATTATTATTATTATCATTATTATTTTTACAATAATTAATATAATTTCAATTATTAACTATTAGTTAATAATTATGAGGGAATCAAAGTGATTGGAAATCAATAACAGTCAAATTGTATGAGCCTATTTTATTTCCTTAACTACTTTTGATTTTTTTCTCCTTCTGAATGTGATCTTGTCGACTTTTAACACTATAATCCAATTTAAATCAAATTCTGTTACATGAATCAATCACACAATTCCTTTACATACTGTTCTACTGACTCCATTCAATAATTAAAATCAGAAACAAACATAACATCCAACGAAGCCATTTACTACTGCTACAATTATATTTTGATTTCTACTTCAATTAAACACCGTGACCATTGTATCATCGCTACTACTACTTTGTTTCTTTTCTGTGTAACCGAAACCCACCTTTAATTCACCATCACTATTATCATATTTTTTTCTCTTTCTTCGTTAACAACTTCTGCCCAAACGAACCCATCTACAACTGATTGTATTCGATTCCTTTCTGCTGCTGCAGCTAAATTCTGTTTACTTCCACTTCGTGTTACAAATAAAACGAATCGCTGCCATACGGAATCATGAATGAAATCATTATCTACCATTACCAATACAGGTTACTACACATTTATGTTCCTATTTCTATTTCTGGGTCAATTCATAAACCAATATGTTACCTGTTGTTTCTGTTCGAACGAAACCAAAGACCCTCGGAGATTTACTTACTTGTACCATTTGTTTTGCTGGACATTGAACACAACACAAAACCATTCCCGCGGGCCGCTTGTTGGTGTTTGTATTTGAAAACCACTCAACACTCTTCAACCGTAATAACAACCATCGTGAACCATACCATTGATCCATCACCTTCTCGTTTTCAAGTTGTAACTCTAAACCACCTTCATCACCATTAATTGTTGTTTTGTTTCGAAGCTCATAACCACACCCATAAACACCGCCACCTTTGTGATCTTTTTGCTCGACAACAATCAACACCATGCAAACCACCTCCTATGCATTTATCTCGTTCATGTTGTAATTCCTGTTTTGGTTTTTTTGATGTGGGCCGAAATCCTCCACTAAACCATTTATTTTATATATATAATGAGGGTTATGCAATGATAGAAAAAGACTCATGACCATCAATTGGAGATAGTGGCAGACAAGGTTTTCTTGTTCTTTTCTTGAAATTAGTATGGGTAACACAATTATCTAACGTCCACAATTGATAACAAATTTAATCCATTTAGGCCTTGACTTGTGATTGCTTTCTTTCTGGTGGGGCCGTGAGTGGTGTCTGTTGTGGACCGAGGCACTCAAGGATTTTGTTCCTTCTAATCTCTTGAATAACTCGTGGGCTAACCAAGGAATCGGGCCAAACGAGTCCTGCTCGGACCAACTAATTTGATTGTTGAACAAATGAGTCCCGCTCGAGAAATTATTTCTATGCTACTGCTACTTCGTTATTTATTTATTTTATCTTTCGTATGGACGATGCATATTAAGAAGATGATGATTATGATTCATACTAAAGATGAATTATAATATGATGATGATAATTATGTTAGCGATGATGATTGAGAAAACGATAATTTTGTTATGATTATGATTACTGTACGTGATATTGGAGGATGTTGATAATGATAGAGGTAGGCGCGTACGATGATCATAAGAACATGATGATGATACATGATGCTACGGTGTTAGTGTTAAAACGAAGATGATGAATGACGAAGATAATTAGGATCAAGGATAAGGATGATGTTTATGATATTTGAAGGTGATAAAGATGATGAAAATTATGATTTTATGTTGAATATAGTTATGATTAAATGAGGAAGTGTATGTGATATATGATATAGATGATATCGATAATTATGATGATGATATTTACAGTAAATGTTGCTATGAAGATAATGGTAAAGGTTTATGGTAGTGATGATGTTTGTAGAAGAGGAAGAAGTAGAAAACCAGAAAGAAACGGGTTATATGGATTAAGTTAGGATATAACTCAGAAAAACAAAAATAGATCAATGGTTAAGGGTTGTTGGGATTAAGTGAGAGGTTGCGGGTTTGAGCCCGAGCATGGGCAGTCTTTTTCTTTTTGGAGCTTTTTCATGTGAGGTAGTATTATTACTACTTTTATTATTATTATTATTATTATTATTATTATTATTATTATTATTATTATTATTATTATTATTATTATTATTATTATTATTATTATTATTATTATTATTATTATTATTATTATTATTATTATTATTATTATTATTATTAAAATTATCATTATTATTAGAAGTATTATTATTATTATTTTTATCATCATTATTATTATTACTATTATGGTTATAAAAATAATATAACTCTTAAATTTATTATCATTATTATTACTACTTTTCATATTAACAAATAGACATTATCTATATAAGAATATATTAATTACAAGTATCATAAAATTACACAAAATTGTATATAAAGATATGAATCTTAATATATTATAATATGTAAAAATATATATAAACCTAGTTGATTAATATTAAATGTGTCAAAATATATACTTGATATAGGTTCGTGAATCCGAGGCCAACCCTGCATTGTTCAATATAGTCATATGTATTTTTACTACAAAATACATTAGGTGAGTTTCATTAATCCCTTTTTAAATGCTTTTGCAATATATATTTTTGGGACTGAGAATACATGCGCTGCTTTTATAAATGCTTTACGAAATAGACACAAGTAATCGAAACTACATTCTATGGTTGGATTATCTAATCGAATATGCCCTTTTTATTAAGTCTGGTAATCTAAGAATTAGGGAACAGACACCCTAATTGACGCGAACTCTAAAGATAGATCTATCGGGCCCAATAAGCCCCATCCAAAGTACCGGATGCTTTAGTATTTCAAAATTTATATCATGTTCGAAGGAGGATCCCGGAATAATGGGGATATTCTTATATGTATATTGTGAATGTTGGTTACCAGGTGTTCAATTCATATGAATGATATTTTTGTCTCTATGCATGGGACGTATGTTTATGAGAAATGGAAATATGAAATCTTGTGGTCTATTAAAATTATGAAATGATTATTTATGTTAAACTAATGAACTCACCAACCTTTTGGTTGATACTTGAAATCATGTTTATTCTCAGGTATGAAAGAAATCTTCCGCTGTGCATATGCTCATGTTAGAGATATTACTTGGAGTCATTCATGACATATTTCAAAAGACGTTGCATTCGAGTCGTCGCGTTCATCAAGATTATTATTAAGTCAATTATAGTTAGGTATATTATGAAATGGTATGCCTGCCGTCAACTTTTGATGTAATGAAAGATTGTCTTTTTCAAAAACGAATGCAATGTTTGTAAAATGTATCATATAGAGGTCAAGTACCTCGCAATGTAATCAACTGTTGTGAATCGTTTATAATCGATATGGACTTCGTCCGGATGGATTAGGATGGGTCTCTACAAAAGACACTTCCATTAAGAAGATGACAAGCTATTAAAATGGGCTAGTGAAGTTTTGGAGGCTTGTGGTTTGTCAAAGGATGATTAAAGCAACTAGTTAGAGGATTCTTCATTATAATCAAACTAGTCAAAATTAACTTGTTGCAAGCAACAAATGAAGTATAATACTTCCATCCAAGTATTGACAAAGTGTAAGATTCATGGGTTATTGTGTTTGGAGTTTTGTGGGTTGTCAAGGGACAAGATTTCAGTATTTACCTTTTTAGGAAATCAATGACAATGGTCAAGGGCATTGGACTTTCCTCTTTAGCTAGCACATGTCAACCTCCATGCATATGTCCAAGATTAAAGGGGTAATGGAGTTAACTTCTAGGTGTATTAAGCATATTTTGAAGGCTCTATATTAGGTAAAGAAGCTAAAAATTCAAAGAAAAAGGAGCTGCAACGGATATGTTGAAATGCTGATAGGAGTTGTACGGTCACCTGCAAGGTCGACCGTGCTTCGACCGCAGTTTTGTATGTCAAATTTTTCTTGGAATATAAATACACCTCTTTGCCAAACTAGAAGACCACTTCTTTCTAACATTCTTTCAAAGTCATATCTACTGATCTCCCAAGCCTCAAGCACATATCAATGGAGAGATTATAAGAGAGAAAGAGATATTCTACTTACACTAAGTAGAATTGAAATGTAAACTTTGTACTTATCATTTGTATCTTTAAGTTTACTTTGTAAGACACTTCCTTAGGGGGTCAAGGAAGCTAGATAGTTCTTATGATAGGAAACACCATATTTCTTAATGATTCAACTTCCTTAAAGGGGTCTAGGAAGTTGATCAATTCCATTGGGAATTAAGTTGGTGTGACCTATTGAAGAACTATGAGTGATTGTAAGCTTAGCTATAAGTTTACTTGTAAGCTATTTTCTTAAAGGGATCTAGAAGGTAGTTGTGATTTCACTAGGTTAGAGCATTAGTGTAACACCCCAGGTAAAACGTTCCCCGTAGCATGATATTGTCCACTTTGCAGAGATAGGGACGTACCCTTGTCTCCCTCGTAGGTTGCTCACGGATTTTTCTTGGCTACCAAACACGACGAGCACTTTCCCAGGAGGTCACCCATCCTAGTAGTGCTCTTGCCTGAGCACGCTTAACTGCAGAGTTCTCATGGGATCTGTTGCGCTTGTGGTCCCAAAACGCGTCATGCTAGGAAAGGTCTCCACACCCTTATAAGGCATGCTTCGTTCCCCTCTCCAACCGATGTGGGACGGATGTAACACGGATGTTACAATCCTCCCCCCTAATGGGACACAGCGTCCTCGCTGTGCACTTTTGGTCCGGGGCCTGGCTCTGATACCATTCTGTAACACCCCAGGTAAAACGTTTCCCGAAGCATGATATTGTCCGCTTTGCAGAGATAGGGACGTACCCTTGTCTCCCCCGTAGGTTGCTCACGGATTTTTCTTGGCGACCAAACACGACGAGCACTTTCCCAGGAGGTCACCCATCCTAGTAGTGCTCTCGCCTGAGCACGCTTAACTGCAGAGTTCTCATGAGATCTGCTGCGCTTGTGGTCCCAAAACGCGTCATGCTAGGAAAGGTCTCCACACCCAAATAAGGCATGCTTCGTTCCCCTACTGTCACGACCCTACTTTTTCCGTTATCTTTTTCCGTTAATTATTTAATGACCGTTAACTGTTAGTGTGCCACGTCATTTCTATGACCTATATTATTATTTTTGTAATAATATATATATAATAATTATTATGTGTTATGTGAATATATGTATTCATATTTTAATTCATACGTTTCTACGTCTCGCGGATTTCCATCCGGCGAATCTTTTCGGTTTTTAAACCAACGGTCGAGCTTTAGGGATTTTTAAATCCTAAATATTTAAATATGATATTTTATGATCATATTATTAATAGGTGTATTTATATTTATTTTTCGTCGCGCGTTTGTTATCTTTCCGAAATTTTAATCGCGTAAGCGTGTTTTCGCGTTTCGGGATTCGTTCGGGCTTTCGGGCCATCAGGAATTGCACGTTTTTCAATAATGGACAAGTTGGCCCACTAAGGGGCCCACCCCCTTGCAAATTCGGCCGAACACTCCCAAGGGGAGGGAGTGTTGGCTCTTGTTTTCCCATTTTTGCAATCTTACTTCTACTTTCATCTAAACCTAATTTAGTTTTTCTCTCCCTCTTCTCCCTTCTCCCTAGCCGTCGCCTACCACCACCATTATCATCATTTTCATTAATTTTCAAGCTTGGATCAAGAGATAGCTAGCATAAACGTGTTCCTCTCTTCGTTCTCTACGCGATTATATACTTTGATTCTCGATTTGGGTATAAACCCTAACCCTAGAACTTTTCATTTTTATTTATATTTCTGTATTTTGTGTTTATATTATTAGTATGATGTTTATTAGTTGTTGTAATGTTGTTTGGAGGCGTAGAATTACTCGTTTGCATATGTTTTCGGTTTGTAAATTTTGGACAGCAGTTTGATTCGTGTTTTCTGACTTTGTACCTGATATGAATGTTAAAATAAAGTACATAAATTAGTTCCTCTCATCAAGACATTAATTTTAGACTCCGGATTCATGTCGTTTCGATTCCCGGAGCCCTAGATATGCTTAATTTGATTTTTGTTAAAGATTGAAAGGTGTTCTTGGCATGAACAAGGTTGGGTCCGACTTTGTGACCATCCTTGGTGTCTTTAGGGTGTTTCATTTGGTTAGGACTGATGGTGGGATGAATTTTCATGTTCGGGTCACCTAAATCCGAGCCACGGTTCACCCGTTGTGCCTAAATTATTGTTTTGAGTAAATTGATTTTCCCAAGTGTGGTCATGGCTGATATCCACGACCTAGGGACTGTTCTTGGAGTGTTCTTGAGTTCATAATTGTGTTGGGTGGTTTGAGTAGGCGAAAATGCATATGTGGCTCGCCCGAAACCGACACCCGGGGCTCAAGATACGACCCGATGAACTTTTAAACTTAAAACTTATGGTTAATGATTAAACTTATGTTAAAATTAATGGATTTCATTATTAATTAATTACTTATGATAAAAGAAGTAATTATTATTATTTAAAACTTATGATATAAATATTTATTATATCATTTAATTATTAATTATGATTTAATTAACATTTTAATTAAACTTATGATTAATAATACTTTTATTATTGAAGGAAAATACTTATGATAAGTATTAAATTTGTTTTTGAGAAATTATTAAAAGACTTATAATAAATATTAAATAATTATTTAATTATTATAAGACTTAATTATTATTTAATTATGATTTAATTATTAAATACTTATGATTTAATAATTTTAATTAGAAACTTATGATATGATTAATAATTCATTATTAATTAAAAATACTTATGATATAATTTAAAAATTATTATTATTAATAATACTTATATTATGATTAGTATTTAATTAATTTATTTAAATACTTATGTCGTACTAATTATAACATTTCAACTTATATTAACTTTAATAATTCATTTTATTTAATTAAACTTATGTTAAGACATTATTATACACTTTTGACTTTAAATAACATTATAACCTATGTTATTATTATAACTTACACTTTTCAAATTAATGTTGACTATGTTTGACCAAGGTTGACTTTTGAGTTGACTTTCGGTTGACTTTGACTTTCAGTTGACTTCTGTTGACTTTCTAAATATGGAAACTTTACAAAAATAGAAACTTTCCAAAAATAGAAACTTTCCAAAAATAGAAACTTTCTAAAAATAGAAAGTGTGTGTCCTTATGCTGTTCCAATCAAACCGATGCTTGCTGAGTAATGTTCTATGCCTACTTGCAACATGTACAATAGCTATCATACTAAGACTTGGCCTAAGTTAGTTATTTATTTCGACCTGCTTTATTTATAGGTCGGCGTTGTGATCTTTCTTGATCACTTTACTTTACTTGCTGTTCGCTTGTTTGTGAGATTTCTTCGGTTGCTAATTAAGGTGAGTTATAGTCCCGTTTTTATATACTTTTCAAAGTATACTTTTTGGGATGTGATTACATGCATATTTTTATTTACGGTTAGACACAAGTAACAGTTAAATTTAATTATTCATTGTGAGTTGGACAAAAATATTCCCTAGTCTGGTAACTGTAATCATTGGTTTCTACCGGTGAACGCGAATCCTACGGATAGATCTATCGGGTTTGACAACCCCATTTCGAGCTAGTCGCGCTAGCAATTTATAATCGGAATGTTTAGTACTTCGTAATTTGTTGTAGATACACTGTCCAAGTGTATATTTTTATTGTGTTTGGCAAGGGTAAATAAATGGTTAAGTGGTTACCAGGTGGCTCATTGATAATGGAATAATGTTTAATGTTTTCTAACATTTTTAAATCTTGTGGTCTAAAGTTTACTTGTTTATTTAAACCTATAATTCACTCAACCTTTGTGTTGACAGTTTACTTGCATGTTTTCACAGGTACTTGAGTTATTTGATGCTTCCGCTGTCGTTAGAAGAGTCTGCATGCATTTGGGCAGATTTTATGAAACTATTTATGAAACTTAAGTTTGCATTCTATTTTGGATAATTTAAATTGTGGGTTTGTTGGCAATGTTTTGTGTCAACTTTTGGTTCATTACTATGGTTGGTTGATTTTAAACTACTAAATTGGGTTTGTTTCCTTTTTGGGCAACATT
Organism: Rutidosis leptorrhynchoides; assembly: GCF_046630445.1. Classification (NCBI taxonomy): domain Eukaryota; kingdom Viridiplantae; phylum Streptophyta; class Magnoliopsida; order Asterales; family Asteraceae; genus Rutidosis; species Rutidosis leptorrhynchoides. Next base: position 184,610,150 of record NC_092334.1, on the reverse strand, counting down.
TTAAAATAAAAGAATGCAACTTTGTTTATTTAATTCATTTAAGTTCGATCAAGCTATGGGACCAACTGACGGATCCGTTAAGTGTTTTGACGGGGTCGTTACATGTGGTATCAGAGCTCTGGTTGTAGGGAACTAGGCGGTCTTAATGTGGTCAACACGTGGTTATTAGGGTGCATTAGAGTCTAGTCTACAGCCCGACCTTTTTGCTATAGCATTAATATGCATTTCATTTCGTATAAGTTATATTATTAGCTTTCATATCTTTTTAGTATGTGGTTTGCGGTTTTGCTGTTTGCAGATGTCGACTTCGAGCGATAACTCTGTTGCTGCTCCTGCTCCACCGTCTCCTGCTAGACGTCGTGCTAATCAACCAGAGATCGATGATCCTGTTCATTACTATTTTTCTACCATTACTCATATGAACCGGGCTTATAATGGGGTGACACGTATTAACGCCCTTAGTGATTGTTTGCGCACCTTGCCACATAATGAAGTTATGGACGAGATCCGTGCCGACATGGGTAACTTTATCACTTTCAAGCATAGGGTTGAGGATGCGAACCGTAAGCGTGATCGAGAAGTTAATGCTAAGTTCGAGGCTCTCGAGAGCACTGTTCGTGTGTTGAAGGAAGAGTTGGATGTTGTGAAAGGGAAGTTGTGTAAGTATGAGGATCCTGCTGAGACTCATGCTGGACCAGCTTATCACACCCGCTCTAAGCGAATGTGATGTGAATATTCATATTGATTATCTATTTCATCAGACTTAATGTCCTTTTTATACATACATTTTGGGTTATGTACGGCGTTTTGCCGAGGATTTTATTAAGATTTTGTTATGGGATATTTTTTTTGGGTCTGCTACTCCCGCGACTGGTGGTAATAATAATAATGTTGGTAATAGAGGTGGTAACATTAACGGTAATGGGAAATCGAATAATGGAGGTAATCTAAGGGTTTGTTATGAGTGTGGGAAGCCGGGGCATTTCCGAGATGCTTGTCCCAACAAGAAGACTGCAGAGACTGCACGCGGCCGAGCGTTCAACATTAATGCTAAGGATGTGGAGGAAGATCCTAAGCTTGTTACTGGTATGTTCTCAGTCAACGATTTATCAGTTTATGTTTTATTTGATTCAGGGGCTGATTTAAGTTTCGTGTCGAGTAAATTAAGTCCGAGAATCAAAACGCCGTTAACTCTCTTAGACAATACTTATGTTGTTGAAGTAGCTAATGGTAAGGAACTTACTGCTAAGACTGTACATCGTAAGTGTAACATTAATCTGGGTGGTAGGGATTTCGAGATAGATTTGATACCGATTGAACTTTGTAGTTTTGATATTGTTATTGGTATGGATTGGCTGTCTGCGAACCGTGCTGAGATCGTGTGTTATGATAAGGCTATTCGTATTACTGATGTGATTGGAGAGCCACTGATGGTCTTTGGAGATAAGAAATGCACACAGTTAAACCTTATTAGCTGTATGAAAGTTCGTAAACATCTTCGCAAAGGCTGTCATGCTATCCTTGCTCATGTTGTTGATCCTAGTAAGGAAGTAAAGAACGTTGATGACGTTCATATTGTTAGGGATTTTCCAGAGGTGTTTCCCGATGACTTACCTGGCCTTCCGCCGCAACGCACGGTAGAATTTCAGATTGATCTTATTCCCGGCGCTGCTCCTGTAGCACGTGCTCCTTATCGTCTTGCGCCTTCTGAACTTCAAGAATTGTCAAGTCAACTCCGTGAGTTGTTAGACAAAGGTTTTATTCATCCTAGTTCGTCCCCTTGGGGAGCTCCTGTTCTGTTTGTTAAGAAGAAGGATGGTTCTTTTCATTTATGCATTGATTATCGTGAACTGAATAAGCTCACTGTTAAAAATCGTTATCCTCTTCCGAGAATTGATGATCTGTTCGATCAGCTTCAGGGTTCTTCTGTTTATTCAAAAATTGATCTTCGTTCTGGCTATCATCAGTTGCGTGTTAAAGAATCTGATGTTTCAAAAACTGCTTTTCGCACCCGTTACGGTCACTTTGAATTTCTTGTTATGCCGTTCGGATTGACAAATGCACCTGCTGTGTTCATGGACCTCATGAACCGTGTGTGTAGACCCTATCTGGACAAGTTCGTTATTGTTTTCATTGACGACATCCTTATCTATTCTAAGAGTGATGAAGAGCACGAAGAACACTTGAGGTTAGTGCTTGATTTGTTAAAGAAAGAAGAGTTGTACGCTAAGTTCTCTAAGTGTGCTTTTTGGTTAAGAGAAGTTCAGTTCCTTGGTCATATTGTTAGTAAACAGGGAATACAAGTTGATCCTGCTAAAATTGAGGCGATTGAAAAGTGGGAAACCCCGAAAACTCCTACTCAGATTCGTCAGTTCCTAGGATTAGCAGGTTACTATAGAAGGTTCATACAAGATTTCTCTCGTATTGCGAAACCTCTGACTGCTTTAACGCATAAAGGGAAGAAGTACGAGTGGAAGGATGAACAAGAGACTGCTTTTCAGATTTTAAAGAAGAAGTTGACTACCGCTCCGATATTGTCACTACCTGAGGGTAATGATGATTTTGTTGTTTATTGTGACGCTTCGCGTCAAGGCTTTGGTTGTGTTTTGATGCAACGAAAGAAAGTTATTGCGTACGCATCACGTCAGTTGAAGATTCACGAGCAGAACTATACAACTCATGATTTAGAGTTGGGGGCCGTTGTTTTTGCACTTAAGATTTGGAGACATTATTTGTATGGGGTCAAGAGTACTGTGTACACAGATCACAAAAGTCTTCAACATATCCTCGATCAGAAACAGTTGAACATGAGACAACGAAGATGGATTGAGATGTTGAATGATTACGATTGTGAACTTTTGTATCATCCGGGTAAGGCCAATGTGGTGGCGGATGCGTTGAGTCGTAAAGAAAGGGCTGAACCTCGCAGGTTTAGGGCCTTGAATATGACAATTAGAACAAACCTCGCAAGGCAGATTCTTGAGGCACAACAAGAAGCCTGGAAGGAAGAGAATTTTGTGAAAGAGAACGTAAGAGGTATGGCTAAGAAATTTGAGATTCGAGCAGATGGTACTAGGTACTTTGTAGGACGTCTTTGGGTTCCGAAGTTTGGTGAACTGCGACAACTTGTTTTGGATGAGGCTCATAAGTCTAGGTACTCTATTCATCCTGGTTCAGGAAAGATGTATCATGATCTTAAGGAGCTGTATTGGTGGCCAAATTTGAAAGGTGATGTGGCTACGTATGTGGCTAAGTGTTTGACCTGTGCTAAGGTTAAAGCTGAACATCAAAAACCGTCTGGACTGTTGGTACAAACTGAGATTCCTGAGTGGAAGTGGGAAGGAATTACAATGGATTTTATTACTAAGTTACCGAGAGTTGCGGGGGGCTATGACACTATCTGGGTGATTGTAGATCGACTCACTAAGTCGGCTCACTTTTTGCCAATCAGGGATACAGATTCAATGGAGAAGCTCACTCGTTTGTACTTGAAGGAGATTGTTTCTAGGCATGGTGTTCCTGTATCCATTATTTCGGACCGAGACAGTCGTTTTGTATCGAGGTTTTGGCGATCCTTACAGGAAGCCTTGGGAACTAGATTAGATATGAGCACCGCTTATCACCCTCAAACGGATGGTCAAAGTGAGAGGACCATTCAGACATTAGAAGATATGTTGCGAGCTTGTGTGATTGATTTTGGGAATGGGTGGGATAAGTATTTGCCGTTAGCTGAGTTTTCTTATAACAACAGTTATCACGCAAGTATTAAAGCCGCACCGTTTGAAGCTTTGTACGGTAGGAAATGTAGGTCTCCTATTTGTTGGAATGAGGTTGGGGATGCTCAACTTACAGGTCCAGAGATTATTCACGAGACTACTGAGAAGATTGTTCAAATTAAAGAAAGGTTGAGAACTGCTAGAAGTCGGCAAAAGAGTTATGCCGACAAAGGAAGGAAAGATGTTGAATTTCTAGTTGGTGATCGTGTTATGTTAAAAGTTTCGCCTTGGAAGGGTGTTATTCGTTTTGGTAAAAGAGGGAAGTTAAGTCCTCGTTTCGTGGGACCGTTTGAGATCATTGAAAGAGTTGGACCGGTGGCTTATCGTTTGAAGTTGCCACAAGAACTCAGTGCTGTTCACGATGTTTTCCATATTTCGAACTTAAAGAAGTGTTTGGCTGAATTTGATCAGACTATTCCTTTGGAGGAACTTCAAGTTGACAAGCAATTGCATTTTATTGAGGAGCCAGTTGAGATCATGGACCGAGAGGTTAAGACTCTTAAACATAGCAGAATTCCTATTGTTCGGGTCCGATGGAACGCTAGACGCGATCCCGAGTTCACTTGGGAGCGTGAAGACCAAATGAAGCAGAAGTACCCGCATTTGTTCTCAGATGCCGAGTCAACCCCTGCGCCTGCTTAAATTTCGGGACGAAATTTCCGTAACGGGAAGGTACTGTCACGACCCTACTTTTTCCGTTATCTTTTTCCGTTAATTATTTAACGACCGTTAACTGTTAGTGTGCCACGTCATTTCTATGACCTATATTATTATTTTTGTAATAATATATATATAATAATTATTATGTGTTATGTGAATATATGTATTCATATTTTAATTCATACGTTTCTACGTCTCGCGGATTTTCATCCGGCGAATCTTTTCGGTTTTTAAACCAACGGTCGAGCTTTAGGGATTTTTAAATCCTAAATATTTAAATATGATATTTTATGATCATATTATTAATAGGTGTATTTATATTTATTTTTCGTCGCGCGTTTGTTATCTTTCCGAAATTTTAATCGCGTAAGCGTGTTTTCGCGTTTCGGGATTTATTCGGGCTTTCAGGCCATCAGGAATTGCACATTTTTCAATAATGGACAAGTTGGCCCACTAAGGGGCCCACCCCCTTGCAAATTCGGCCGAACACTCCCAAGGGGAGGGAGTGTTGGCTCTTGTTTTCCCATTTTTGCAATCTTACTTCTACTTTCATCTAAACCTAATTTAGTTTTTCTCTCCCTCTTCTCCCTTCTCCCTAGCCGTCGCCTACCACCACCATTATCATCATCTTCATTAATTTTCAAGCTTGGATCAAGAGATAGCTAGCATAAACGTGTTCCTCTCTTCGTTCTCTACGCGATTATATACTTTGATTCTCGATTTGGGTATAAACCCTAACCCTAGAACTTTTCATTTTTATTTATATTTCTGTATTTTGTGTTTATATTATTAGTATGATGTTTATTAGTTGTTGTAATGTTGTTTGGATGCGTAGAATTACTCGTTTGCATATGTTTTCGGTTTGTAAATTTTGGACAGCAGTTTGATTCGTGTTTTCTGACTTTGTAACTGATATGAATGTTAAAATAAAGTACATAAATGAGTTCCTCTCATCAAGACATTAATTTTAGACTCCGGATTCATGTCGTTTCGATTCCCGGAGCCCTAGATATGCTTAATTTGATTTTTGTTAAAGATTGAAAGGTGTTCTTGGCATGAACAAGGTTGGGTCCGACTTTGTGACCATCCTTGGTGTCTTTAGGGTGTGTCATTTGGTTAGGACTGATGGTGGGACGAATTTTCATGTTCGGGTCACCTAAATCCGAGCCACGGTTCACCCGTTGTGCCTAAATTACTGTTTTGAGTAAATTGATTTTCCCAAGTGTGGTCATGGCTGATATCCACGACCTAGGGACTGTTCTTGGAGTGTTCTTGAGTTCATAATTGTGTTAGGTGGTTTGAGTAGGCGAAAATGCATATGTGGCTCGCCCGAAACCGACACCCGGGGCTCAAGATACGACCCGATGAACTTTTAAACTTAAAACTTATGGTTAATGATTAAACTTATGTTAAAATTAATGGATTTCATTATTAATTAATTACTTATGATAAAAGAAGTAATTATTATTATTTAAAACTTATGATATAAATATTTATTATATCATTTAATTATTAATTATGATTTAATTAACATTTTAATTAAACTTATGATTAATAATACTTTTATTATTAAAGGAAAATACTTATGATAAGTATTAAATTTGTTTTTGAGAAATTATTAAAAGACTTATAATAAATATTAAATAATTATTTAATTATTATAAGACTTAATTATTATTTAATTATGATTTAATTATTAAATACTTATGATTTAATAATTTTAATTAGAAACTTATGATATGATTAATAATTCATTATTAATTAAAAATACTTATGATATAATTTAAAAATTATTATTATTAATAATACTTATATTATGATTAGTATTTAATTAATTTATTTAAATACTTATGTCGTACTAATTATAACATTTCAACTTATATTAACTTTAATAATTCATTTTATTTAATTAAACTTATGTTAAGACATTATTATACACTTTTGACTTTAAATAACATTATAACCTATGTTATTATTATAACTTACACTTTTCAAATTAATGTTGACTATGTTTGACCAAGGTTGACTTTTGAGTTGACTTTCGGTTGACTTTGACTTTCGTTTGACTTCTGTTGACTTTCTAAATAAGGAAACTTTCCAAAAATAGAAACTTTCCAAAAATAGAAACTTTCCAAAAATAGAAACTTTCCAAAAATAGAAACTTTCCAAAAATAGAAACTTTCTAAAAATAGAAAGTGTGTGTCCTTATGCTGTTCCAATCAAACCGATGCTTGCTGAGTAATGTTCTATGCCTACTTGCAACATGTACAATATCTATCATACTAAGACTTGGCCTAAGTTAGTTATTTATTTCGACCTGCTTTATTTATAGGTCGGCGTTGTGATCTTTCTTGATCACTTTACTTTACTTGCTGTTCGCTTGTTTGTGAGATTTCTTCGGTTGCTAATTAAGGTGAGTTATAGTCCCGTTTTTATATACTTTTCAAAGTATACTTTTTGGGATGTGATTACATGCATATTTTTATTTACGGTTAGACACAAGTAACAGTTAAATTTAATTATTCATTGTGAGTTGGACAAAAATATTCCCTAGTCTGGTAACTGTAATCATTGGTTTCTACCGGTGAACGCGAATCCTACGGATAGATCTATCGGGTTTGACAACCCCATTTCGAGCTAGTCGCGCTAGCAATTTATAATCGGAATGTTTAGTACTTCGTAATTTGTTGTAGATACACTGTCCAAGTGTATATTTTTATTGTGTTTGGCAAGGGTAAATAAATGGTTAAGTGGTTACCAGGTGGCTCATTGATAATGGAATAATGTTTAATGTTTTCTAACATTTTTAAATCTTGTGGTCTAAAGTTTACTTATTTATTTAAACCTATAATTCACTCAACCTTTGTGTTGACAGTTTACTTGCATGTTTTCACAGGTACTTGAGTTATTTGATGCTTCCGCTGTCGTTAGAAGAGTCTGCATGCATTTGGGCAGATTTTATGAAACTATTTATGAAACTTAAGTTTGCATTCTATTTTGGATAATTTAAATTGTGGGTTTGTTGGCAATGTTTTGTGTCAACTTTTGGTTCATTACTATGGTTGGTTGATTTTAAACTACTAAATTGGGTTTGTTTCCTTTTTGGGCAACATTTTGAAATAAAAGAATGCAACTTTATTTATTTAATTCATTTAAGTTCGATCAAGCTATGGGACCAACTGACGGATCCGTTAAGTGTTTTGACGGGGTCGTCACAATTAGGATCTTGTGGTAAGAGCATTTGGTGTTTGTGAATTCTTTAAAGGGACGTAAGGGTTCATAAGTAGCGGCTTATCGAGGAGCTAGTGTTGTATCCGGACACTCCACCGGGTTTGGGGTATCATAGTGAAGAAAAGTCTCAATTCATAGAATTGGAGAGTGGATTAAGGTGAATAAGTTAACATCCACCCGAACTACTATAAATCCTTATGTTTGTGTACTTACATACTTTACATACTTGCATTAACAAACACAAACATTTCCACACTTAAAACTTATATTTTGATCGTTAACGATTTCAAAAAAGTTTTAAGAAACCACTAAGTAACTATTCACCCCCATATAGTTACTTACAATTGGTATCAGAGCGGTTGCTCTAATCTTTGCTCAAAAACGTTTTTGTCATGTCAAAAAACTATTTTGTGCAAAAACCCGAGTCAAAGATCTTGGAACCAAGCTCTACTTGTTTGGAGAACGCAAAAGAGATTTTAGATGAGTTAGTCTTGAATCGTGATGAAACTTTTAAGAAACTTCAAGACACTCGTGTGATGTGGAGTCAAGGATCGAACCCGAATGCTCAAACTTATATCCATTACTTTGAGGAAAAATACCACCATTCACATGGTGAGGTAAGCTTGTTTGTTTTAGTCTTTTTAATATTTGTGTACTATAAATGTTATGATAATTAACAAAACTATGATTGAAAAAGAAAAGCTTGAACAAAGAAACATTTTTTTAAAACAAATTGAATATTAAAGTATGTAAAGAAAAATGTGGGGTTGGGTTAAAATCACAACTATAATGTACACAATAGAAGTACGTTGAAACTTGCCATGAAACTTAGGTCTATGAATGTATGTGATTATTGAAATTACTTGTGCCTTTAATCCTTGCATGAAAAAAATGACATGAGTTATTGCTTAATGTGTGTTTGATAAATTGATCTTACATGATAGAATACATAGGTTGTCACACATCTTAGAGCCTTAAAGTGATAGATATAATATCTAAGATTAGACTCTAAGTATCTAAATAAGTGTCCTCGAACAAAAAGTTACTTAGGGGTAATTATAACTTGAAACCAAAAATCATTAACTTGTGACTATTTTTGAAAAAGAAAAAGAATTACCTTTCTTTGAAAATGATAAAAAATGGTGATATAGTAAAAGTTATTTTTAAAGATACCAAATGAAAGACACCCTGAGTAAATCTATCACAAGTTTTTGAAAAACACACTTTATAAAACTCAACATAGTGCCAAACTTGTAGGCGGTCGAACCTACGGTCGACCGTGTGATCAACCGCATAGGCTCTGATCAAAATGTGCTTTTGCAATTTTAAGATCGGTCGTGGTTTGATACTTTTAGATGTTGATTCTTTGTAAATTAGTTATAACATTAGTTTTACATTGTTTATTGGAAAGATCTAAACATTTGCTAAATGTAAAGATATTTATTGTCATCAAATGACACTTGTTTATATAAATGATAGTGATTCTCAAACAACTATAAGTGTACACGATAAATTATTCTCACTCAAGACATGAACTTGGTTTATCAAATATTATAATATAAACATGTCTAAAAGGATAAACTCTAGTGTTTGAGAAAGGTACTAAAATGGATTAGGGCAAGAGTATTTAATGCTAACAACCCCGGACCTAACAAACATTGAGTACCACGTTTTGTGTCTCTAACAAGTTGTAGGTTTGGTGGATGATGATGTTATCATAAGCACTCAAAACACATGTCCATGATAAATATGTCACACCAAGCACAAATAACATGATGATGGTGACGTAATATTGGATGGACATATTTGAGGAATAATCATTGGTGGAGGTAACTTTACTTGCAAATGAGATAATCTTTAAAGTGTGCTATTTGATCTTTATAAGTGTTTAATATGAAAATATCTTAACATGCTAGTTAAAGTCATATTCCATTTAAGAAAACATGTTACAATTAGGTAGAACGTCTTTTATGCTTACAAGTGAAATTGATGAAAAGATAAAAATATGTCAACATATGATTTTCAGTTTAATGGCATAAAAGATTAGATCACACGACCATGAAACTAATCATTAGAGATCTACCTAAAAGTAATATATGATGATCACTAAGTGAGCTAAAGTGTTAAAAAGAACATTCTCATTAGTTTGCTTCAACAAAGTAAATATTTGGTAAACAATGATAAGCAAAGAGAATCATGTTAAACAAACCTTAGGAGACATCAATAGGAGTCAAATTAGATTTTAAGTGTGTAGTCTAAGTTCTTCGTTTTCTAGGTATAGTATAGATTTCCAAAGTTCAACTTTGTAGTCTTACTAAAGGGGTTGTATACGATTTTCATCATCTATGCTTAAGGAGATATATTCGTGATGATAGAACTCATTCTAGGCTCATACCTAAATTACAAAAAGAAAATGATATTATTCTTGTTAGAGTAGTAGTCATTAATAAAAACTGCTAGTTAAACGTATAAGCGTTTGTTGAGTTGTTAAAATGTCTAAAACACACTTAGACATATTAGGACGGATGATTCTAAATCTTTGAGGTCAGAAAGCTTTAAGAATAATCCATGCTCTTAATTTCTAAATTATGATTAGGTTTGCGTCAAACGAACACCTAGAACAAACGAGTAAAATGAAAAGTTTCACTAACCTTTTAGATAAGTGCTAAGGCATTAGACACATCTATGAAAATCAATGCTAGATTATCACTCAAAGGTGTAGGTGTGACTCTAAAAGTAGGTACGTATCTAGGATACTCTTTAGAAATTAAAACCTTACAAGGTCCAAATAGACATCCTAGCATGCTAAAGAAATAATCAAATGAAAAGTCCAACACAATGTGATTAATAGTTAAAAATATCCTTGAACTAGAAACTAGAACTAAACCATTTCAATTATCTAGTTTAACAATCACATCGAAAAGAAAAAAGAAGTTGCTAAAACCAATCATAATGAAAGAACTCACAAGGATTTTAATTGATTATGTGTGTATTATAACAATGAATGCTAAGAATGCATATGGAAATGATTATTGATAGACTTAGGACATTCTTACTTGGTCATGAATGAGAAATGGTAAAAAGTTTACAATACATTATTTGCTAAAAAGTACAGTATTAGAATGAAATCTTAATTTGTGCAAATAGATGTTTATGACTTGGTTATTGATCCAATTAACCATTTTCCTTGTGAAAAGTTCTTTGAACTAATGGATGATAAGGTTGAAATATACTTGATAGAGAAACCTGAATGCTTTATGGTACACTTTACACTCTAGGCTTAAATCTAGGCTTTCGCACATTATACACTAGGTGTAAATTGCATAATCCTGTTTATCTCTCGCATATACCATATATGTTCTCATTGCTTGTATGCTTATATGTGCAAATCTACATGTCATACATGGGTATGCTCATAATATTATCATGCTTGACAACTTGAGTTCTCTCTTCATAACCAATGTTAGTTGCAATTACCCTGTTAAATGCTATACTACGCACGTAAGGATCATTAACTTGCCGATTGAACTTTATTTGTGAGGGTATTGTGCTTAATATTTGCTACATCTAACATGCCATATATTTTTCACCATGCTTATGTGCTTACATGCTTTTGATTTATTAACGTGTTGAAAAATTATGCTTGGTTGTTTTTATGCTCGTGATCTAATTGAACACTGAAATGTCCCGTTCATATTGATTATAAACGTTCCATATTAATTGATTTCGTCGCGAGATTTTGACCTCTATATGAGACGTTTTTCAAAGACTGCATTCATTTTTAAAACAACCATAACCTTTATTTTATTGATAAAGGTTTAAAAAGTATTACGTAGATTATCAAATAATGATAATCTAAAAAAAAACCATTAACACACGACCATCACATAATGGTTTACAATAAGAATATATTACATCAAAAATAAATTTCTTGAATGCAGTTTTTACATAATATCATACAAGCATGGACTCCAAATCTTGTCCTTATTTTAGTATGCAACAGCGAAAGCTCTTAATAATCACTTGAGAATAAACATGCTTAAAATGTCAACAAAAATGTTGGTGAGTTATAGGTTTAACCTATATATTATCAAATCATAATAATAGACCACAAGATTTCATATTTCAATATACATCCCATACATAGAGATAAAATTCATTCATATGGTGAACACCTGGTAACCGACATTAACAAGATGTATATAAGAATATCCCCTATCATTCCGAAAAATCCTTCGGACATGATAAAAACGAATTCGAAGTACTAAAGCATCCGGTATTTTTGATGGGGTTCGTTAGGCCCAATAGATCTATCTTTAGGATTCGCGTCAATTAGTAGATCGGTTTACTAATTCTTAGGTTACCAAGCAAAAGGGGCATATTCGGCTTCGATCATTCACCCATATAATGTAGTTTCAATTACTTGTGTCTATTTCGTAAAACCTTTATAAAAATTGCTTGTATTCTCATCCCAAAATATTAGATTTTAAAAGTAGGACTATAACTCACTTTCACAGATTTTTACTTCGTCGTGAAGTAAGACTTGACCACTGGTCGATTCACGAACCTATAACAAATATGTACATATATATCAAAGTATGTTAAAAATATATTTACAACATTTTTAATACATTTTAATGTTTTAAGTTTATTAAGTCAGATGTCCTCGTTAGTAACCTACAACTAGTTGTCCACAATTAGATGTACAGAAATAAATCGATATATATTATCTTGAATCAATCCACGACCCAGTGTATACACGTCTCAGGCTAGATCACAACTCAAAGTATATATATTTTTGGAATCAACCTCAACCCTGTATAGCTAACTCCAACATTACTGCATATAGAGTGTCTATGGTTGTACCAAATAATATATATAGATGGGTCGATATGATATGTCAAAACATTTGCATACGTGTCTATGGTATCCCAAGATTACATAATATATTAGAATACATGTATAATACAATATAAGTTAGCTAGGATATGATTAATATAAATTTGTTACCAATTTTCACGTAGCTACAACAAGCAAAAATATCCAATCTTGTTTTACCCATAACTTCTTCGTTTTAAATTCGTTTTGAGTGTTTTCAAGTTGCTATGGTTTCATATTGAACTTAATTTTATGAATCTAAACATAAAAAGTATAATTTTATAGTCGGAAATACACGTTACAAGTCGTTTTTGTAAAGGTAGTCATTTCAGTCGAAAGAACGACGTCTAGATGACCATTTTGGAAAACATACTTCCACTTTGAGTTTAACCATGATTTTTGGATATAGTTTCATGTTCATAAGAAAAATCATTTTTCTAGAAGAAAAAATTTTAAATCAAAGTTTATCATAGTTTTTTATTAATTAACCCAAAACAGCCCGCGGTGTTACTACGACGGCGTATATCCGGTTTTACGGTGTTTTTCGTGTTTTCCGGTTTTAAATCATTAAGTTAGCATATCATATAGATATAGAACATGTGTTTAGTTGATTTTAAATGTCAAGTTAGAAGGATTAACTTTTGTTTGCGAACAAGTTTAGAATTAACTAAACTATGTTCTAGTGATTACATGTTCAAATCTTCGAATAAGATAGTTTTATATGTATGAATCGAATGATGTTATGAACATAATTACTACCTCAATTTTAGTAGGTAAACCTACTGGAAGTGATAAGAAATGATCTAGCTTCAAAGAATCTTGGATAGCTTAAAAGTTCTTGAAGTAGAATCATGACACAAAAACAAGTTCAAGTAAGATTATCACTCAACTTAAGATAGTTATAGTTATAGGAATTGAATCAAAGTTTGTATATGAGTATTACCTTGACTTAGAATGATATCTTACTGTAAACAACAAGCATTTCTTGAGGTTGGATGATCACTTTACAAGATTGGAAGTGAGCTAGTAAACTTGGAAGTATTCTTGATTTTATGAAACTAGAACTTGTAGAATTTATGAAGAACACTTAGAACTTGAAGATAGAACTTGAGAGATATCAATTAGATGAAGAAAATTGAAGAATGAAAGTGTTTGTAGGTGTTTTTGGTCGTTGGTATATGGATTAGATATAAAGGATGTGTAATTTTGTTTACATGTAAATAAGTCATGAATGATTACTAATATTTTTGTAATTTTATGAGATATTTCATGTAGTTGAGAAATTATGGTTACCACATGTGTTATATGAATCACATGAGCTACTAAGAGCTGATCATTGGAGTGTATATACCAATAGTACATAGATCTAAAAGCTGTGTATTGTACGAGTACGAGTACGGGTGCATACGAGTAGAATTGTTGATGAAACTGAACGAGGATGTAATTGTAAGCATTTTTGTTAAGTAGAAGTATTTTGATAAGTGTCTTGAAGTCTTTCAAAAGTATATAAATACATATTAAAACACTACATGTATATACATTTTAACTGAGTCGTTAAGTCATCGTTAGTCGTTACATGTAAGTGTTGTTTTGAAACCTTTAGGTTAACGATCATGTTAAATGTTGTTAACCCATTGTTTATTATATCTAAAGAGATGTTAAATTATTACATTATCATGATATTATGATGTATTAATATATCTTAATATGATATATATACAATTAAATGTCGTTACAACGATAATCATTACATATATGCCTCGTTTCGAAATCATTAAGTTAGTAGTCTTGTTTTACATATGTAGTTCATTGTTAACATACTTAATGATATACTTAATTATCATTTTATCATGTTAAACATAGTGTATCAATATCTTAATATGATTCATATGTAATTAGTAAGACGTTGATATAACGATAATCGTTATATATATCGTTTTCGAGTTTCTTAATTCAATAGGCTCATTTTTATGTATATAACTCATTGTTAAAATACCTAATGAGATGCATACTTATCATAATATCATTTGAACTATATATATATATATATATATATATATATATATATATATATATATATATATATATATATATATATATATATATATATATATATATATATATATATATATATATATCCATATATATGTCATCATATAGTTTTTACAAGTGTTAACGTTCGTGAATCACCGGTCAACTTGGGTGGTCAATTGTCTACATGAAACCTAGTTCAATTAATCAAGTCTTAACAAGTTTGATTACTTAACATGTTGGAAACACTTAATCATGTAAATATCAATTTCATTTAATATATATAAACATGGAAAAGTTCGGGTCACTACAATACCTACCCGTTAAATAAATTTCGTCCCGAAATTTTAAGCAGTTAGAGGTGTTGACGTATCTTCTATAAATAAGTGTGGGTATTTCTTCATCTGATCTTCTCGTTCCCAGGTGAACTCGGGTCCTCTACGGGCATTCCATCGAACCTTAACAATTGGTATCTTGTTTTGCTTAAGTCTTTTAACCTCACGATCCATTATTTCGACGGGTTCCTCGATGAATTGAAGTTTTTCATTGATTTGGATTTCGTCTAACGGAATAGTGAGATCTTCTTTAGTAAAACATTTCTTAAAATTCAAGACGTGGAAAGTGTTATGTACAGCCACGAGTTGTTGAGGTAACTCAAGTCAGTAAGCTACTGGTCCGACACGATCAATAATCT
Source organism: Rutidosis leptorrhynchoides (assembly GCF_046630445.1). Lineage (NCBI taxonomy): Eukaryota > Viridiplantae > Streptophyta > Magnoliopsida > Asterales > Asteraceae > Rutidosis > Rutidosis leptorrhynchoides. Next base: position 184,594,880 of record NC_092334.1, on the reverse strand, counting down.
TGAATGGTCCAATATACCTTGGATTTAATTTCCCTCGTTTACCAAATCGAACAACGCCTTTCTAAGGTGCAACTTTAAGCATGACCATCTCTCCAATTTCAAATTCTATATCTTTTCTTTTAATGTCAGCATAGCTCTTTTGTTGACTTTGAGCGATTTTCAACCGTTGTTGAATTTGGATGATCTTCTCGGTAGTTTCTTGTATTATATCCGGACCCGTAATCTGTCTATCCCCCACTTCACTCCAACAAATCGGAGACCTGCACTTTCTACCATAAAGTGCTTCAAACGGCGCCATCTCAATTCTTGAATGGTAGCTGTTGTTGTAGGAAAATTCTGCTAACGGAAGGTGTCGATCCCAACTGTTTCCGAAATCAGTAACACATGCTCGTAGCATGTCTTCAAGCGTTTGTATCGTCCTTTCGCTCTGCCCATTAGTTTGTGGATGATAAGCAGTACTCATGTCTAGATGAGTTCCTAATGCTTGCTGTAATGTCTGCCAGAATCTTGAAATAAATCTGCCATCCCTATCAGAGATAATATAGATTGGTATTCCATGTTTGGAGACGACTTCCTTCAAATACATACGTACTAACTTCTCCATCTTGTCATCTTCTCTTATTGGTAGGAAGTGTGCTGATTTGGTGAGACGATCAACTATTACCCAAATAGTATTAAAACCACTTGCAGTCCTTGGTAATTTAGTGATGAAATCCATGGTAATGTTTTCCCATTTCCATTTCGGGATTTCGGGTTGTTGAAGTAGACCTGATGGTTTCTGATGCTCTGCTTTGACCTTAGAACACGTCAAACATTCTCCTACGTATTTAACAACATCGGCTTTCATACTCGGCCACCAAAAATGTTTCTTGAGATCCTTGTACATCTTCCCCGTTCCAGGATGTATTGAGTATATAGTTTTATGAGCTTCTCTAAGTACCATTTCTCTCATATCTCCATATTTTGGTACCCAAATTCTTTCAGCCCTATACCGGGTTCCGTCTTTTCGAATATTAAGATGCTTCTCCGATCCTTTGGGTATTTCTTTCTTTAAATTTCCCTCTTTTAAAACTCCTTGTTGCGACTCCTTTATTTGAGTAGTAAGGTTATTGTGAATCATTATATTCATAGCTTTTACTCGAATGGGTTCTCTGTCCTTTCTGCTCAAGGCGTCGGCTACCACATTTGCCTTCCCCGGGTAGTAACGAATCTCAAAGTCGTAATCATTCAACAATTCAATCCACCTACGCTACCTCATATTCAGTTGTTTCTGATTAAATATGTGTTGAAGACTTTTGTGGTCGGTATATATAATACTTTTGACCCCATATAAGTAGTGCCTCCAAGTCTTTAATTCAAAAACAACTGTGCCTAATTCCAAATCATGCGTCGTATAATTCTGCTCATGAATCTTCAATTGTCTAGACGCATAAGCAATTACCTTCGTTCATTGCATTTATACTCAACCGAGACCTTGCTTTGAGGCATCACAATATATCACAAAATCATCATTCCCTTCAGGTAAAGGACAATATAGGTGCCGTAGTTAACTTTTTCTTTAACAATTGAAACACTTTCTCTTGTTCATCTTTCCATTCAAATTTGTTCCCTTTATGCGTTAATGCAGTCAAGGGTTTTGCTATTCAGGAAAAGTCTTGGATGAACCTTCTGTAGTAACCAGCTAGTCCTAAAAACTGGCGTATGTGTTTCGGAGTTTTCGGGGTTTCCCACTTTTCAACGGTTTCAATCTTTGTTGGATCCACCTGAATACCTTCTTTGTTCACTATGTGACCGAGGAATTGAACTTCTTCCAACCAAAATGCATACTTTGAAAACTTAGCATACAGTTTTTCTTTTCTCAGCAACTCTAGCACTTTTCTCAAATGTTCTTCGTGCTCTTGATCATTCTTCGAGTAAATAAGTATGTCATCGATGAAAACAATGACAAACTTGTCAAGATATGGCCCACACACTCGGTTCATGAGGTCCATGAACACAGCTGGTGCATTAGTCAATCCAAACGGCATAACCATAAACTCGTAATGACCGTAACGCGTCCTAAAAGCAGTCTTTGGAATATCATTCTCCTTCACCCGCATTTGATGATATCCAGAACGTAAATCGATCTTCGAATAAACAGACGAGCCTTGTAGTTGATCAAATAAGTCGTCGATTCTCGGTAGTGGGTAGAGGTTCTTGATGGTAAGTTTTTTCAACTCTTGGTAGTCGATACACAACCTGAATGTACCATCTTTCTTCTTGACAAATAAAAAAGGAGCTCCCCATGGTGATGTGCTTGGTCGAATGAAACCATGCTCTAAAAGTTCCTGTAACTGACTTTGTAATTCTTTCATTTCGCTGGGTGCGAGTCTGTATGGAGCACGAACTATTGGTGCAGCTCCTGGTACAAGGTCTATTTGAAATTCAACAGATCGATGTGGGGGTAATCCCGGTAATTCTTTCGAAAATACATCGGGAAATTCTTTTGCGACGGGAACATCACTGATATTCTTTTCTTCTGGTTTAACTTCCTCGATGTGTGCTAGAATGATGTAACAACTTTTTCTTATTAGTTTTTGCGCCTTCAAACTACTAATAAGATTTAATTTCGCGTTGTTCTTTTCTCCGTACACCATTAAAGGTTTTCCTTTTTCACGCATAATGCGAATTGCATTTTTGTAACAAACGACCTATGCTCTCACCCCGTAACATCAAAACTCCGTAACTCGACTGGTATTAAATCAATTTTAAACGTTTTAACCCCAGTTTAATTTCTCTCTCCTGACATATATTATCTACTGAAATTAATTTACCGTTTGCTAATTCAAGTAAAAATTTACTATCCAAAGGCGTCAATGGGCAACTTAATTTAGCACAAAATTCTCTACTCATATAGCTTCTATCCGCACCCGAATCAAATAAAACATAAGCAGATTTATCGTCAATAAGAAACGTACCCGTAACAAGCTCCGGGTCTTCCTGTGCTTCTGCCGCATTAACATTGAAAACTCTTCCACGGCCCTGCCCATTAGTATTCCCCCGATTCGGGCAATTTCTAATAATGTGGCCCGGTTTTCCACATCTATAACAAACAGCGTTGATATTACTTGCTCCGACACTATTCGTTTTGGCATTACTTGTTCCGACATTATTTGTTCCTTTAGTTCTGTTAAACTTTGGTCCGTAGACCTCACACTTTGTCGCGCTATGACCATTTCTTTTACACCTATTGTAAAATATCGTGCAAAACCCCTGATGATTTTCTTCACACTTATGACATGGCTATTTTTGGTTTTTGTTGCCGTTGTTGTTATTGAGGTTGTTGTTGGGATTGTTATTGTTGTTGAAACGGTTGTTGTAGTTGTTGTTGTTGTTGTTGGGATGTTTGTTGTAGTTATTGTTAGGATTGCGGTTATTGTTGCGATTGTTGTTGCGGTTGTTGGGATAGTTGTTGCGATTGTGGTTGTAATTGTTGTTGTTGTTGTACTGGTGACTGTTGTCACCGTTTTCCTCCCACTTCCTCTTGAGTTGTTTCGTGTTAGCTTCTTCGGCCGCCTGCTCTTTAATTCTTCCCTCAATCTGATTTATGAGTTTATGAGCCATTCGACTTGCCTTCTGTATAGAAGCGGGCTCGTGTGAACTCACATCTTCTTGAATCCTTACTGGTAACCCTTTTACAAACGCGTCGATCTTCTCTTCTTCATCTTCGAATGCTCCTGAACACAATAGGCACAACTCTGTGAATCGTCATTCATATGTGGTAACGTCGAACCCTTGTGTTCGTAACTCTCTAAGTTCTGCCTTGAGTTTATTGACTTCGTTTCTAGGACGGTACTGCTCGTGCATCAATTGCTTGAATGCCGACCACGGTAGTGTGTAAGCAGCATTTTGTCCTACCTGTTCAAGATAGGTGTTCCACCACGTTAACGCAGTATCTGTGAAAGTATGCATAGCATACTTAACTTTGTCCTCTTCAGTACACTTACTTATGGCAAACACCGATTCGACTTTCTCGGTCCACCGTTTCAATCCAATTGGTCCTTCGGTTCCATCAAATTCCAAAGATTTACAGGCAGTGAATTCTTTGTAGGAGCATCCTACACGATTTCTTGCGTCGTTAGCTGCATTGCTAGATTCAGAGTTATTGTTGGTATGTAGCGCAGCCTGTACTGTGGCTACATTTGCAGCAAGAAAGGTACGAAATTCCTCTTCGCTCATATTCATGCTGTGTCGAGTAGTCGGTGCCATTTCCTTCAAAATTGCCAACTGAATCGAGTTAATCATACAGAATATTAAGAGTAGTCAATAGTATTTCATAGCGTAATATGAACTCATTTATAAAAGCTTTTTCTTCATATTAGCGTTTTATAAGTTTAAATTCGGGTACTACCTACCCGTTAAGTTCATACTTAGTAGCTAATATACAGTTCATACTTATAATAATATATCGCATACAAATATTCTTCAAACTTACAACTTCGCTATATTACATATAAATGAAATATAGTACACTATGATACAAGACAGTTTTGAAGATGAATCTAGTTAATACGCAAGTTGTTCAGCAAAGGAAATAAAGATATGTAATTCATAAGTCCAGAAACAAGTCATGCATTCTGGTTTTACTAAGACGACTTCCCATCCTTGGTCTTGTGGAAAATAACCGTTATGACCATTGGCTAAGCAGCATGTTGTAATGTCGTCAAAAGAACGAGGGTTTCGTAATGTCCAATAGCCCCGTAATAATCTAAAAACCTTGTTTCTCACCCCAACTACCGAATCCGTCACTTGTGGGAAGGTTTTATTTAAAATTTGCAATCCGATGTTCTTTTTCTCACTTTGGTAAGAAGCGAACATCACTAACCCATAAGCATAACATGCTTCTTTATGTTGCATATTAGAAGCTCTTTCTAATTCACGAAATCCTATGTTAGGATATGTTGAGTCAAAATAGGTTCTTAACCCGTAGCGTAAAATTGAATTTGGGTTCCCCGCATTTAATGCTTTAAAGAAAACACGGCGTAACTTACGGTCTCCCCAATGTGATATACCCCACCTATCAAAGGAAAGCCTTTTATAAACTATGGCATTTCTGGAAAGTCTTTCAAATGTTTAACAAGTTAATTTCGCCATAACTAAATGTGCTGATGAATTCTGACCGACTCTAGACAAGATTTCCTCAATCATATCCTCTGGTAGGTCTTCTAAAATATTCGGTTGTCTACCCTTAACGTCCATTTTGTTTTTATATTGTAAAATAGACAAGGATTAGATTCATAAAAGATAATTAACAAACAATACAAGCAATTTTTACATAGAACATAAAAGTACAAGCACACTATAATACATATAATACACAACATGATTACAACCCTCTAATCTGAATCACTTGTTCTTTGGACTTGGTTCGTTTTCCTAATTTTCTAGGAATATATGGTGTTCCTCTAATACGAGCCGTCGTTTTCCATAATGGTTTAGAAAAACCTGGTGGTTTAGAGGTTCCCGGGTCATTGTTACATTTTAGAAAATACGGATGTTGTCGATACATATAAAGTTCATCGGGGTTGGAATCGGGTTTCTCTATTTTTATACCTTTTCCCCTATTATTTTCTTTCGCTTTATTAAATTGGGTCGAGGTAATTTCTATAACATCATCGGAATCCTCATCGGGATCCGATTCATCGGAAAATTGGTAATCTTCACAATATTTTGCTTCCTCGGTGGAAACACCATTGACCATTATTAACTTTGGTCCGTTGGTTGAGGATTTTCTTTTATTTAATCGATTTACTATAGGTATCAATATTTCTTCCTCCAGAACCTCTTCTTCTTCTGGTTCCTCCTCTTCCGGTTCCTCTTCGGGAATTTGTGAATCTTCCCAAAATATATTCGACTCTTCATTATTATTAGGTGAATCAATGGGATTTGTACTAGAGGTAGACATCTATCACACAATATCAAACATGTTAAGAGATTAATATATCACATAATATTTACATGTTAATAATATATAGTTTCCAACAAATAAATGTTAAGCAATCATTTTTGAAGAAAAACACGGTCGAAGTCCAGACTCACTAATGCATCCTAACAAACTCGGTAAGATACACTAATGATATTTTCTGGTTCTCTAAGACCAACGCTCGGATACCAACTGAAATGTTCATATTGATTATAAACGTTCCATATTAATTGATTTCGTCGCGAGGTTTTGACCTCTATATGAGACGTTTTTCAAAGACAGCATTCATTTTTAAAACAACCATAACCTTTATTTTATCGATAAAGGTTTAAAAAGAATTACGTAGATTATCAAATAATGATAATCTAAAATATACCATTTACACACGACCATTACATATTGGTTTACAATAAGAATATATTACATCAAAAATAAGTTTCTTGAATGCAGTTTTTACATAATATCATACAAGCATGGACTCCAAATCTTGTCCTTATTTTAGTATGCAATAGCGAAAGCTCTTAATAATCACCTGAGAATAAACATGCTTAAAACGTCAACAAAAATGTTGGTGAGTTATAGGTTTAACCTATATATTATCAAATCTTAATAATAGACCACAAGATTTCATATTTCAATATACATCCCATACATAGAGATAAAATTCATTCATATGGTGAACACCTGGTAACCGACATTAACAAGATGCATATAAGAATATCCCCTATCATTTCGAGAAATCCTTCGAACATGATAAAAACGAATTCGAAGTACTAAAGCATCCGGTACTTTGGATGGGGTTCGTTAGGCCCAATAGATCTATCTTTAGGATTTGCGTCAATTAGTAGATCGGTTTACTAATTCTTAGGTTACAAGCAAAAGGGGCATATTCGGCTTCGATCATTCACCCATATAATGTAGTTTCAATTACTTGTGTCTATTTCGTATAACATTTATAAAAATTGCATGTATTCTCATCCCAAAATATTAGATTTTAAAAGTGGGACTATAACTCACTTTCATAGATTTTTACTTCGTCGTGAAGTAAGACTTGGCCACTGGTCGATTCACGAACCTATAACAAATATGTATATATATATCAAAGTATGTTCAAAATATATTTACAATATTTTTAATACGTTTTAATGTTTTAAGTTTATTAGGTCAGCTGTCCTCGTTAGTAACCTACAACTAGTTGTCCACAATTAGATGTACAGAAATAAATCGATATATATTATCTTGAATCAATCCACGAACCTGTATATACACGTCTCAGGCTAGATCACAACTCAAAGTATATATATTTTTGGAATCAACCTCAACCCTGTATAGCTAACTCCAACATTACTGCATATAGAGTGTCTATGGTTGTTCCAAATAATATATATAGATGGGTCGATATGATGTGTCAAAACATTTGCATACGTGTCTATGGTATCCCAAGATTACATAATATATTAGAATACATGTATAATACAATATAAGTTAGCTAGGATATTATTAATATAAATTTGTTACCAATTTTCACGTAGCTACAACAAGCAAAAATATTCAATCTTGTTTTACCCATAACTTCTTCGTTTTAAATCCATTTTGAGTGTTTCAAGTTGCTATGGTTTCATATTGAACTTAAGTTTATGAATCTAAATATAAAAAGTATAAGTTTATAGTCGGAAATACAGGTTACAAGTCATTTTTGTAAAGGTAGTCATTTCAGTCGAAAGAACGACGTCTAGATGACCATTTTGAAAAACATACTTCCACTTTGAGTTTAACCATAATTTTTGGATATAGTTTCATGTTCATAAGAAAAATTATTTTACCAGAAGAACAACTTTTAAATCAAAGTTTATCATAGTTTTTAATTAACTAACCCAAAACAGCCCGCGGTGTTACTACGACAGCGTATATCCGATTTTACGGTGTTTTTCGTGTTTTACGGTTTTAAATCATTAAGTTAGCATATCATATAGATATAGAACATGTGTTTAGTTGATTTTAAATGTCAAGTTAGAAGGATTAACTTTTGTTTGCGAACAAGTTTAGAATTAACTAAACTATGTTCTAGTGATTACATGTTCAAATCTTCGAATAAGATAGTTTTATATGTATGAATCGAATGATGTTATGAACATCATTACTACCTCAAGTTTAGTAGGTAAACCTACTGGAAGTGACAAGAAATGATCTAGCTTCAAAGAATCTTGGATAGCTTGAAAGTTCTAGAAGTAGAATCATGACACAAAAACAAGTTCAAGTAAGATTATCACTCGAATTAAGATAGGTATAGTTATAGGAATTGAATCAAAGTTTGTATATGAGTATTACCTTGATTTAGAATGATATCTTACTGTAAACAACAAGGATTTCTTGAGGTTGGATGATCACTTTACAAGATTGGAAGTTAGCTAGTAAACTTGGAAGTATTCTTGATTTTATGAAACTAGAACTTGTAAAATTTATGAAGAACACTTAGAACTTGAAGATAGAACTTGAGAGAGATCAATTAGATGAATAAAATTGAAGAATGAAAGTGTTTGTAGGTGTTTTTGGTCATTGGTATATGGATTAGATATAAAGGATGTGTAATTTTGTTTACATGTAAATAAGTCATGAATGATTTCTAATATTTTTGTAATTTTATGAGATATTTCATGCTAGTTGCCAAATGATGGTTCCCACATGTGTTAGGTGACTCACATGGGCTGCTAAGAGCTGATCATTGGAGTGTATATTGTCATACCCTGTCCTAATCCATCTGGACAAAGTCATCAACATTTGGTCCCATTGCGATGATCGACTCCAAGTAATGTCTTTAAAATGAGCAAATGTACAACGGAAGATTTCTTTCATAAACAATAAATGGGCCCGAATCCTATACCCATTTCCATTAACGAATGCTAAGAGCTGATCATTGGAGAATAAACATGCTTTAAAGTGTCAACCAAAAGGTTGGTGAGTTCATAAGTTTATCATAAACAATAAAAAAATCATCATTTTGATAGACCACAAGATTTAAATCCTGTATGGTACAAATGGGCCCGAATCCTATACCCACCTGTAATGTACATACGATATCTTTTAAATACAGTACACCTTTCTCGTGTACGAAACCATTTTAACAAATCTTAGTAACCGTACACATATCTCGTGCACAAAAATAATATACACATAACCTGTGTATAAAATCATTCTCTCGATACATAACATTCATATCAATTGGTGGCAATTATCATGTCCACATAATTCAATGGTGGCAATTATCATGTCCACATAATTCAATGGTGGCAATTATCATGTCCACATAATTCAACAATAATCCGCAGAACTTCTGTCTGCATAATAATTCATTCGAGGAATATTTTGCTTGTGTCTATCTCGTCAAACATTTATAAAATCATTTCATGTATTCGCAGTTCAAAATATATTTCAAAAGCATTTAATAAAGCAGTTGTAAAAACAGCGCAAGTATTCTCAGTCCCAAAAATGTAAAGAGTGAAAGGGAGCAAATGAACTCACAATGCTGTATTTTGTAGTAAAAATACATATAACGATATTGGACAATGCAGGGTTGGCCTCAGATTCACGAACCTATATCATTTGTATATTTATTAATATACACAATTGTAATCGAACGATATATTTATAAATTTATAAGTTGTATACTTTTTATATTAATAAAATATATGTTTCATATATTCATTTTGTTATATAAGATATTAATTTTCGTTATGTTATACGTATTAAATATATTTTTAACACACACACACACACACATATATATATATATATATATATATATATATATATATATATATATATATATATATATATATATATCATTTGTTTGTTAATAATAGTATTATAATAAAACCAAAATAATATTATTAGTGGTAAAAATGATAGTAATTATAATACTTAATATTACTAATGAGATAAAAATATTAATAATTCTATTAATGATAATAAGAATGATATTAATAATTATATTTGTAAAATATTAATTTTTCTGCTAATAGTAGTTATGTTACCAATTTTAGTAATTTACATAATAATACTTGTGATAATACAATAATAACATTTTTTATTAATATTAACAATTCTTATTGTTTGTAAAAAGGTACTAATACTAATATTTATGAAAATAATAATAATTTGTATTATTTTCATAGTGATAATATTCTTAATCATAATCTTAATGATGATATTAATACTAAAATGATAAAATTACCATTAATAATAACAATGTTATTATTACTTTTAATACTTTTAATAATATTATTGATAATGATTATAATATACTTGTACCTATATTAATAATAATAATTATTATTATAACACAAATAATAACAATAATGATAATATTACAAATTAGTTTAATGATAATGATAATTATATCAATAACAAAAATGCTAATAATATTACCTATGTTATTAATTATAATAATAATAGTAATACTAATAATTATAAGTTATTACCAATTTCTAATATTAATAATAGTGTTTTCATAAGTTTTTACATAATAATAATAATAATAATAATAATAATAATAATAATAATAATAATAATAATAATAATAATTATAATAATAATAATAATAACTACCTCATGAAGCTCAATCCATAAAAAAAATATTGGCAAAAACAAGGTTTGAACCAGGATTACCAGCATACCAGTCCATCCCTCAACACTACTAAACCGTTTATGTTTTTCTAATTATTATTACCATTGAACTTTAATTAAACTGTTTCCATCCATCTGCTATTCCATCTCCTTCATACCCAAAATTAAATAGATCCAATACCAATCCTATCTTTTATTAAAACTTGTATTCAAACGTGCGTTATCTGTTTAGTTGTTTTGATTTAATCAGAGAACTAAAAAAAATAAAAGAAAATAATAATAAGTCTATTGAGAACGATGAAGAACTTAGATTCTAAATTCGAATTTTAAGGAAGTTTTAGACAGAGATTAAAACATGAAAAAGTTTGTATTTATATCCTAGAAACTTTCTGTAATCCTAATTTAACTGGAAATCTCAAAACAGTTGGAATTTTAATGAAGAACAAACTTTGCCTTTTTGAATTTTGAAGCTTTGACTCAGAAATTCGATCTTGATAAGAAAAAGTGGATCATGAAACTTTCCAGATAGTTTATTTGAAATGTTTCTAACATAACAACATTTATACAATTTAAAGTTTCATTCGAATTCGAAGCTTTTGAAGAATTCATCAAGAACAGAGCTTTTTAAACTTAAAAAAAAATTGTTCTCCATTCTTGAATTGCAGAAGTGTATGTATATGTAATGTGAGTAATTACGTAATTCAATAGTTTAACTGATCCTGATTGATTCACATAGTATTATGAAATCGACCTTTAATAGATTGAAGACAAGGAAACTCGTTCACAGAACAAATAAAATAAAATAAAATAGAAAGAGAAGTTCAAACAGATTTGTATCTATCTGAATGATATAATCGACTGGTAATCTAAAATTGAGACAGAAGTACTAATCTAACATAGTTGGATAACTACTGGTAACAACCACATACGATTTACATGTCATCTTATTCAATTTAAATTAATAATTAATATATATATTAATAATAATAATATTATTATTATATAATAATAATAATATTATTATTATATAATAATAATATTAATTACAGAAATATAAAAATAATATCTTTTGATAGAAATACTAATAATAATTTGAAGATAACCTGATAAAATTAATAATAACAAAAAGAAAATTTTAATAAAATAATAAGTTTAATAATAATTAATAATAATAATACTAACTATTAATAATTATGTCAATAATACATAAAAATAAAAACACTACTAATAATAATAATAGATTTACTAATTTTATAAATGATAAAAGCAATGGTTCGTATAAAAAAAAATATAAGGATAATGATAATAATTTATAATAATAATTCTTAATAATATTATCTAATAATAATAATCATAATCATAATCATAATCATAATATATAAAATTAAAATTTTATTATTGGTTATAATGATTTTAACAATGATATCAATAATTTTATTGATAACACTATTTATAATAATATTACTATTATTAATGATAATAAAATTTTACATATCCAATTTCATTTATATTAGTAATATTAATAATACAGATATTAATATAAATATTAACATTAATAAGAGTAATGATCTTAATATATCATTTATATTTAGACTTATAATTACATGAACTATATTAAGTTTACATTTTTATTACATGTGTATTATTTATTCTATGTAGTAACATATATACAATTATGTTTTAAGCATTAAGCAGATAGTTATATTAATTATACGTATTGAATCAAATAATATATGAGTATAACATTTACTTACTTTGTATCATATTTTACATATTATTTCTAATATTTAAATTATATATATTTTTTAATTTCGATTTATTAGATATACTTACATTTATAAATATATATAAATATTTATTTACAAACAATTGTTCGTGAATCGTCGGGGATAGTCAACAAGTAATGGAATATATGAACACAGTTCAATATTCTTAAGACTTCAAAATAACCGTCTTTGCTTATCGTGTTGAGATCTTATAAAGATTAAGTTAAAATTTGGTCGGAAATTCCCGGGTCATCACAGTACCTAACCGTTAAACAAATTTCGTCCCAAAATTTCAGTGAGGCGGTCATGGTTAACAATAAAAATGTTTTCATGACGAATATGAGCTAATAAATAGAGTTTTATCATCATTGAGTAATGTGGATAAAACAATTCGATTATTCGAATAGTATGAATGAAGCTATCACTAAATAGTGAAATGAGAAAGACATGTTTCATCATAATTTTTGACTAGTCATGGTTGAATTCCGGAATTTAAGGGATTTAAAGAAAATCTTCGAAATCAAAAAGATTTGATTCTTCAGTGAATAAGGAAAGTACGATTAAATACGGTGATCTGCTTCGATTACCCTGTCTGATATTTCCATTATAAATTAAACTCTCCCGTTCCATTATTCTCACCATTCCTATACTTTCTTTCTTAGTTCATACATCCAAAAGATTATGAAAATGCTTAATCCCGTTCTAATCCTTGATATTTTCCTAATTATCATTTCAGTCATCCTTCTTTTCAATCTTCCACCAGAAAAATCTGTTTGCTTCTACTATTACCTTGGGGTGATACTGTTCTTAATTCTACCGTGTATTTATATTGCTATTCGTATTAATATCCATGGTTTGTGACCTCCATGTTGTTATTGGGATTTATATTTTCTCTTATATTTTGGAGCTCTTTGCCTTTTTATTTTCTTCTTGACCTCTAGTTAAGCGAGTAATGGTCCAGAGTTCGTAAGTATGGAGTTTCGAATGAACTTAATGTTCTAAATAAGAAAGAACGCAATCGCACGATTTGATTTGTCAAATTACCTGAATCACTGAGAATAGAACTATCAAGAATATAGTTTCTTGATATGTTTAGAAGTTAATCAGAATGAAAGAGTTATGTAACATGACACATGATGATGTTATAATCTGTGAATCATCATGTTCCATTTAGAAACTCAGCATGACTTACTGTAATATAATCACGTTGATCAAGTGTCATTATATTATACTAACTCATGCATCAGTTCCCAACATTACTTCAATAACATTCATATTTTAAGCTCGAAAGTTTACAGAATATAGAAACTAACAGTTTCTATATGATGTAACACTGATAGCGCGAAGAGATTAATAATTTCAGATAAGAATAGTTATGAAAATATCTTCAGAAATATGGAAGGTATTTATAATGCAAGATACGATAATATCTTAGAATTTTAGAATCAAATTATGATGAAGAAATTCATTCACGATGACTTAAAGTGATTACGGAGCAAGTATTCGCTAAAGATTTCATCGAATACGGAATCGTCTGGATTCTTTGAATGTAGGGTTTGGTTATTGTATTTGTCCTTGGTCTCCTTCGTGGTTAGCTCAATCCATTTTCCAGCTCTAACTTTTCTGAGCTTTTCTAACATGCTATTCCTTATCATCAAACTTCTGACGATTAAGGTCGTTTACGGTTGTCTACAGTTTCTGCTGCTTCATTCAGCTTTTTCAAAGTTCAATGTATTGATTCGTAGGCTGGTTGCTTTTCAAAATTTCAGAATGGAAGGTCATAATTCTAAGAGATAAAGGTTATACATATAACTGTTGATGTAGTCATGCTGCGAGATTCAAAATACTGATTGTAAATTCCCAGTAATTGGTATGGCAATTGTCGTTACAAGATGCGGATGAGTATATGAATAGGTTTCAATAAAGTTAATGATTTTTTGGAAAGTCAAAGATCAATGAAGTTGCTGGTAAGTTTACTGCTAGTGCGGTGGAATATAAACGGTTCTCCATTAACGATGCTGAAAGGCAACCTTATATATCAAGGTTATAATAAGGCTAATCCGAATGAAAGTCGAAGTTGACTTGTTAGAGCTGTGACAAAATTTGCTAATTTGGAAAGGAATTTGCAAAGTTATTTTCGGTAATAATAACGCCAAAGGAACTAGCAGAGATACGTGTTAAACGTTTACTCAGGTTCCGAGTGTTTTCAGGTGCATAACTATATGCATCAATCTTTTCTTCCGTAGATGAACTGCGGTTGTTTCATTCTCTTGATTGAGGTGTTTTCAAGAATCATTAAAGGTTTGAACGCAGATTGTATTCGTCAAGAATCAAATGAGGTTTAAGATGAGATCAAGTGGCAACTTGAAGAATTGTTTAGTTTCATATGTTATAATCAATATTTTAATTCATTTTAATTGTCCAATCTTATTAATCCACAGTCGATAGTCCACAGTTACAGTCCAGTAATTCATATATAGTTTAATATATTATATTCGAATTAATTAATACGTGTCGTGACCCGTATACGTCTCAGACTCGATCACAACTCAAACTATATATATTATTGTAGAATCAACCTCAACCCTGTATAGCTAACTCCCGCATTACTACATATAGAGTGTCTATGGTTATTCCAAATAATATATATAGATGCGTCGATATGATATGTCAAAACCTTGTATACATGTCCCGATATTTAAAGTGCGTAAAATAAATAACAGAAATTAAATGACGATAAATAAAATTGCGAGAATTAAAATTGCGATAAATAAAATGCGATAAATAAATTGCGATAAATAAAAGGTAATACGGAATTAACAGTTAGCTAGGAACAGTTAGCGTGGATTCTTAACAAATTTTCTTATAGTTAATTTGTTTGTTTCTAACAAATTTTATTTTGTCCAATGTTTTCTTCATTATGCCACTTGTTGGATTCTGATAGATCAAAATCCAAATATGAATTTGAATAAAAATGGTTATTTTGTGGTGAACGGATACATATATATGTGGATGTAAGTAGGATAGTAAATGACTGTTGAATCAGATTCGAAGAATGTACAATGTAACTTATTAATGTGAAATCTAAATATTTCTCGGGTATTACCTACCCGTTAAAATATTTTCACCATTAACAGTTTGTACAAAAAATTTTTTAATTACAATCTTTATGAAAATATATTTGCATATATATTTTCTTCAGATATAATCATGGATTTAATGAGTTAATATGCTATTAAATTCATTTAATTTACCGTTAGAACAAGAATGTATAATCTCTAAAACATTATAGATTACATAATCATCATGACGAACGAAGATAAATGATGTAGAACGATTCGTAGAACGATGATTATGCTCGAGGTATATAATGAGATGTTGAGGCGTGTTTTGTTGAAACTTGAGTTGTTGGTAGTACTGTTGATGCCGGTGATGTTGCTGAAGCTGGTACGTTCTGCACCATATTCTCCAAATCGATTATTCGAGCGCGAAGTTCGTTGACTTCTTGTATTACTCCGGAATGATTGTCGGTCGGAACGAGCGGATGAATAAGGTTTAGAATTTTTAGATAGAATATAATCTTGGCGAGATACTCAGGAAATGAATGTGAGAATGGTGTTTCGAACAGGTTCGCCGGTAAATGCTTCAGGTTCTTCGCCAAGAGGGCAATTTGGTTGGTGGAAAGGATCGCCTTCTTCACGTCTCCATTGATTAAGTCAACTACGAACTCATCAGATGAATTGGAGATGGATGGTTGGTTGATTCGTTCTGGTGACACTGCTTTCGAAGCTTAGGTAAAACTCCATATCGGAATAGCTGTCGGAATTCCGAGGAATTCAAACTGGTTAAAGGATTCATCTCGTACGATCAGATGAAAGATTTTCGATAAGAAATAGATTCTAGAATGTAGATTAGTACCCAGCAATACATAATTTACATATGCATATATAATACTAAAATCCCATAAGTTACGGAGGAATCTACGAAAGCTGTCAGGCAAAGGTAACAATAACAGATACACTAAGATATGAATTAGCAGATATGCTAAGATATGAATTTTGTCTATACACTAATCATGCAATCAATGCAATAAGATGTGTCTAGACTAAGGATGATAAGAAAGTGATTCTCTAAGAATGATAAGTAGGTAATTTTTGACACGAAATGATAAGCAAAACTTTTGACATGCAGACACAGTCGAAGTCCAGACTCACTAATGCATCCTGACGACTTATCAGTTAGACACACTAATGCAGACTTGGTTCGCTAAGACCACCGCTCTGATACCAACTGTCATACCCCGTCCTAATCCATCTGGACGAAGTCATCAACATTTGGTCCCATTGCGATGATTGACTCCAAGTAATGTCTTTAAAATGAGCAAATGCACAGCGGAAGATTTCTTTCATACCTGAGAATAAACATCCTTTAAAGTGTCAACCAAAAGGTTGGTGAGTTCATAAGTTTATCATAAACAATAAAAAATTCATCATTTTGATAGACCACAAGATTTAAATCCTGCATGGTACAAATGGACCCGAATCCTATACCCACCTGTAATGTACATGCGATATCTTTTAAATACAGTACACCCTTCTCGTGTACGAAACCATTTTAACAAATCTTAGTAACCGTACACATATCTTGTGCACAAAAATAACATACACATAACCTGTGTAAAAAATCATTCTCTCGATACATAACATTCATATCAATTGGTGGCAATTATCATGTCCACATAATTCAATGGTGGCAATTATGATGTCCACATAATTCAATGGTGGCAATTATCATGCCCACATAATTCAATAATAATCCGCAGAACTTCGGTCTGCATAATAATTCATTCGAGGAATGTTTTGCTTGTGTCTATCTCGTTAAACATTTATAAAATCATTTCATGTATTCGCAGTTCAAAATATATTTCAAAAGCATTTAATAAAGCAGTTGTAAAAACAGCGCATGTATTCTCAGTCCCAAAAATGTAAAGAGTGAAAGGGAGCAAATGAACTCACAATGCTGTATTTTGTAGTAAAAATACATATAACGATATTGGACAATGCAGGGTTGGCCTCGGATTCACGAACCTATATCATTTATATATTTATTAATATACACAATTGTAATCGAACGATATATTTATAAATTTATTAGTTGTATACTTTTTATATTAATAAAATATATGTTTCATATATTCATTTTGTTATATAAGATATTAATTTTCGTTATGTTATACGTATTAAATATATTTTTAACACACATATATATATATCATTTGTTTGTTAAAAATAGTATTATAATAAAACCGAAATAATATTATTAGTGGTAAAAATGATAGTAATTATAATACTTAATATTACTAATGAGATAAAAATATTAATAATTCTATTAATGATAATAAGAATGATATTAATAATTATATTTGTAAAATATTAATTTTTCTGCTAATAGTAGTTATGTTACCAATTTTAGTAATTTACATAATAATACTCGTGATAATACAATAATAATATTTTTTTATTAATATTAACAATTCTTATTGTTTGTAAAAAGGTACTAATACTAATATTTATGAAAATAATAATAATTTGTATTATTTTCATAGTGATAATATTCTTAACCATAATCTTAATGATGATATTAATACTAAAATGATAAAATTACCATTAATAATAACAATGTTATTAATACTTTTAATAATATTATTGATAATGATTTTAATATACTTGTACCTATATTAATAATAATTATTATTATTATAACACAAATAATAACAATAATGATAATATTACAAATTAGTTTAATGATAATGATAATTATATCAATAACAAAAATGCTAATAATATTACCTATGTTATTAATTATAATAATAATAGTAATACTAATAATTATAAGTTGTTACCAATTTCTAATATTAATAATAGTCTTTTCATAAGTTTTTACATATTAATAATAATAATAATAATAATAATAATAATAATAATAATAATAATAATAATAATAATAATAATAATAATAATAATAATAATAATAATAATAAAAATAATAACTACCTTATGAAGCTCAATCCATAAAAAAAATATTGGCAGAAACAAGGTTCGAACCAGGATTACCAGCATACCAGTCCATCCCTCAACACCACTAAACCGTTTATGTTTTTCTAATTATTATTACCATTGAACTATAATTAAACTGTTTCCATCCATCTGCTATTCCATCTCCTTCATACCCAAAATTAAATCAATCCAATACTAATCCTATCTTTTATTAAAACTTGTATTCAAACGTGCGTTATCTGTTTAGTTGTTTTGATTTAATCAGAGAACAAAAAAAATAAAAGAAAATAATAATAAGTCTGTTGAGAACGATGAAGAACTCAGATTCCAAATTCGAATTTTAAGGAAGTTTTAGACAGAGATTAAAACATGAAAAAGTTTGTATTTATATCCTAGAAACTTTCTGTAATCCTAATTTAACTGGAAATCTCAAAACAAGTGGGAATTTTAATGAAGAACAAACTTTGACATTTTGAATTTTGAAGCTTTGACTCAGAAATTCGATCTTGATAAGAAAAAGTGGATCCTGAAACTTTCCAGATAGTTTATTTGAAATGTTTCTAACATAACAACATTTATACAATTTAAAGTTTCATTCGAATTCGAAGCTTTTGAAGAATTCATCAAGAACAGAGCTTTTTAAACTTAAAAAAAAATTGTTCTCCATTCTTGAATTGCAGAAGTGTATGTATATGTAATGTGAGTAATTACGTAATTCAATAGTTTAACTGATCCTGATTGATTCACATAGTATTATGAAATCGACCTTTAATAGATTGAAGACAAGGAAACTCGTTCACAGAACAAATAAAATAAAATAAAATAAAATAGAAAGAGAAGTTCAAACAAATTTGTATCTATCTGAATGATATAATCAACAGGTAATCCAAAATTGAGATAGAAGTACCAATCTAACATAGTTGGATAGCTACTGGTAACAACCACATACGATTTACATGTCATCTTATTCAATTTAAATTAATAATTAATATATATATTAATAATAATAATATTATTATATAATAATAATATTAATTACAAAAATAATAAAAATAATATCTTTTGATAGAAATACTAATAATAATTTGAAGATAACCTGATAAAATTAATAATAACAAAAAGAAAATTTTAATAAAATAATAAGTTTAATAATAATAATACTAACTATTAATAATTATGTCAATAATACATAAAAATAAAAAACACTACTAATAATAATAATAGATGTACTAATTTTATAAATGATAAAAGCAATGGTTCGTATAAAAAAAATATAAGGATAATGATAATAATTTATAATAATAATTCTTAATAATAATATCTAATAATAATAATAATCATAATCATAATATATAAGATTAAAATTTTATTATTGGTTATAATGATTTTAACAATGATATCAATAATTTTATTGATAACACTATTTATAATAATATTAATATTATTAATGATAATAAAATTTTACATATCCAATTTCATTTATATTAGTAATATTAATAATGCAGATATTAATATAAATATTAACATTAATAAGAGTAATGATCCTAATATATCATTTATATTTAGACTTATAATTACATGAACTATATTAACTTTACATTTTTATTACATGTGTATTATTTATTCTATGTAGTAACATATATACAATTATGTTTTAAGCATTAAGCAGATAGTTATATTAATTATACGTATTGAATAAAATAATATCTGAGTATAACATTTACTTGCTTTGTATCATATTTTACATATTATTTCTAATATTTAAATTATATATATTTTTTAATTTCGATTTATTAGATATACTTACATTTATAAATATATATAAATATTTATTTACAAACAATTGTTCGTGAATCGTCGGGGATAGTCAACAAGTAATGGAATATATGAACACAGTTCAATATTGTTAAGACTTCAAAATAACCGTCTTTGCTTATCGTGTCGAGATCTTATAAAGATTAAGTTAAAATTTGGTCGGAAATTCTCGGGTCGTCACATATATACCAATAGTACATACATCTAAAAGCTGTGTATTGTACGAGTACGAATACGGGTGCATACGAGTAGAATTGTTGATGTAACTGAACGAGGATGTAATTGTAATCATTTTTGTTAAGTAGAAGTATTTTGATAAGTGTCTTGAAGTCTTTCAAAAGTGTATAAATAAATATTAAAACACTACATGTATATAAATTTTAACTGAGTCGTTAAGTCATCGTTAGTCGTTACATGTAAGTGTTGTTTTGAAACCTTTAGGTTAACGACCATGTTAAATGTTGTTAACCCATTGTTTATTATATCTAAAGAGATGTTAAATTATTACATTATCATGATATTATGATGTATTAATATATCTTAATATGATATATATACAATTAAATGTCGTTACAACGATATATGCCTCGTTTCGAAATCATTAAGTTAGTAGTCTTGTTTTACATATGTAGTTCATTGTTAACATACTTAATGATATACTTAATTATCATTTTATCATGTTAAACATAGTGTATCAATATCTTAATATGATTCATATGTAATTAGTAAGACGTTGATATAACGATAATCGTTATATATATATATATCGTTTTAGAGTTTCTTAATTCAATAGGCTCATTTTTATGTATATAACTCATTGTTAAAATACCTAATGAGATACATACTTATCATAATATTATTTTAACTATATATATATATACCCATATATATGTCATCATATAGTTTTTACAAGTGTTAACGTTCGTGAATCACCGATCAACTTGGGTGGTCAATTGTCTACATGAAACCTAGTTTAATTAATCAAGTCTTAACAAGTTTGATTGCTTAACATGTTGGAAACACTTAATCATGTTAATATCAACTTCATTTAATATATATAAACATGGAAAAGTTCGGGTCACTACAAACACTCCAAATCGTTAAATGGAAAATGTTAACTAGTTAGCATTATTCATAGTCAAGTTAACATATGTTGACATGATGATAATTGTCTTAGATCATAATTGTTGAATGCCTGGAAAGTAATTTGATATTAGCTTACTTGCCATGAGCTCTGTGATTGCTTGTTATATTATATCATTTAAGTGCACTCTGGGGCTATATTTGAAAAGATAACTAAATAAGTAGTGATTTAACGTATATCGTATTTTGATATGAATTGCGAGTTAAATGCCTTCTCGATCTAGTTATTTAGGTTATGAATATGCTCATCAAAATTCATGCTATGGAACATGCCTCTATTTGATTATCATGATTACTTGCTTGTTATGCATGATTGTTACTTGTAGTGTGAATTCTAATTGAGCTTATTATGCATGATTGCTTGTTTTGATGTGATAAATGCTTACTATAATTATTCTTGAGTTCTATTCATATATTTCTAACAATGCTTGTGAGACTTCAAACGCACTGTTATGCTCATCACCCAAGCAAAGGAAAGTCCAAATATGTCACACTTTCAAGCCATTAAAAGGATCTTTAGAGAAATCTAAAGGGTTCTATGCATCATGAATATCATGTGCCTTGGAGATTCGGATAATGATGGATAGCTATTATTTAGAAGAGTGGTGTATGTGCATTAGTTGGTTTACGTATAACCTCTTGGCTCTCAAAGGAACAAACACTTGTAGCTCTCTCTTTACTACCAAAGTCGAGTTTATAGCAATTGAAAGATCATGTGCTCAAGGCTTAATGATGAAACAAACATTCCTTGATTAAGGTACCACTTCTTTCGAAACTCATATATGTGTGCATCCTCTTGCTAAAATTGGACTAGTCAACCTAATAAGTGATTATTTGAACACCAATTTAGCTTTGATCATTACATGATAAATGAAATATTAACATGATATATATGATTAGGTTAAACATATGTTCATCACTAAGTATACAAAG
Organism: Rutidosis leptorrhynchoides; assembly: GCF_046630445.1. NCBI lineage: Eukaryota > Viridiplantae > Streptophyta > Magnoliopsida > Asterales > Asteraceae > Rutidosis > Rutidosis leptorrhynchoides. The sequence goes on along the minus strand of NC_092334.1, from coordinate 184,572,582 downwards.
AGGTATGATCTTAGTTGAATAACCTGAAACTTAGTGAATGATTTTTAAATGATAACTTATCATGTGGATAATGTTTTGAATTATCATATCGGCCCTATTGATCATCATTTCTTGACATGCTTCAACTAATATGCTCATAATGTTAAATAGATGTGCCTCATGCATGTTTTAAGCTTATATATAAATTAGATCGTTATGCATATATTAGCTTCATCGTGCTACTCTTACTTGTTTGCCATGCTATATTATTCCTGTGTTTTAACATGCTTGTTTGAACCTACCTTATTTCATACATGCTCTAGCATCTAAGCTTATAAATATGATTGTTACGCATGATTGTTTGCTTGACAATTGATCTCATGCATATTAGCTTTTCATGCTTCTCTCACTTATGTTTCCACATTGTGCTATGTGCAATATGTATACCATGCTATGCTATATGGTTCTACATGCTTGTTTAAACCTACTTGCTTCTATACATGCTTGAAATTGGTAGAACTAGTAGAGTAATGTTGGTAATTTAGGATAGTGTTGCATGATATACTAAGTCTTCTGTTCATTACATGTTATATCATACATTCATGCTATACTATTAATTAACTTTTTTATGTGGTAATTCATATGCACTTTTGATCTTACATGCTCTCTAATGATCACATATGTTGGTCAAAGTGCTCTCTCCACAATCTTAGTTATGTATGATGCACAATGATTCTTATGCTTTCTATATATTATTTTATGTGTGCAATAACCCTTGATTGAAGGTTTATCTAGCTCGTTGAGTTCATATGATTCCTTACTTGGTCTTATGACTATGTATGTTTCAAGGGGGAGCAATACGGTTCAAGGGGGAGCATTACTCTAGGGCGCGCTTAGTTCCAGGGGGAGCTAACCTTTTTGCTTCGACAAAAGGGGGAGAAAGTGTATGGTAAGTGATGTTAACACTTATGTCGGCTTACATAAGTAAACACTTACTTATATGTTTGTCATCATCAAATAGAGGGAGAATGTTGGTCGAGAATCCAATGATAATATTCAAAAGTTAATCATTTTGTTTTAATGATGACACAAAAGAGATGAGTGCTTAATCATATGTAAGACGACATGAGTTCATAAGCCTACACTATCTCTAGCAAAAGACCAATACATAAATAATTAACTTGGTAAAATTGCTATGCGACTGCACCACGGTCGACCGTGAGTCTGACCGTAGATGTCCTGTTCCAACGATTGCACCTTTTTCTAAAACTGTCAATCTACGGCTAACCTCAAGGCTGACCGCAGTTTGACCGCAGTTCTCTCTGTAACCAAATTCATCCACTTTAAGATAGACCACTTTGAGACATCTATAATGTACAAAAACATACTTATAATAGTTGCCTTCTTTGATTTCAAAATAGTTTTGAACCAAAAGATGTTAATTTTTACTAATCACACCTAACGACATCTTAATGACATTTTAAGCTCAAATAAGATTAAACACAAAAGTGTTTTACTTTTTAAGTGTTACAAAATGTCATTTAAATACATACTAATAATGGTCATCAAAGTCCCAATTAAAGTGGTGCTCTCCCATTACTTTTAAGTACCATTTGCATGTATGTAAGTTTTAATTATATTCAAGCTAGTTAAGGTTGTAACAAGGTTCATTTAAGCTCCAACTAGAATCAAACTAGTTCAATCAAGATGCAAGTATGTTCTAAAGAGTAAGACACTTCCATTAAGAAGATGACAACAGATATGGATAGCTAACAGAAAGTGGATTTCATCCTGTAGATGGTTGATTGATTCGTAGTAAATGAAGGACGTTGACAAAAGTATTCGATCAGAAAGAAATTTAAAATAATTAAAAACAGATTGTGATTGTTAACAGATTTGTACGATTGATTCTTGATATTTAACAAACTGGAGACAGAAAAAAACTTGAATAAAGTTTTGATCACGATGGCTAACAGAATCGTACGATTTCTACTATCAACTTGATTTGATCAGGTTATTTGTGTTGAGAAGTTCATCTGGACTGGTAACAAGTTGGAGGCAGGAAGGACATATATAATGAAGTAAAAAGAAAAGTGATGTTGATACACAACTGAATTCGATTCTTCCTCTGTTCAATATCTAACAATCTTTGTATTTTACCGAATTATTATATCTGATTTTGATTCTATCAGATTTTTGTTCTTAAGATTGAATCTTTGATTTTGTACGAATTGATTTGGATGTATAACAAATTCAGAAGCATGAACAAAATAGATTACAGTTTGATTGAGATGTAAAATTGATTCCAGTTATATATATGTTTTATAAATTTAATATTAATAAATAAATAAGTATATCAATAATAAATATATTAGTAATAATAATTATTATATAATTAATAATAATATTAATAATAATGATGATAATAATTATTAATAACAATATTAAAAATATTATTATTTATAATATTAATGATCAATTATATTATTTTTATAATACTATTTATAATATTAATACTGATTTTAATGATAATGGTAATTATAAAAATTACAATATTAATAATCTTAATAATAACTAAAATCAAAATTTTACTATTAATTATAATAAAAATGATATTAATAATGATAATAATAATATTAGTAATAATAATATGACAAATTAAATATACTTAATTTTACATCTATATATTATGTTAAAATGTTAATATTCATTATTCATAATAATGATATTAACATTAATATTAAGATTGATAATGAAAGTGATAATAATAACATAACTATATTTTAACTTGCAATTACATATAATAATATTACAATTTATTATTTATTTAATATTAATAATTAAATATTAACATATATTGATTATTAAATATTTATACATTTTAATATATTACAATATACATATTATCATTAATTATATAGATATTATATATATATATATATATATATATATATATATATATATATATACTTATACTTACATATATACACATTTATTTACACACAATTGTTCGTGAATCGTTGGAACTAGTCGAAGGGTTAAATGAATCCATGTAAACAGTTCAAAAATTTTGAGACTCAGTTTAACAGACTTTGCTTATCGTGTCGAAATCATTTAAAGATTAAGTTTAAATTTGGTTGGAAATTTCCGGGTCGTCACAGTACCTACCCGTTAAAGAAATTTCGTCCCGAAATTTGAGTGGGGTCGTCATGGCTAACGATAAAAATGTTTTCATGACGAATATGAGCTGATAAATATAGTTTTATCATTATTGATGAATATAGATAAAACAATTCGATTACTTGAAGAGTATAGGTGAAGCTATTACAAAAGATTGGAATAAGGTAATAGATGTTCGCCTTTATTTTTGGCGTACTCACGTTTGAATTCCGGAATTCTAGAGATTTAAAAGAAAATTTTGGAAATCTATAAGATCTGATTTTCTGAGATTTATGAAAATTAAGATCTCTTTAATTAAATGCGATCATCTATCTCGACTGCTTTGTCTGGTATTTCCACTATAAATGAACTTCTTCCGTTCCATTATTTTCAGCACTCCAATACTTTCTTTCTCGATCCATACCTTCAATGATTGTGAATATGCTTTATCCAACTCTGGTTCTTAACCTCATTCTGACTATCGCAACAATCATTCTTTTATCCCAACTCCCACCAGAGGAATCTGTTTATTTCTACTTCCCTCTTGGGGTAATTGTGTTTATCATACTCCCTTGTCTTTATATTGCTATTCGTATTAATGTACACGATTTGTGATTTCATGTGTTGTTGTCGAGTTTTATATCTTCCCTTATGTTTCGGAGCTTTGCCTTTTTATTCTCTTCTCGACCTCTAGTAAAGCGAGTAGTGGTTCAGAATTCGTAAGTAAGGAGTTTCGAATGATTATAGTATTCCAAGCAGAAAGGAATGTATTAGCACGATTTGATTTGTCAAATTACCAGAATCCCTGAGGATGGAACTATCAAGAATATATATTCTTGATATGTTCAGAGGTTAAGTAGAATGAAAGAGTTATGTAACATGGTTCATGATAAAGGTATGATCTGTGATCCTTTATAACGTTCCATTAGAAACTCAGCATGTCTTACTGTAATATAATCACGTTGGCCTGGCATCATTATATTATACTAACCCATGCTTCAATTCCCAACACTTCTCCAGAATTCATTCATAATTTATCCTTAGATTTTACAGAAGTTTCCAATATAATGGAATACAGAAAACACGAAGAGATGGATAATTTCGGACAAGAATATTTATGAAAATATCCTCAGAAATATCGAAGATATTTATGATGATATTTTGGAATTTCTAAGTTCGAAGGTTGATGAAGAAAAAATTTCAGCAAGATTTTAAGATGATCTTGGAGCAAGATATTCTCTAAAGATTTCATCGGATCCAGAATTACCCGGATTCTTTGAATATAGGGTTTGGTCCTTGTATTTGTCCTTGGTCTCTTTCAGGGTTAGCTCAATTCATTTTTCGGTACTAAATTTTCTATCGAGCGTTCCCAACACTACATTCTTTATCATCAAACTCTTGGCCATTTAGGCCATCTTCAATTTTACTGTTTCCTCTGCATTTAATGCAGCCATATCTGAATCATCGGTTATAAATCCGAGGTGGTTTCAAGAGAATTGTGTTTTTAGATTATTAAACGCTGATCTTAATCGTCAAGATACGAATGATTGTTTAGGATGAAATCAAGTGGCAAACTTATATATCAAAGTTATAATAAGGCTAATCTGAATGAAAGTCGGAGTTGATTTGCTGGAGCTGTGACAAAATTGGCTAATTTTGGAAAGGTATTGTAAAGTTATTTTCGGTAATAAAACGCCAATGGATCTGGCACAGTTTTGAATTCAAAGTATAGCTTTGAAAGATGTAGGAATCTAAAAGTGATGTCTTCTGTTAAATCTTGACTTGGATTTTGATCGGTCAAAATCTGAATATGAAATTAAATTTGAATAAAAATGGTTATTCTTTGGTGAACGGATACGTATATCTGTGGTTGTAAGTAGGATAGTAAATGATTATTGAATCAGATTTGAAGAATGTACAGTGTAACTTATTAATGTGAAATCTAAATATTCCTCGGGTATTACCTACCCGTTAAAATATTTTCATCATTAACAGTTTGTACAAAAGAACTTTTAATTACAATCTTTATGAAAAAATATATATACATATATATTTTCTTTAGATTTAATCATGGATTTAATGAGTTAATATGATATTAAACTCATATAATTTTCGGTTTGAGCTAGAATAAGCAATCTCTAAAACTTTCAGAAACCACATATTCTTCGCAGAATATTTCTTCAATGAAGTTATGGATCAATACTTCATCTTTCATTGTTGTTGGTACTCCTTGGTATCTAGGGTGCATATGATGTTGATGTTCGTGGGATAGATTATGAAATTGAGGCTTTGATTGTTGATGGTATTGGTGTTGTTGATGTTAATGATGGTGGTACTGTTGATGTCGGTGATGTTGTTGAAGCTGGTAGGTTTTTTTTTTTTCCACCATAATTTCCAAACTATTACTCGAGCGCAAAGCTCGTTGACTTCTACTATCACTCCGGGATGATTGTCGGTCAGAACGAGCGGATGAATAAGGTTTAGAATAGTAGGTATTACGTAATTGTTGCGAGCTATTCTGGAAATGAGAGTGAAAATGATGGTTCGAACAGGTTTGCCAGTAAGTGCTTCAGGTTCTTTGCCAATAGGGCAATATGGTTGGTGGAAGGGATTGTCTTCTTCTCGTCTCCATTGGTTAAGAAGACTACGAACTCATCCTCAATTCATCCAGAATTGATGATGGCTGACTGATTGATCCATTCCGGTTACACTGCTTTTGGAGCTTAAATGGAAATCCATATCGGAATCCGAGGAACTTGAACTGGTTGCAGAATTCATCTTACACAGTTAGATAAAGGATTTTCGATATGAAATGATTTTCGAATATCGGATGATATTCTAATTACATAAACTATCTGTATATAGTACAGAAGATCCCGTAGATTACGGAGGGATTCAAGGAAACGTGTCAGACAAGGTTTAATGTGATGGGATATGACTTCGTCTGTACAGCATCTATGCAATAATTGTAATAAGACGTGTCGAGACTGAAAATGATATGTAGATATTTTTTGACAAGGAAATGATATGCAAAGTTTCTAATATGCAGACCAGGTTCAAGTCCAGACTTATTAATATATCCTAACAACTACTAGGTTGAAGTCCAGACTCATTAATGCATCCTAACAACTACTAGTTAGACACACTAATGCAAGACCTGGTTCGCTAAGACCACCGCTCTGATACCACATGTCATACCCCGTCCAAAATCTTTCTGAACGAATACAATAACATCTAATACCATCACGATAAACTGACGTCTAAATGCCATGAACGACTCCATGTAATGTCTTTAAAATGAGCAAATGCACAGCGGAAGATTTCTTTCATACCTAAGAATAAACATGCTTTCAAGTGTCAACCAAAAGGTTGGTGAGTTCATAGGTTTATCATAAAACAATAAAATTCATCATTTTGATAGACCACAAGATTTAAATGCTGCATGGTACAAATGGGCCCGAATCCTACACCCACCTGTAATGTACATGCGATATCTTTTAAATACAGTACACCTTTCTCGTGTACGCAATCCATTTTTCATAAATCTTAGTAACCGTACACATATCTCGTGCACAAAAACTAATACGCATAACCTGTGTATAAAAATCATTCTCTCGATACATAACATTCACATCAATTGGTGGCAATTATCATGTCCACATAATTCAATGGTGGCAATTATCATGTCCACATAATTCAACGGTGGCAATTATCAGGTCCACATAATTCAACGGTGGCAATTATCATGTCCACATAATTCAATGGTGGCAATTATCATGTCCACATAATTCATTCGAGGAATGTTTTATTTGTGTCTATCTCGTCAAACATTTATAAAAGCATTTCATGTATTCGCAGTTCAAAATATATTTCAAAAGCATTTAATAAAGCAGTTGTAAAAACAGCGCATGTATTCTCAGTCTCAAAAATGTAAAGAGTAAAAGGGAATCAAATGAACTCATATCCAATATTTTGTAGTAAAAATATTCATACGACGGAATTGAACAATGCAAGGTCGACCTTGGATTCACGAACATATATCATTTATATATTATTAACACATAGAATTGTAATCGAACAAATATATATATTATTAATGATATACTTGTTAAATTATATGTTATATGTATTAATTATAGTTTTATGTAACTAATTGTTATTTGATAAAATAATAACAAATAAAAGTTGTATTATCTTATAATAATAATAATAGTAATAATACTTTATTAATAAAAATAATTATAGTAATAATAACCATGATAATAATAATATTATTAATGATAATCAAAATAATGATAATAATCATGTATATTTATAAATGATGATAATAATCATGATATTAAAAATAATAATAATAATAATAATAATAATAATAATAATAATAATAATAACAATAATAATAATAATAATAATAATAATAATAATAATAATAATAATAATAATAATAATAATAATAATAATAATTATGTTAATAATAATAATGATAATAATATTAATGGTGATAATAATATTTATTTTTATTCATAATAATAATGTAATAATAATTATATCAATAATAATAATAATAATAATAATAATAATAATAATAATAATAATAATAATAATAATAATAATAATAATAATAATAATAATAATAATAATATTAAAAGTAATAATAATAATAAGTAAGTAGGAATTCTACCTCAAAGAAGTAATCCTTAAAAAAATGTCCAAGTCCGGGTTTGAACCCGCGACATCCCGCTAACCCAATAACATCCTAACTACTATCTTATACCGATTCATCAAACATCATGCATCATAATCATCATCATTATCATTGTGTCATCATCATCATATTATTACTTATCATCGTGCATCATCTCCTAATCACGTTATCATAATTCATTCATCGTCGCCTTCATGAAACCACATCTCATCATCATCCTTCCTCTTCTTTACAATAAACATCATTATCTTAACTATCTCATAATCGAAATCATCATCATCTTATCATAATCATATCATAATCATGACCATCATCTTTATACCTTCATTAATATATTAATCTAATCGCTTCATAACATCACCTCCATCACCGTATCATTACCATCTCCTAGCTTAGTCATGTAACACCTTCTTATCACATCATAACCTAATCATCTTATTAATCATCATCATCATCATATAATTATTTATATAGCTATGATTGTTTGAAATATAAATACTCACATATACCAGAGTCATTATTGTATCTTCACCATCCATTCTTTAACCTTTCGGCCCAATATAGAAGCAGGCCCAAACACAAAAAATAATATAAGACTCCGCATGTATTGCAGTCCAATAACACTACATGTCACGGCCCATGTTCAACATAAAGTTTTGTGGTTTTCTTGCCTTCTTTTTCCTGTCAGTCCCGATCACAGCAAAACAAATATATAAAGAATTTGGCCAGGTGTATTCATAAAGTAGTAGTGGCCAACACAAGGAAAAGAAAAACCTCGGATTTATTGGATAGAATCAAACCAACTTTATAGCACATTATTACCTCAAAGGTATTTGTAATCGTATTAATTTTTTCCACATAAGCTCGACAACATGTAATGGAGCCCAACATAAAAGGAAATTTCGGCCAAATTAGACTATACAGCTCGTTTTAAAAATATATATATGGTGGGGTTTGGTTGGTAGATATCGATCCAAGGTGATTTGTATCAATTGTTTTTATTCCTCAAAAACATATATACAAGTGGTGTTACTTTGTTTAAAGTTGTCTGCCATAGAAGCTTTTAAACCGTCCCACTTGACTTTAATAATGGTTTATAGTTTAGAAAATTTCATCGAGAGTGGCAGTAATAATTCGAGTGGGATTTAGAATTCAAGAGGATACGCTTTATACTTTATATCATTATCATTCTTTATATATAAATATATCACCTTTGTTTGTATGTTAACACCATTCGGTTGAACTAAAACCGAAACACATATACATTGAATAGCAGCAACAGTTAGCTGAGATTGTTAATTGTTATGGGTTTTGTTCAACTCCAATAAAAAAATACAAAAGCGTAGCAGCGGTTTACAAGGTGGTTAAAAGGTGATAACAGGTGATGCTATGGTGATGGAATGTCGATGGTTGTGGTACTATTTTAAAGAATGATGGATGTTTATCATAGTGGTGATGATTAGGTGCTTGACAAAAAATGCAGGTGGTGGTTTACGGTTAATGGTGGTTATGGTTTCATCGAGCAAAAGAATTAAGCAGTAGCACAATGATAGCTGCAACGAGCAAAAAGATCCGATGGTGGTGAAGGTTTCATCAAGAAGAAAACAAGGAGGTATGAATATATATTTAGTATATATGTATATGTATATATCTTTATAAAGAATGAGATATAGAGTGAGAGTGAATTGGTGACGAGGTGTTGATAAAATTCTGTTCTCTTCGTTTATTTTTGCATGTATATATCTAACGATATAAACGAAGATAGATAGTGATAGATATGGATAGTTAACAGAAAGTGGATTTCATCCTGTAGATGGTTGATTGATTCGTAGTAAATGAAGGATGTCGACAGAAGTATTCGATCAGAAAGAAATTTAAAAGAATTAAAAGCAGATTGTGATTGTTAATAGATTTGTACGATTGATTCTTGATATCTAACAAACTGGAGACAGAAACAAACTTGAATAAAGTTTTGATCACGATAGCTAACAGAATCGTACGATTTCTACTATCAACTTGATTTGATCAGATTGTTTGTATTGAGAAGTTCATCTGGACGGGTAACAAGTTGGAGGCAGGAAGGACATATATAATGAAGTAAAAAGAAAAGTGATGTTGATACACAACTGAATTCAATTCTTCCTCTGTTCAATATCTAACAATCTTTGTATTTTACTGAATTATTATTATCTAATTTTGATTCTATCAGATTTTTGTTCTTAAGATTGAATCTTTGATTTTGTACGAATTGATTTGGATGTATAACAAATTCAGAAGCATGAACAAAATAGATTACAGTTTGATTGAGATGTAAAATTGATTCCAGTTATATATATGTTTTATAAATTTAATATTAATAAATAAATAAGTATATCAATAATAAATATACTAGTAATAATAATTATTATATAATTAATAATAGCATTAACAATAATGATGATAATAATTATTAATAACAATATTAAAAATATTATTATTTATAATATTAATGATCAATTATATTATTTTTATAATACTATTTATAATATTAATAATGATTTTAATGATAATGGTAATTATAAAAATTACAATATTAATAATCTTAATAATAACTAAAATAAAAATTTTACTATTAATTATAATAAAAATGATACTAATAATGATAATAATAATATTAGTAATAATAATATGACAAATTAAATATACTTAATTTTACATCTATATATTATGTTAAAATGTTAATATTCATAATAATGATATTAACATTAATATTAATATTTATTTTAAGATTGATAATGAAAGTGATAATAATAACATAACTATATTTTTACTTGCAATTACATATATTAATATTACAAGTTATTATTTATTTAATATTAATAATTATATATTAACATATATTGATTATTAAATATTTATTCATTTTAAAAAAGTTTTAAGAAACCACTAAGTAACTATTCACCCCCTCCAGTTACTTACAGACTTACATTTGACTTAATTTGACTTGTGTTGACTTTTGTTGACTTTTGCTAAACTTTGCTAAATTTATGAGTCAGACGAGCAATAGGACTATACGAACCCTATGGACCGACCTAGCTTATTAGACACTTATTGACCAATATGTGTTCTCTAGGTTGAGGTCTACGGTTACTTGCATTCCGATTTTTGGTCACATCTCTGTGATTTATTTCTGAAGTTGTCATGTGAGTTTATAGTTCCCTTTTTAAATGCTTTAAATATTTTTTGGCTGAGAATACATGCACTTTATTTTAAATGTAATAGACACAAGTACATACTAAATTCTACACTGAGTTTGAAGCGCAAATCCCTTAGGTTTGGTAACTAGTAACTACTGGTTATAAGAACTGGTGGGCGCGAGTAGTTGTATATGGATCCATAGGGCTTGACATCCCCGTCCATTCTAGGTTTAGAGACCCTAGCCTGAACTATAAAGTGGACGTATGCTATTTGAGTTTAGTACACGTTGGTTTGCTTGTATTGGACATGTTGGTTGCATGTATGTTAAAACAGGGGTACTTATTATATATACGTTAAGTTTAGTTACCAGGGTGCACAATTTCGTAGAATATTTTGATAAACGTTTGGATGAAACAACTGAAATCTTGTGGTCCACCTTTATATACAGATTATGCGCAATATTAATACTATGAACTCACCAACCTTTGTGTTGACACTTTTAGCATGTTTATTCTCAGGTCCCTAGAATTCTTCCGCTGTTTGCTTATACGTTATACAAGCTATGTGCATAGAGTCATACATGCTTTATTCGATAAAACTTTGTATTCACAAAATCATCACCATGTATCTTATTTTGGCTGCATTGTCAACGGATGTATTATTGTAAACTATTATTTACGGTGATTGTCTATATGTAGAAATCATCAGATGTCGAAAACCTTGGATTTAGATATTCATTTATGGTGTGCCTTTTCAAAAGAATACAATGTTTACAAAACGTATCATATAGATGCCAATACCTCGCAATGAAACCGGTGAATAACGTACTGCATCAATAGCAATTTTGACGGGTCGTTACACGTGGTATTAGAGCGGTGGTTCTAGGGAATTAGGTGCATTAATGTGTCTGACCTGGACCGTTAGGATACATTAGTGATCTAGTCTAGAACCGTGTCGTTACACTTATATGTGATTTTGTGCATATTCTGACATTAATATAATATTATTATTACTATCGGTGAGAAAGTATTTCTCTTTTTGATTACAAGCCTTCTCCTGCTCAAGCGAGCTCATTTTCAACACCCCCGTTAGTGAAAACTAGGAAGCGGCCTTCAGGACTTTCGAAATTCCCGACATTCCTACATGAGTTATTACTTATATATTTTTATAGATATCATTCGTGTTATATTATGTGCTTATGTGCTTCGATTCAGAAATTCCGGATATCTCGAATTGTGAATCGGAAGAAGTCTTTTTTGACTCACGAAGATTCTCAGTAGTTTCAAAGACATTCTTACGACATTCCCTTTCAATATTATTAATTATAATATTATATTCCCGTACTATTTCTAGTACACCTCTTCTTGAAATCATTTTGATTTATAAATTCTGGAAACGACACTTGTTTCATATCCATAAATATTTTGGAGTAGTGTTGGAATGGAAGCATGAGTTAGTGTAATATAATGACGCATGATCAACGTGGTTATATTACGTAAAGTCATGCGGAAGTTCTAATAGAACGTGATGGTGGTAATGCTTGATCAACCTTATCTTCACCACGTACCATGTTACATGACTCCTTTATTTTCTCTGCTATAATCTGAATATACCAAGACTCTATATGTGACATCATTTGAGGTCACACATGATTTCCTTCCTATCTTTGTCATATCATACTTGCACTTCGAGCGGTTCATTCGAAGGTATTCGTCATTAAAGGAATATGATCTCGTTTTACCCAACTTTCATACTGAACTACAAGATGCTCGATCTTACTACATCAAGATGAACATTCCTATCCTCACTTGTTTCCTAAACGCAGTTTAATCACACCAACCAAAATTTTGGGACGAAATTTTCTTTAAAGGGTAGTTAATGTAATTACCCGACTTTTTCCGATAACTTTTCGTTGAAAACTTAACAACCGTTACTTAAAATTTACAATTTTGTATGTAATTTTTTTATATACTATTATTAATATTGGTTACATTTTTTTTAAACACTACGGTTAGTGAATGAGAAAAATATATTTTAAGAGAACAAAACGTATGATTATTAATTTTAATAATTATGTTATATAACAATTGAGTTGTAAAAATTATTTTAATTAAGTAGGATGATAATACTTATATTTTTATTGGTATTCAACAAGTATCTATACGAATATTATATGAACATTTCTACATGTATGTGCATAGTTTTATACACTAATAATTGAGTCAATAATTAAATTTAATAATTTGGTTTAATAATCCAAACTAATAATTCAGTTTATTATTATATTATTATATATTATATAATGAATGGATATAAAATTTATGACCCACTTGCCATCTACTCCCATAAATTACGTAACACATGATTTATAAATATTATAATTACTTTAATATATAATTTAAATATAAAAGTAATATTTAAATATAATCTTAATAATTGATTGGAATTAAAAATAAAATGTTTAATATAATATATTTAGATGTATTTTTTTATAAATTTAAAATTTATCCATTAGTGAAACATGTTAAGACAAAATACATTGAGTTTTAGATAACAGATAAAAATTTAATTATAACCCGTGACTATACAGTAATACCCGTGTTTACTTAATTATTACACCCGTGATATATCTATACCCGTAATTACACATTAATACCCATGTGTACCTAACTTAAACCTATGACTTACCTAATCTAATTATATATCTGATCCAAATTCATTTCATTAAACACACACGTATTTATTCTTCTTCCTCCCTCAAGAACAACCATTTCATCTTTCACTTCCTTCCTCTAATTCTTCATCAAAACTAGCTTGATCACAAAATCGTTTACATATTCGAATTCCTCTCATCAAGCTCTACACCTCCATACCAACAATTTCTTGATTAGGGTAAGTTTTAAAAACTTTATTTTTCGGGTTTTCATGTTTTTGTGACATATTAGGGTAGATATAGTGTCTAGTGCTCAAGTCCATATTTGTATGCTTGATTTTAGTCGATAATATGATCGTTTGATGAATTATTGTTAAATCCCATTTTTATATTGTATGATACTGATATAAATTTGTTATAATCTGTATATGAAAGTTATATAATTGAATAGCTCTTGAAAAATTGTTAATTTTTCATATAGATATTGCATGAATTCGATTTCTAGATCAAAAGTTATGATTAATTGAATTCGGTTTGAAAATTCGTATTTGAAATTGAGATTCTGAAAAATTTGAGTTTACAATCTGTTCTTGATATGATGATATTTAAAAATAGCTTGAAAAATTATTAAGTTTTCATTTAGATATCGCGCGGATTCAATTTGTGAGTCAAAAGTTAGGATTAAAATAAGGTACTTTTCGGGATAGGCTGAAAAAGTATGTTTTTGACACGGTTAACGAGGTGTATTAAAAATCTGGGTTGATAGGATTGTAGATGTCGAAAAGCTATTGAATTTAGACTCAAGAATTGGGTCATTTAAATTTTTCTTGAACCATATACACTCGTTCAAAGTTTTGTACATATTATTAAAAGTGCTGTTAAAAACTGATTCGACCGGCGGGTACGTTTGCTATTTCTGGGGCTGTTCTGGGTCGAATGAGACTATACGAAAAATTGGGTAGATTCTTAACTTAAAAACACGCATATCCAATTGGCGTTGACTGATTTGGAGTTGCGATGATTTTTTTAAAAATCACAGAAGTTGCTGCTGTAAATACGATTTTAAACTTGTGTTTTTGCTAATGTTTCAGGTTATAAAAATAATGACCAATGTTAGAGATTTGAGACTTTTTGTAAGAATTTAATACACTTATATTAACTATTTCATATAGTGTGGGGGTGTTCTAAAGTGATAATTTTGTATAAGTATAAACCATGTAATTTAAACCGCCCGTTTGGAGACTTGACCCATTTAAGCCAAAAAGTATCAAAATGGATAACGGGCAACTTGGACAAGTCCGATATATCAATTTAAGTAAGTTTGAAGGTTGTAGTGTTTTAAAAATAAGTTTTGACATGTTTTGGTCAAAGTGGGTGTTTATGACCCATTTGGGTCATAATGGCCTATTTTGACCCATACACATAATTTTAGGAATTCGAGTTTACAAACACGTCAATAATGTCATTTTAAACTTGTGTTATGATAATGAAACATTCAGGTCTCCCGGATTAAATTTTGAGTCGTCAACACAAAATATTATTAGTTTTGGTAAAGTGTCAAAAATGACTCTTGGACCTACTTTGCGGACTCGTAAGTTGAAATCAGTTAAGTTTGGATAAAAACTATTAATTGGCATTGAAAGTATTTACGACAAGCTTTAAAACATATATTATATTTATAATTTTGTTGAGTCTAAACAGGTTTAAAACAAGCGAGAAAATGGGCAATCGTTGCCGATTTTGAACACTTAACAGCATTTTATCAGCATTTTATGTTTCGGGAGGCTGTTTTCGCAAGGTCATAACCTTAAAACTGTAACTCCGTTTTTGTCAAATAAACTGTCTATATATAAGATGGGATAACATACTTTCTAATGGTCACGACCTAAGGTATTATATCGAATTTGGTGAGACCCGGAATCAGCTGCAAAATACCAAAAAAATAAATATATGTAAATAATATTTTTTCTAAGTAAAAATGAATAACTTAAGTTTGACCTATGTTTGAGTATTTGACCAACTTGTGTAATTTTATGAGATTGTTGACTTGTGTAACAATGTTGACTGTGTTTGACTTGCGTTTGACTTACATTTGACTTACATTTGACTTGTGTTAACTTTTGTTGACTTTTGCTAAACTTTGCTAAATTTATGAGTCAGACTTGAGCAATAGGACTATACGAACACTATGGACCAACCTAGCTTATTAGACACTTATTGACCAACATGTGTTCTCTAGGTTGAGGTCTACGGTTAATTGCATTCCAATTTTCGGTCACATCTATGTGATTTATTTCTGAAGTTGTCAGGTGAGTTTATAGATCCCCTTTTAAATGCTTTAAATATTTTTTGGCTGAGAATATATGCACTTTATTTTAAACGTAATGGACACAAGTACATACTAAATTCTACACTGAGTTTGAACCGAAAATCCCTTAGCTTTGGTAACTAGTAACTGCCGGTTATAAGGACTGGTGGGCGCGAGTAGTTGTATATGGATCCATAGGGCATGACAACTCCGTCCGTTCCAGGTATAGAGACCCTAGCCTGAACTATAAAGCGAACGTATGATATTTGAGTTTAGTACATGTTGGTTTGCGTGTATTGTACATGTTGGTTGCATGTATGTTAAAACGGGGATATTTATTATATATACATTAAGTTTAGTTACCAGGGTACTCAATTTCGTAGAATATTTTGATAAACGTTTTGGATGAAACAATTGAAATCTTGTGGTCCACCTTTATATACAGATTATGCGTAATATTAAAACTATGAACTCACCAACATTTGTGTTGACACTTTTAGCATGTTTATTCTCAGGTCCCTAGAAGTCTTCCGCTGTTTGCTTATACGTTATATAAGCTATGTGCATGGAGTCATACATGCTTTATTCGAGAAAACTTTGCATTCACAAAATCATCACCATGTATCTTATTTTGGCTGCATTGTCAACGGATGTATTATTGTAAACTATTATTTACAGTGATTGTCTATATGTAAAAATCATCAGATGTCGAAAACCTTGGATTTAGATATTCATTTATGGTGTGCCTTTTCAAAAGAATACAATGTTTACAAAACGTATCATATAGTGGTCAATACCTTGCAATGAAACCGGTGAATAACGTACTGCGTCAATAGCGATTTTGGCGGGTCGTTACAGCTATATGATTTTTTGATAGGTCTAAATGAGGATTAGAACACCAGTAGAACTCAGATATTATGCAGTGATCTGATTCCCAATTTTAGGGCCTACTTTTTGTCTTGTAAATTAAGATGAGCGCCAAAAGTTAATCGGTAACTCACGGGATAATATAGATGCATCTGCCTTTCAAAATGGTAGAAAGAATGTACTGTTTTCAAGTAAACAGAAAACTATGAAGTGGAACAAAAAAGGTGATGAATGTATATACTGCCAGAAGACGAGTCACACTGTTGATGGTTCTTTCGAGATCATTGGTTATCCAGAATGGTGGACGAAGAAAGCTAACGCCTACACGAAACCGCAAAGGGCAAGAAGACAGCCCAAAGCAACAACTACTAGTGAAGAAAAGTATAACAACCCTCACATTTTCATACTTGAATTGACTAATTTGCCTATAGGGTTGTTATCCACACGTAATATATAATTAAATTCGACGTTGATCAAATATTTATTTTTAGTCGACACGTTCTGTTAACTAAAGTTTACACTAATTATATAAAATAACTTTAGTTAATATTAATGCGTATTATATTTAAAACTATATGTAACATAATTATTAATTAAATGATAAGTTATTTTAATCATTATATATATTTTTAGCTTATAAAAAAATAAAAATAAAAAGAAATAAGATTTTTTTTTATAAATTAAATAATGAGCCCATGAATTTTGACTAAATATTTTCAAAAACAAAAACTTATTAAAAAAATTTTTAACATGTTTTTATTATTTTGTCAAAATTGGCACCTTTATTTTATTATTTTTTTTCTTTTCACCAACTATTTTTTACCTATAAATACAGGGCTTCTCATTCATTTTTTCTTGCCAAACACAAAAACTTAAGTTATTCTCTCAAAACTTTGAAGAAAATTTGAGGTACTTTCTATTTTTATTAAATTTTTTCAATATTGTCATTTATATTTATATTTATTGTATATTCTTTTTAAAATTCGAAATTAATTATGTTTATATGTTATAATTAGTATTATAAGTGTTATGATGCATAAAAATAATTTTGATAATTTATGGAATATTATTTATAATTAAATACGATTTATGTAGTGTTTAAACGTAAAAACAATGTAAAATTCGTAATAAATACTTTTAACCAAAAATAAAATATATATAATTTTTTTATGAGTTTTTAAAACTTATATAGATCTGAAAAAATTTAAAAAATAATTACTTGGGTCGAATTGGTATTTATTATATAATTAAACTCTATTATTATGTAATTCGAAGGTAAATTAAGAATAAATATAAAATAATAAAAAATATTTTTTTAAATATTTTTCTACAGGTTATTAGACTGATAGAAACTTATAAAAATTATAAAAACAATTATTTGGGTTTATTTAGTAATTATGTAGAATTAAAATTTTTTTGTGAATACATTAAGGGTAAAAACAAAAATAAATACAAAAATATAATAAAAACGTTTTCTTAAATTTTTCTACTAATCTATATGATTAACTAAGACTATAAAAATTATGTATGTAATTTTTAGATATTTAATTTATTATTTAGACATTTTTGAATAATGTTCGATTAATAAAACACTATTATTTTTGAAGTAATTTAGGTATTTATTTAAAGGTAATTATATTTAATATATATAAGACATACTAAGGTATAATAACTAAATATTAAATAATACTTAGGTTATATTATCACATATATAATTATTAAGTACATTAATAATTCGTTGTGTGTATACATCTAAAGTGAAGGTTAATCAAAGATAATGTATAATTCATGTAAACTTCATCGCTACTCACGGTCGTAAGTGAATGATGTCTAGGTTGCCATTTATGGGTAAGCTTGTGGATCTCGAATGCCATGACTTAGATTCTGGTCAAGAGTCCTGGGCCCCCGGTTACATCTGGTCATTCCTGACTTATTTTATAGCAACGAAGTTTGAGTAAAGTTGTACAACGTCTTGCTAAAGATTAACCCGAACTTTCTAAAATTGGAAAATTGCTATAAGTGGAAACTTTCCATAAATAGTAACCTTCCGAGAATGGAAATTCTTTAGTGAACCATTATTATCAATATAGTACTATATACTATTGTCTGTTAGGCAATGTCTGATCATACGTTCTATCTCTAGGTTGAGATCTCGGTCACGTCCTTCCGTTCAATTCTTTCGTGGAATACTATTTTGAGCTACTAAGGTGAACTTCATAGCCCCACTTTTTACTGTTTCATAACTGTTTTATAACTTTTGGGGTGAGACACATGCTTGCTTTATAACTATTTTACGCTTAGACACAAGTACTAAATTGTTAACTATGTTGTCATGCTTTGATTCATGCTAAATCCCTACCGTAATATCGTCAATTGCTACGTTTAAATGCAAACTTAATTATTGTGAGTAGGCCTATTGAGAGTAACGTCTCTAACCATTTGACCGTTGGTCTTTGGTTACATAATAATGATTCCACGACACTGACAGTACAAGGTGTCATAGGGTAAATTGTTTAGTAGCGATATTACAAACTGCAGCAACACTTTTAGATTGATATATCTATATTGATCAACTTTAAACTAAATCTTGCGGTCTAAAACTTTGGATATTATTTATAAACCTATGAATTTCACTCAACCTTTTTGGTTGACACTTTAAGCGTGTTTTGTCTCAGGTGATGATTGAGCTAGCTGCTACTTGCTACTAGATGATTGATGTATGCTTTACTGCTTGCATGGAGTCCATCATTCATATTTATCATTTTGTTTAAGACATTTTCCATTTACTGTACTCTTATGATGTAAAACTTTGAATAATGCTTCCGCTGTTTATTTAATAAATAAAACTTCTCATTTAGAGTCGTTCTCGCTTATACAACTGTGTTATGATATGATTGGTCATAATTACCCCTGGTCTATTTTGGGGGTGTGACAGATTGGTATCAGAGCATGTTTGTTATAGAGAACCAGGATTGCATTTTATGTGTGCCTTATGTGCTAGTTAGGGCATCTTAGCAATCTTTAGGACTATAATCTTTCCTGCCTTAGTTTTAAGTGCTTTTCCCTTATATCTTACCTCGTGCTTTTATGTCATCCTTAGAATCATTCTAGTTCTCTTTCCTTCTTTCTTTTAGGATGTCTAACTATAATCCGATCATCATCTCTGACTCCAAAACTGAAGGATCAGTCAAACGTAATCCGATCATCATCTCTGATTCTGAAACTGAAGGATCAGGCAACTCACCAACTTACGCACCTGCTACTCCACTTGCATCACCAGTTTATGTTCCGACTACACCGCCTGCACCACCAGTCTATATGCCCGCTACTCCACCATATTCACCACCTGCTGGAGAATCCCAAATTGATGCTGACTATGATGGGGATGATGATGAAGAAGAAATCATGGAGGAAATCATTGAAGAAGAAGAATCAGAACCCGAGAAGGAGTCTGAGCCCACTGTTGTCTTAGCTCCCTCTCAGAAGAGGAAGGAACCTGAGACACCTATTGTTGAAACCCCTAGTCCCTCCAAGAGACTTAAACACAACTAACTTAGTTATTAAAAAAAAAAGTCAAGTGTTTTTCATATAAAAGGCTTTGCCTACTCATCGTTTTCTGTGTAATAAGGATAATTTATCCATTCGTTATTAATAAAAGTCAAGTGTTTGTTTTTAAAAATTTTGTCTTATCTCACCATATCTATATGTGTGTGTTGTGTGATTATTATGAATCATAATTACAAACTTATATTTATAGCATCATAACTCTTCAATTAATACTTTATTTATGTATTGAAGAAAATGACTAGTGGTGCGCAAACAAATGACAACAACACTATTCCCAACATCACTCTCTCTGCCGAGCAATTTCAGATACTTTTAGCTGCCGCCCAGGGCAACCACAGCAATGGCAACAACGGTCAACAGAATCTCCCCAAAACTTGTTCATACAAGGATTTCTCAAATTGCAAACCTCCAAGCTATAAAGGAACTGAGGGACCGGTTGAACTAACCCGGTGGTTCGAAAAACTTGAGTCTATTTTCAGGATGTGCAATTGTGCCGATGTTGATCTCGTTAAGTTTGCTGCAGGATCTTTATCTAGCGGTGCATTGACTTGGTGGACCGCATACTCTCAAACTGTGGGACTTGATGCTGCAAATGCCATCCCATGGACTGTCCTAAAAAGAATGATGACGGACAAGTATTGTCCAAGAAATCAGGTCCAGAAAATGGAAAGTGAGTTCTGGGAACTCAAGGTAAAGGGTACTGACATTGAGGCTTATACCAACCATTTCTTAGAGTTGGTTACATTGTGCCCTGACATGGTACCTACAGAACACAAGAAGATTGAACATTATGTAGAAGGTCTGCCTGATGAGATTCAGGGTAATGTGATAGCTGCTGGTAAAGAGACCGTCGATGGTGTGATATTGATGGCTCAAAATTTGGTAATGGCGAAAAGAAGGAAACTCGCCACTAATAAGCAAACCGAAGTAAAAGCTGCTGATAATAAAAGGAAGTTTGAGCCTGCTCAGAGTTCGGGTCAGGGTTCAAACAAAAGGGTTAGTGATGCTACAAAAAGTGGTTATATTGGAACAAAGCCGTTATGTAATCACTGTGATAAGCATCATCATGGGAGGTGCACTGTTGAGTGCAGTAGGTGTAAGAAGATTGGCCACTTAGCCAAGAACTGTAAGGTTTTGCTGCCTGCAACTAACACTCCAGCTGCAAAGACTGATCCAACCGTGCTTACTTGTTACGGTTGTGGGGAAGTTGGGCATTTCAGAAACCAGTGCCCTAAGAACAAGACTGCAACAGTGGGTAATGCTAAGGGTAGAGCATTTGTCATGACTACCGAAGAGGCCCGTGAAGAAGATGAAGTTATAACGGGTACGTTCCTTGTTAACAATTGCTATGCTACTGTTTTATTCGATTCCGGTGCTGATAGAAGTTATGTGTCTACGGAATTTTGTGCCTTATTCACTGAAAAACCACAAGCCTTAGAAATCAAGCGCCTTGTAGAAGTAGCAAACGGTAAGGTTAAGAAAGTAGACAATATTTATAAAAATTGTGATCTGATTCTAGCTGACAAAAACTTTAAGATCAACTTACTGCCAGTCGAATTAGGAAGCTTTGATGTAGTTGTAGGGATGGATTGGCTAACCCCGTTGAGAGATGCAATCATGTGTTATGATAAAACCATTAATATTCCTCTTGAGAATGGTGAAACCCTAATCATACAAGGAGAAAAGAGTGGTTCTAAACTTAATATCATCTCTTGTATAAAAACCCGCAAATACCTGATGAAGGGGTATCAAGCCATCTTAGCTAATGTTAAGAAAGTTGAACCGGAAGAGAAACGAATTAAAGATGTTCCGGTGGTTAGAGAATTTCCTGAAGTTTTTCCTGAAGAACTCCCTGGTCTCCCACCTCAAAGACAAGTCAAGTTTCAAATCGATCTAACTCCCGGTGCTGCACCTATTGCAAAGGCACCATATCGACTAGCTCCATCCGAAATGAAAGAATTATCCATCCAACTACAAGAACTCTTAGAAAAAGGATTCATTCGTCCTAGCTCATCTCCATGGGGAGCACCTGTTCTTTTTGTTAAAAAGAAAGATGGCACGTTGAGAATGTGTATTGATTACCGAGAACTCAACAAGTTAACTATCAAGAACCGTTATCCACTTCCGCGTATTGATGACCTATTTGACCAACTGCTAGGGTCAAGTATCTATTCGAAGATTGATCTTAGGTCAGGGTATCATCAGTTGAGAGTCAAGGAAACTGATGTTCCCAAGACTGCCTTCCGAACTCATTACGGACATTACGAATTTCTTGTTATGCCTTTTGGTTTAACAAATGCACCAGCTGTATTCATGGATCATATGAACCGTGTATGCAAACCTTATCTTGACAAATTCGTGATTGGTTTCATCGACGATATCTTAATCTATTCCAAGAACAAGCAAGAGCATGAACGACATTTACGTTTGATCTTAGAATTGCTAAAGAATGAACAATTGTATGCCAAGTTCTCCAAATGTGAATTTTGGTTACGAACAGTTCAATTTCTCGGACATGTGGTTAATAGTGAAGGAATACATGTCGATCCAGCAAAAATCACTGCTATTCAGAACAGGGAAGCGCCTAAGAATGCGAAGCATATTCGCCAATTTTTGGGACTTGCTGGTTATTACCGAAGATTTATCGAAGGATTTTCTATTCTGGCGAAACCTCTTACTAAGTTAACTCATAAGGGGAAGAAGTTTGAATGGTCTGAAGAACAAGAATCTGCGTTTAAGATTTTAAAGGAGAAATTGACCACAGCCCCGATTCTGTCTTTACCTGAAGGAGACGAGGATTTCATAGTTTATTGTGATGCCTCGAATCAAGGTTTCGGTTGTGTATTGATGCAACGTCAAAAAGTTATTGCATACGCATCTAGACAACTTAAGAAACATGAGAAGAATTATACCACACATGACCTGGAGTTAGGAGCTGTGGTATTCGCTTTGAAGATATGGAGACATTACCTTTACGGAATTAAATTCACGGTGTTTACCGATCATAAAAGTCTTCAACATATCTTCGATCAGAAACAACTAAACATGAGGAAACGACGATGGGTTGAACTACTAAACGACTATGATTGTGAGATTAAGTACCATTCCGGTAAGGGAAATGTTGTTGCCGATGCTCTCAGTCGAAAGGAGCGTAATAAACCTATTCGAGTCCGAGCTTTGAACATGGTTATTCAGACTAATCTTACAACTTGAATCCGTGAAGCACAACTTGAAGCATTGAAGGAAGAAAATGTTCAACTCAAGGGACTAAAAGGTCTTAAAAAGCAACTTGAACTCAAGGGAAATGGAACACGGTATTTTAATAACAGAATCTGGGTCCCAACCTTTGGAAATCTTCGAGAACTAGTCTTGGATGAAGCACATAAGACTAGGTATTCTATTCACCCAGGCTCTAGTAAAATGTATCATGATGTGAAAGAGTTTTATTGGTGGCCTAATCTGAAATCTGATATTGCTGAGTATGTGAGCAAGTGTCTTACTTGTTTGAAACTTAAGGCCGAGCATCAAAAGCCGTCAGGTTTACTTCAACAGCCAGATATTCCGCAGTGGAAGTGGGAATGTATCACTATGGACTTTATTACTAAATTGCCCAAGACTTCTAGTGGCAATGATACTATTTGGGTCATAGCGGATCGCCTTACTAAATCTGCACACTTTTTGCCGATCAAGGAAACTGATAAGATGGAGAAATTGTCACAACTTTACATCAAAGAGATTGTCTCACGACATGGAGTCCCTATTTCTATCATTTCTGATCGCGATAGTCGATTCACTTCTAGATTCTGGAAAACTTTACAATCTGCTCTTGGAACTAAACTCGACATGAGTACCACTTATCATCCGCAAACTGATGGCCAAACTGAACGAACCATTCAAACATTTGAAGATATGCTTCGTGCTTGTGTTATCGACTTCGGCAAAGGTTGGGACAGACATCTGCCCTTGGCTGAATTTTCTTACAACAACAGTTACCACTCAAGTATTAAGGTTGCACCTTTTGAAGCCTTATACGGACGAAAATGTAGATCATCCCTATGTTGGGATGACCTAGAGGACAGACAATTGACTGGTCCTGAAATCATACATGAAACTACCGAAAAGATCGTACAGATTAAGAAACGATTGGAAACTTCCCGCAGCCGACAGAAGAGCTATGCTGATAAACGTCTAAAGGATTTGGAATTCCAAGTTGGTGATAAAGTCATGTTGAAAGTATCCCCTTGGAAAGGCGTCATTCGTTTTGGTAAACGAAGCAAACTAAGTCCACGTTTTGTTGGACCTTTCAAGATTACTAAGAGAATTGGTCCCGTGGGGTATCGATTAGAACTACCTGCTGAGCTTAGTAGAGTACACGACGTATTTCACATCTCGAACCTAAAAAAGTGTCTTGCTGATGACCCACTTGTTATTCCTTTGGATGATCTCCGCATTGATGATAAAATGCACTTCATCGAAGAACCTATTGAAGTTATGGATCGTGAGATTAAACGCTTGAGACAAAGCAACATTCCCATTGTTAAGATCCATTGGAATTCACGACGTGGCCCCGAGTATACCTGGGAACGTGAAGACCAAATGAAACGGAAATATCCCCACCTCTTCTCAACCGCCGATGCATCCGAGAAGTCTACTTGAAACTTCGGGACGAAGTTTTCTTTAACGGGGAGGTACTATAACAACCCTCACATTTTCATACTTGAATTGACTAATTTGCCTATAGGGTTGTTATCCATACGTAATATATAATTAAATTCGACGTTGATCAAATATTTATTTTTAGTCGACACATTCTGTTAACTAAAGTTTACACTAATTATATAAAATAACTTTAGTTAATATTAATGCGTATTATATTTAAAACTATATGTAACATAATTATTAATTAAATGATAAGTTATTTTAATCATTATATATATTTTTAGCTTATAAAAAAATAAAAATAAAAAAAAATAAGATTTTTTTTATAAATTAAATAATGAGCCCATGAATTTTGAATAAATATTTTTAAAAACAAAAACTTATTAAAAACATTTTTAACATGTTTTTATTATTTTGTCAAAATTGGCACCTTTATTTTATTATTTTTTTCTTTTCACCAACCATTTTTTACCTATAAATACATGGCTCCTCATTTATTTTTTCTTGCCAAACACAAAAACTTAAGTTATTCTCTCAAAACCTTGAAGAAAATTTGAGGTACTTTCTATTTTTATTAAATTTTTTCAATATTGTCATTTATATTTATATTTATTGTATATTCTTTGTAAAATTCGAAATTAATTATGTTTATATGTTATAATTAGTATTATAAGTGTTATGATGCATAAAAATAATTTTGATAATTTATGGAATATTATTTATAATTAAATACGAATTATGTAGTGTTTAAACGTAAAAACAATGTAAAATTCGTAATAAATACTTTTAACCAAAAATAAAATATATACAATTTTTTCTGAGTTTTTAAAACTTATATAGATCTGAAAAAATTATAAAAATAATTACTTGGGTCGAATTGGTATTTATTATATAATTAAACTCTATTATTATGTAATTCGATGGTAAATTAAGAATAAATATAAAATAATAAAAAATATTTTTTTAAATATTTTTCTACAGGTTATTAGACTGATAGAAACTTATAAAAATTATAAAAACAATTATTTGGGTTTATTTAGTAATTATGTAGAATTAAAATTGTTTTGTGAATACATTAAGGGTAAAAATAAAAATAAATACAAAAATATAATAAAAACGTTTTCTTAAATTTTTCTACTAATCTATATGATTAACTAAGAGTATAAAAATTATGTATGTAATTTTTAGATATTTAATTTATTATTTAAACATTTTTGAATAATGTTCGATTAATAAAACACTATTATTTTTGAAGTAATTTAGGTATTTATTTAAAGGTAATTATATTTAATATATATAAGACATACTAAGGTATAATAACTAAATATTAAATAATACTTAGGTTATATTATCACATATATAATTATTAAGTACATTAATAATTCATTGTGTGTATACACCTAAAGTGAAGGTTAATCAAATATAATGTATAATTCATGTAAACTTCATCGCTACTCACGGTCGTAAGTGAATGATGTCTAGGTTGCCATTTATGGGTAAGCTTGTGGATCTCGAATGCCATGACTTAGATTCTGGTCAAGAGTCTTGGGCCCCCGGTTACATCTGGTCATTCCTGACTTATTTTATAGCAACGAAGTTTGAGTAAAGTTGTACAACGTCTTGCTAAAGATTAACCCGAACTTTCTAAAATTGGAAAATTACTATAAGTGGAAACTTTCCATAAATAGTAACCTTCCGAGAATGGAAATTCTTTAGTGAACCATTACTATCAATATAGTACTATATACTATTGTCTGTTAGGCAATGTCTGATCATACGTTCTATCTCTAGGTTGAGATCTCGGTCACGTCCTTCCGTTCAATTCTTTCGTGGAATACTCTTTTGAGCTATAAGGTGAACTTCATAGCCCCACTTTTTACTGTTTCATAACTGTTTTATAACTTTTGGGGTGAGATACATGCTTGCTTTATAACTGTTTTACGCTTAGACACAAGTACTAAATTGTTAACTATGCTGTCATGCTTTGATTCATGCTAAATCCCTACCGTAATATCGTCAATTGCTACGTTTAAATGCAAACTTAATTATTGTGAGTAGGCCTATTGAGAGTAACGTCTCTAACCATTCGATCGTTGGTCTTTGGTTACATAATAATGATTCCACGACACTGACAGTACAAGGTGTCATAGGGTAAATTGTTTAGTAGCGATATTACAAACTGCAGCAACACTTTTAGATTGATATATCTATATTGATCAACTTTAAACTAAATCTTGCGGTCTAAAACTTTGGATATTATTTATAAACCTATGAATTTCACTCAACCTTTTTGGTTGACACTTTAAGCGTGTTTTGTCTCAGGTGATGATTGAGCTAGCTGCTACTTGCTACTAGATGATTGATGTATGCTTTACTGCTTGCATGGAGTCCATCATTCATATTTATCATTTTGTTTAAGACATTTTCCATTTACTGTACTCTTATGATGTAAAACTTTGAATAATGCTTCCGCTGTTTATTTAATAAATAAAACGTCTCATTTAGAGTCGTTCTCGCTTATACAACTGTGTTATGATATGATTGGTCACAATTACCCCTGGTCCATTTTGGGGGTGTGACAAAAAGCCAATCACTGGTTTGAGTAAAGAAGATTACGAGCTACTAATGCAGTTGATCAGGTCTACAAAGTCAAAAGATTCACCTCCATTTGTGCATATGGGAGGTACTATCAACATGGCAGGTAAAAACGATTTAAGCAATTCTCGGATAATTTATTCCAGTGCAAGTGAACATATCACGCACCGTGAAGAATGGATCGAACCAACTTGCATACAAAAATACCATTTACCTCTGGTAATCCTGGACGGAAGCACCGTCCCTGTAAAAACAGTTGGTAATGTTCCAGGTTTTAGATGCAATCTTTTATCAATTAGTAAGTTAAGTCATGGCTTGAATTGTGCACTTACTTTTATTCCTGAAAAATGCTTCATACAGGACTTACATTCGAGGAATTTGATTGGGATGGGTGAAGAGAATGAAGGGCTTTATTACCTAAAGCGGATCAAACAAGGGAGTGTGGAAATGACTACTTATCAACAACAAGTTACTTGGCATCGAATATTGGGTCATGCTTCCGATTTAGTGCTTAGAAAGTTAAAGCATTTAGTTAATATGTTGAAAACTTGATGAAAAATGTGCGTTTTCACCAAACTTTGGACACAAATAATTATATGATTGAGTGACATATAATAGTACTACCTCCGTCTCATTCCAATAGGGCAGTATTCCAGAAATGAAGTTAGTGGGATTTTCTAAAACTGTTTTTTTTGTCTGTGGACTATTGGAATGAGACGGAGGGCTATTTAGTGAGTTTTGTGGTTCTTGACTAGGGCTTTAAAACGAGTTAAAGAGTGTCCAAAACGGATTAAAGGTGAATGAGATATTGAATCTCAAAGTTGCTAGTTTGGTGAAAAATCTAGAAGTTTTAGTATTTTGTCCCACATCGGTTGTGAGAACAACCCTAAGGCTATAGTCTCCACTATAAATAAATGCGTTAGGCTTTGAAGAAAGATACACCAAGAAATTTGTATAAGCATTCTTATACAATATGAGTTTTCCTTTTAGCCGCAACAAGGTCTCTCCATTCCGGTTACCTTTCAGGCACGTATTCAAGTCCGGCAATACGTTGACCGGTGTACCCTGGGAACAGACGTTGAATCTGTTTAAGAGAATTGTGTCAAACACAAGCCCGGTTCAACCTTTAAATCGGTTAGATCGTTCTAACTTTCTGTTCTTAATCTGATTAGTTATTTTGTGTGAATATTATAATACGATTATTATGTATAAGTTGTGATATATTTATATCATTTTTAGTTTCGTGTACATATTTTCTACAAACTTAAACAGATTTCATGTTCCACGAACCACAAAACTGATATGCGTATCATCGGATCTAATACGTGTGCGATTAATCTGTTCTAATGTTTAAACTGATTTTCTGTCTAGACATAAATATGGGCTAGCTAATCTTAATCTCTTTACATGTGCACATAAGTCCAAATCGTGAAATAGGAAATTAATCAGTATTCTTTAATTTTGATGCTAATACATGTGTTATCTTTATGTGCTGGCGTGCTGCTATTTATATAGCTATATTTAAATCGATTATGGTTTCTATTCCTTTATACACTGGGTTGCGTGTGGTCATAAGTTGCATTAATAATCGGCTACTTTTAATCCGTTGCTTTATTGATTAGCTATTTGTTAGCATAAATAAATTGGTTCCCAATTCATAGTTGTGATAGTATCTTTAGTTCTATATATGTGTTTATAGATATTTACTTGATGTATACATGATTCTAAACATGAGTCAAGTTAAACACGTTCGCTAAAAATATAATGATTTATTTAATGTGTTTATTTGATTTATATGAATTATGATATCTTGACATAAATATATTTTTTTTAAAAGGATGAAGAATAATCATTGTTTGATACGGGTTATGATATATAATCAAAAAATCGGTTACAATTTTATGAATCATATACGGAGTATTATATAATAAACATATTATCGATGATCATGTTCATGTTACCTAATGTGTTTATTTGCTAGTGACTAATGACTTGCTTAAGGATTAAAGTATCTCAGTATGCGTCGTAGACTCGTAGGTATTTGATAACTAATTCAATGAGAATTTTGGTGTACTTAGGGACCTATATATGCGTATTACTCTGTGTTCTTGTTAAATACATATGCAAGAACTTTGAATTATTAATAGTGGTGAGATATCAAGTATCTTAATTTATACGCTTGCCATACTTAATTTGTGGACCGATTTGTGTTTTGTTTCCTATGTTAATTTATTGTTAAGTTTAACAAATATCATAACGGGTTGTTATATTAAATATGATTGCAAATTGAAGTATGTTAGAGGTAAACATATGTTTTGAATTGTATGTTATATGCAGTGGTATTTACGAATTAATGGGTAGATATTAATTAATTCATGATTAGTAATATTATTCTGATCACTTTTCAGAATGGAAATTTAGTTTTCATTCTTTCAAGCAATCAATCGATCTCGGTTCTTACTCATGATGAGAAAGTTAGAAAGTTCATTTGATTGAATGCGTTGGCAGAAAAAGATGTTCTTTTATCTGACCACGTTGAACCTTGCGAGGTTCTTAACTGAAGCCGAAATGTTGGTAGTAAAAAATGTTATTTTACTTGACTATTGAACCTTGCGAAGTTCTTAACTGAAACCGCTCCCCAACATGCAGAAGGGGAAATTATGAGCGCGGTTCAGGCTTGGAATCATTCGAATTCCTTATGCTTCATGTGACGCCCTGTACTAAATCAACATGTACGGACCATCAACAACATGATCATTACAAGGTCAAACACTATATGTTGTTTCAAAAGAAGTTTGCTTTCATAATAAAAGGTGATGTCTTAACCAACATCAAATGTTTTACATCAAAAAGTATGCTTCTACGAATAGCAAGCAATGATAATAGTATGTGACCCATAGGTCGTTACGAATACATCGTTTCAAAAGTAACATAGTTTGAATGCAAAATAAACGTTTCATGCGGTGACATCTCTAATAAGCGCAGCGGGTGTCTACAAAGCATGACTAGTACAGCGGAAGCAAGCAAACCTTAAGCACCTGAGAAAAACATGCTTAAAAACGTCAACACAAAGGTTGGTGAGCTATAGTTTAGGTATAACAGTAATTTAATGTAGGCCACGAGATTTCAGTGCTTCAACCAGCAGTTTAAATCAGTAATCCAAATCAGTATGATAAAGTATATGTTCAACTGTGGGCACTCGGTAACTAACTTAACGTTTATAAAACCCTGATAGTACACTTGATGAGTGTGTATGTTTACGAAGTATTAAACACTCGTTAAATGCTAGCGCGACTAGCCCGAGTGGGGATGTCAAACCCTATGGATCCATATCTAAGATTCGAGTTCACCGGTTCAAAAACCAATGACTAAACATTACCGAGCTAAAGGGAATGTTTATGCCGTTGTATAACCCACACATATATAAAGTTTAAGTACTCGTGCCTAGTATGTAAAACGTAAAATGCGCATGTATTCTCAGTTCCCAAAATAGTTAAAGTAAAAAGGGATGCTATAACTCACAGTGTAAAGTAGTTAAGTTGATTCGAGATAAGTTGCAAGTAGTTGGTCCGAAGGTCCTCAACCCAAGTCAAAAGTTACTAAGTCAGTAAATCGTCCCAAAGGTTTCAGTGTATGTAAATTAGGTTTTAAATATCATCATCATTCATCATTAAACAAAAAGTATAAAGTAAGTTTCATTCAAGAAAAGAGCTTGAAACAAAGGCTGAATTCGATCAGTCACCACGGCCTTTATAAAAACTGAAATGAGGTGAGACCAGTGGCCATGGTTCTGTATATGAGTCCCTTAGTTGCTGTAAAAGTTCCAGAGTCAAACTCGTCTTCGTTTGACCGTGGCGATGGTCTAAGTGCGAGTAGGTCAGAATTTTCAGCACAACGTTAAAAGGACATAGTGACGTTCGGAGGGCCATAGATCCTAAACCGTAACTCGGATTAAGTCGAGTCTTAAATGAAAAGTCATCTACACGAACTGAGCGAACTGAAAATCAACTTTACAGTAGCCCAGGTGGTCTGATCAGTTCCAGAAAACAGTAGCTAAAGTGCTCCGGTGGGTTCTTGGTGCTTGATGCTCATCACGGTTCTCATCCTTGATGCTTGTAGCTTCAAGTGTACAACTCGTTGATGGGTTTGCATCATCTTTACCAAGTTTTGACCATCATAACACTAGTGTGTGTCTAAGATATGTAGCACAACTCACTTAAGAGTTGCATGTAGTTTGATGAACCAAAGTTACATCAAGATCTTAGATTTGACACATACATGAATTATAAAAGTAATATTGAACTACAAACTTGAAAGTAAACTAAATAAACAAGATCTTAAGTTGTAGAACATAGTTCTTAGTTAGATCTTGAAGATTCAAGACCCAAAAGTCTAGATCTAAAGTTACTAATTAAATCCTAAGTTATAACACTTGAATCTTTACTTTAATGAAACCATAAGTTATGAAACTAGATTTGCATCTTGTAAAGTGTAACGACCCGTCAAAATCGCTATTGACGCGGCACGTTAATCATTGATTCCAAAGTGAGGTTTTGACCTCTATATGATACGTTTTGATAAAATATTGCATTCATTAAAATAAGTGACTTTCTAAACATAGAAAGTTATAAACATGTGGGCGAGTGCTTAGGTATAAGCAAAACCCCAAAATACATAAGTCTTTAATTTACAGGTTGACATCACAGTCCAATTATTTATTACACAGCGCAGTTTTATTTTGAATGCAATAAACTTTGTACAAAGCATGAGAGACTCCATGCAGGCAACAAGCACATCACAGCGGAAGCATTCTAAGGACCTGAGAATAAAACATGCTAAAAAGTCAACACGAATGTTGGTGAGTTATAGGTTTAATTGCTCGAGTCATAAACATATATAAAGATAGACCACAAGATTTCATCAAAAGTTTATCAATAGATTCTACGTAACAGAGCACCCTGGTAACTAAACTTAACGCTATAGTGATAATTACCCCATTCGTTTTAATACGCGCAAACCAACGTGTCTTAAACTCAAATAATATACGTCCGTTAAAAGGCTAGCGCTCTAGCTCGGACGGGGATGTCAAGCCCTATGGATCCATATACAATTATTCGCGCCCACCAGTCCATATTCTATGTACTGGCAGCTACTAGTTACCAAAGCTAAGGGATTTTCGGTTTAACTCAGTGTAGAATTTTGTATGTACTTGTGTCTTATTGCGTTTAAAATAAATTGCATGTATTCTCAGCCCAAAAATATTTAAAGTATTTAAAAAGGGAGACTATAACTCACAGTTCAATATTGCGATTCAATATTGTAGGCAAATTGCGTAGACGTAATGATGGTAGACGACTGTATGGTTGGCCTTGGATTCAAGAACAATACCCCGAATAATACCTAATATTTCCTTAGCTTAAAGCGGTTTGAAACCCGAATTAAAACACCCTCGTATATAACTTATTATTATTAAACTTAAATTTAAAATTATAATTATAATATAAATATAAATATTGAGAGTTTAATTTGAAAAAAATTCGTCGAACGAACTGCGTATTTATATTACTTTTCGATTTACTGTAGCTCATGCGATCGCATGAGTTTTCAGTGTTTTTGCCATGCGATCGCATGGCCGCCTTTTCCGTTTTTGTTTGCTAGTTTGTCGACATCAAATAGTGTTTACTGTAGCAAATAGTGTTACTGTAGCAAATAGTGTTTTACTGTAGCAAATAGTGTTTACTGTAGCAAATAGTGTTACTGTAGCAAATCACTGTAGCAAACTCGTTTTCACTGTAGCACTGTAGCAAAATACGGTTTCACTGTAGCAAATAGTGTTTTACTGTAGCAAATTCATTTTTACTGTAGCAATTAATGTTTTACTGTAGGAAAGTCGTTTTTACTTGTACATCTTATAATATATATATATACATACATATATGTATATTTACATAATATTAAATCATAAAGAGAATTGGTTTAAATTAGTAGAAATTTTTCGGGTCATCACAGTACCTCCCC
Source organism: Rutidosis leptorrhynchoides (assembly GCF_046630445.1). Classification (NCBI taxonomy): domain Eukaryota; kingdom Viridiplantae; phylum Streptophyta; class Magnoliopsida; order Asterales; family Asteraceae; genus Rutidosis; species Rutidosis leptorrhynchoides. The sequence goes on along the minus strand of NC_092334.1, from coordinate 184,538,895 downwards.
GTTAAAGAAAATTTCGTCCCGAAATTTTGAGTAGTACCTGTTTCATGAGCGATATCAGTGAACAAATGTGGATACTTTTGCTTTATTTGATCTTCACGTTCCCAAGTAAACTCGGGTCCTCGTCTTGCGTTCCAACGAACCCTAACTATCGGTATTTTGCTTTGTTTTAATTGTTTGACCTCACGGTCCATGATTTCAACAGGTTCTTCGATAAAATGGAGTTTATCATTAATTCGTATTTCGTCAAGAGGAATTACGACATCCTCTTCAGCTAAACATTTCTTCAAATTTGACACGTGAAATGTGTCGTGAACACTACTAAGTTCTTGCGGTAGCTTTAATCGATAAGCAACTGCTCCAATTCTTTCGGTGATTTCAAAGGGTCCTACGTACCTAGGACTTAGCTTTCCTCGTTTACCGAATCGTACAACGCCTTTCCAGGGTGACACTTTCAACATGACTTTGTCGCCCACTTGAAATTCTAGCGGTTTTCTTCTTACATCAGCATAACTCTTTTGGCGACTCATGGCCGTTTTCAATCGCTGTTGTATTTGAATGATCTTTTCGGTGGTTTCTTGAATAATTTCTGGTCCAGTAAGTTGTCTTTCTCCTACTTCACTCCAACAGATAGGAGATCTGCACTTTCTACCGTAAAGTGCTTCAAATGGTGCTGCGTTGATGCTCGTATGATAGCTGTTATTGTATGAAAATTCTGCCAACGGTAAGTGTCGATCCCAACTGGTTCCAAAGTCAATCACGCATGCCCGTAACATGTCTTCCAATGTTTGTATTGTTCTTTCACTTTGACCATCTGTCTGTGGGTGATAAGCGGTGCTCATATCTAATCGAGTTCCCAATGCTTTTTGTAATGACTGCCAGAAACGTGATGTGAATCGGGTGTCGCGATCAGATATGATAGAGATGGGTACACCATGCCTGGAAACTACTTCCTTCAAATATAGGCGTGCTAATTTCTCCATACTGTCTGTCTCCTTTATTGGTAGAAAGTGAGCTGATTTAGTTAGACGATCAACTATCACCCAAATAGTATCATGACTACTTGCAGTCCTTGGCAATTTCGTAATGAAATCCATGGTTATTCTTTCCCATTTCCACTGTGGAATTTCTGGTTGTTGCAGTAATCCTGACGGCTTTTGGTGCTCAGCTTTAACCTTTGCACACGTCAAACATTTGCTTACATAAGTAGCAATTTCTGTCTTCATATTAGGCCACCAATAAAACTTCTTGAGATCGTGGTACATTTTCCCGTTTCCTGGGTGAATTGAGTACCTCGTTTTGTGTGCTTCATCTAGTACTAGTTGCCTTAGATTACCATGTTTTGGTACCCATATCCTATCAGCAAAATACAGGGTTCCATCGGCTTTTACTTCAAGCTGTTTTTCTAACCCTCTGCTCATTTCGCCTTTTTCATTTTCTTCTTTTAAAGTCTCTAACTGTGCTGCTTGAATTTGCTTTGTGAGATCAGTACGAATTGTAATATTCAAAGCTCGGACCCTAAGAGGTTTTACTCTTTCTTTTCGACTTAGGGCATCAGCTACAACATTAGCTTTTCCGGGGTGGTAACGGATTTCACAATCGTAATCGTTTAACAACTCTACCCAGCGACGTTGCCTCATATTGAGTTGTTTTTGATCAAAAATATGCTGAAGACTCTTATGGTCGGTGTACACTGTACACTTGGTGCCATATAGATAGTGTCTCCATATTTTGAGTGCAAAAACTACTGCTCCAAGTTCCAAATCGTGCGTCGTATAGTTCTTTTCATGAATTTTTAGTTGTCGTGAGGCATACGCGATAACTTTTGTGCGTTGCATTAATACACATCCTAAACCTTGGCGTGAAGCATCACAATAGATCACGAAATCATCATTTCCTTCTGGTAATGACAAAATGGGTGCAGACGTTAACTTCTTCTTTAATAACTGGAATGCGGATTCCTGTTCCGTGGACCAATCATATTTCTTTCCCTTTTGAGTCAATGAAGTTAAGGGTTTGGCGATTCTAGAGAAATCTTGAATGAATCTTCGGTAGTAACCAGCAAGACCTAAGAATTGGCGGATTTGTGTTGGAGTCTTCGGTGTTTCCCATTTACTAATGGCTTCGATCTTGGCGGGGTCAACTTTAATTCCATGTTTACTGACAACATGGCCCAAAAATTGTACTTCTTGTAACCAGAAATCACACTTCGAAAATTTTGCGTACAATTCTTCTTTCTTGAGTATCTCTAGTACCAGTCTTAAGTGTTGCTCATGTTCTTCCTTGTTCTTCGAGTAAATCAATATGTCGTCGATAAAAACAATGACAAATTTGTCTAAATACGGTCTACAGATGCGATTCATTAGATCCATGAATACTGCTGGAGCATTAGTCAATCCAAAAGGCATGACTAGAAATTCATAGTGACCGTAACGGGTTCTGAACGCGGTTTTAGGAACATCTTCTTCCTTCACTCTCAGCTGATGATATCCGGAGCGTAGATCAATCTTAGAATAAACACTTGATCCTTGCAATTGATCAAACAAATCATCAATCCTCGGTAATGGGTACCGATTCTTGATCGTTAATTTGTTTAATTCTCGGTAATCTATGCACATTCTCATAGATCCATCCTTCTTCTTGACGAACAGAATAGGAGCACCCCAAGGTGAAAAACTAGGACGAATAAATCCACGGTCCGATAATTCTTGCAACTGGTCTTGTAATTCTTGCATTTCTGAAGGTGCAAGTCTATATGGAGATCGGGCTACAGGTGCAGCTCCTGGTATGAGATCAATCTGGAATTCTACACATCTGTGTGGAGGTAGCCCCGGTAATTCTTCTGGAAATACTCCGGGATATTCTCTTACAACCGGCATGTCATTAATGCTTCTTTCTTCAGTATCGATCTTCTTTACATGTGCCAGAATAGCATAACAACCTTTTCTTATAAGTTTCTGGGCCTTCATACAGCTGATAAAGTTCAGCTTTGAGTTGCTCTTCTCCCCATAAATCATTAATGACGTTTCATCCTTACGAGGGATGCGGATTGCTTTCTCAGCGCAAACAACTTCCGCTCTTGTTTTGGACATCCAGTCCATGCCAACGATTACGTCAAAACTTCCTAATTCTACGGGTATCAAATCGATTTTGAAGGTTTCACCAGCGAGATTCATTTCGCAACCATGGCAAATTTTATCGGCTTTTATCAGTTTACCATTAGCTAATTCAATAGTATATTTATCGTCTAGAGGTAATGATGCACATTTTAGTTTAGAACTAAAGTCTTTACACATATAACTTCTATCAGCACCCGTATCAAACATAATAGAAGCTAGTTGATTATTAACGGTAAACGTACCCGTGACAAGATTAGGATCCTCACGTGCTTTACTGGCACTAACATTAAATGCCCTCCCACGTGCGGGTTCTTTGTTCTTCTCCTTATCAGGGCATTGATTTATAAAGTGACCAGACTTCCCGCATCCAAAACATTTCTTGACATCGGTCAGTTTTGTCTTTACTTCAGAAACGGTGGCATAACAATCTTTCGCCACATGTCCTTTCTTGTTGCACTTATCACAGACCACTTGGAAATAGCCTGCATGATGTGTGTAACACCTTTTGCAGAACGGATGAGGTCCCTTATAGTTTGGACTTGCAGTTGCCCCATCTTGGTTACCTTTAAAAGTTTCTTGTTTCTTCAGGTGAGTACTTTTGCCCTTATAGTCTTCCCATTTCCTCTTTCCTTCAGTTGTCTTGACTTCGGTAATTGGTGTCTTAATCGAACTCTCTGTGATCTGGTCCATGAGTTGGTGTGCCATTGTCATGGCTTCCTGCATCGTATTCGGTTTGGACGATGTAACATTTCCTTTGATATTGATCGATAAACCGTCAATATACATTTCTATCTTTCGTTTCTCGTTTGGCACCAATTCGGGACACAACAAGGCTAGTTCCATGAAACGCTTTTCATAGTTATTGAGATTCGCGCCGATAACCTTCAGATTACGTAACTCAGATTCCATTTTTCTGATCTCGTTTCGAGGACAGTACTCCTCGATTAGCATCTTTTTCAGTTCTTCCCAAGAGATATCATATGCCGTATCTATTCCTTCTGCTTTAGCATAATTGTTCCACCAAGTAAGTGCACCATCTTGCAACGTGCACGAAGCATACTTTGACTTGTCTCCGTTCGCACAATTACTGATTTTGAAAACGGACTCCATCTTTTCAAACCATCGGGTTAGACCGACTGGTCCCTCAGTTCCACTAAACGTCTGTGGTTTGCATCCTTGAAAAGTTTTGTATGAGCATCCGTTTCGTGAATTTGTGTTTACGGCTGCTGCTTTGGCTGCTGCTTCGGATGTTGCTTTTGCTGCTTCGGTTGCAGCAATTCTTTCATTCACACGTTTCTCGACTAGTTGCTCAAACTCAGCATCCGACATTTGAGACATGTTTCTTCAATAAAAACAACAGATATAATTTAATCATATAGAATATTATAGGTAAAATGAGTTGTCAATAGTTAATCGTAGCATATTAATAATATGAACCGATTATTATAAAAGCCTTTTCTTCTTATTAGCATTTTATAATTATTTCTAGGGTATTACCTACCCGTTAAGTTCATACATAATAGCTAGTACAAGGAATTAACTACTAAAATCCTAATAATATTCCACTATGAAAAATTATAGCGAGTTACTACATTATTATGTAATAATAATAATAAGAAGTAGTAATAATACAAATAATCATTCCATGCATTTATTATTAATAAACCAAAATAATACAATACCATACAATACTGATATTTTACATATGCTTATTTTACATAACAAGATAGAGTAACACACATAAGTAATAAAATAGCGCATGGAAGATTTATGGTTGCGAGGTCGTTCATTCAGAACTATCAGAAACTTCTTCCCATTTGGTTCTCTCTGCCAATTGTTTGTGTGCACATGGTCCGACAGACATTCTGGCAGTGTATTTTATTTTTAGTTGGGGTTTTGAGGTACCCGTTACCTCAGTGGGTTTTATACAATAAGGGTGGTTACGGATCGAATGGTCCTGTTCTTTTTTAATAACTAAGGACATTTTATTATTGTGGTTGTTTTTATTATCTATTGCAAGTTGGAATTTCTCCTTAGTGATCTCTTTTATTTCATTAGCGAAATCCTCCTCCTTACTGATCTCGTCTGATGACGAACTGTCTGAGTCATGTGTAGGAGAATATGATGACGAACTGCAAGAATATGTACCGGTGGTCATGAACCGAAATCTGCCAGGCGTAATCGGCACAACCCGCCCGTCGGCGGTATATCTGGACCAATGTCCATATTTGTTTAGAAATGGACGATCCTCTTTTACTCCAGGGATCATGGGTCCATGCCAACGATACTGTGGCTCCGGAAAACTAAAGCTGGGTGGAGCTGGAACCTCCTCTGGGTTTACCGGGAGTTGAGATTCCCCGGCTAACACAATTTCTTCTTTAATAGGTATTGGAACGCCCTTTTCAGTTGTGGATAGAATAGATTCAGTGTCCGATTCCGAGTCGTACAAAATGATAGGATTAGAGGAAGTCATCTATCACATAATTGAAACAACAATTACGTTAGCATATAAATATATCACATATAATGTTTTTGACCAAATAATAAGCAAAAATCAGGAAAAACAGATATGGTCATAGTCCAGACACACTAATGCATCCTAACAATTACCAGTTAAACACAATAATGTAATTTCTGGTTCCCTATGACCTCAAGCTCGGATACCAACTGTAACGACCCGTCAAAATCGCTATTGACGCGGCACGTTAATCATTGATTCCAAAGTGAGGTTTTGACCTCTATATGATACGTTTTGATAAAATATTGCATTCATTAAAATAAGTGACTTTCTAAACATAGAAAGTTATAAACATGTGGGCGAGTGCTTAGGTATAAGCAAAACCCCAAAATACATAAGTCTTTAATTTACAGGTTGACATCACAGTCCAATTATTTATTACACAGCGCAGTTTTATTTTGAATGCAATAAACTTTGTACAAAGCATGAGAGACTCCATGCAGGCAACAAGCACATCACAGCGGAAGCATTCTAAGGACCTGAGAATAAAACATGCTAAAAAGTCAACACGAATGTTGGTGAGTTATAGGTTTAATTGCTCGAGTCATAAACATATATAAAGATAGACCACAAGATTTCATCAAAAGTTTATCAATAGATTCTACGTAACAGAGCACCCTGGTAACTAAACTTAACGCTATAGTGATAATTACCCCATTCGTTTTAATACGCGCAAACCAACGTGTCTTAAACTCAAATAATATACGTCCGTTAAAGGGCTAGCGCTCTAGCTCGGACGGGGATGTCAAGCCCTATGGATCCATATACAATTATTCGCGCCCACCAGTCCATATTCTATGTACTGGCAGCTACTAGTTACCAAAGCTAAGGGATTTTCGGTTTAACTCAGTGTAGAATTTTGTATGTACTTGTGTCTTATTGCGTTTAAAATAAATTGCATGTATTCTCAGCCCAAAAATATTTAAAGTATTTAAAAAGGGAGACTATAACTCACAGTTCAATATTGCGATTCAATATTGTAGGCAAATTGCGTAGACGTAATGATGGTAGACGACTGTATGGTTGGCCTTGGATTCAAGAACAATACCCCGAATAATACCTAATATTTCCTTAGCTTAAAGCGGTTTGAAACCCGAATTAAAACACCCTCGTATATAACTTATTATTATTAAACTTAAATTTAAAATTATAATTATAATATAAATATAAATATTGAGAGTTTAATTTGAAAAAAATTCGTCGAACGAACTGCGTATTTATATTACTTTTCGATTTACTGTAGCTCATGCGATCGCATGAGTTTTCAGTGTTTTTGCCATGCGATCGCATGGCCGCCTTTTCCGTTTTTGTTTGCTAGTTTGTCGACATCAAATAGTGTTTACTGTAGCAAATAGTGTTACTGTAGCAAATAGTGTTTTACTGTAGCAAATAGTGTTTACTGTAGCAAATAGTGTTACTGTAGCAAATCACGGTTTCACTGTAGCACTGTAGCACTGTAGCAAAATACGGTTTCACTGTAGCACTGTAGCACTGTAGCAAAATACGGTTTCACTGTAGCAAATAGTGTTTTACTGTAGCAAATTCATTTTTACTGTAGCAATTAATGTTTTACTGTAGGAAAGTCGTTTTTACTTGTACATCTTATAATATATATATATACATACATATATGTATATTTACATAATATTAAATCATAAAGAGAATTGGTTTAAATTAGTAGAAATTTTTCGGGTCATCACATAAAGTATATGTAAGCTCATAAGCTCTTGTTTACAACAAAATTAGAAGACCATAAGCTATAGAAACTTAGATCTTTCATAAGTTTATGAAGTTATAACTAGAAAGTTATACTTCCATGTTCTTGAACCTACAAAGTTAACTTTAGTTCAAGAAAAGATGAGATCAAGATTAACTAGTAACACTTGACCAACAAAACCAAAATCACGAATTCAAAGGTGCAAGAAATGAAGAAATAAACTAACTTTACAAGTAACAAGTTCATGGTTGTTCATACTTTAAAGATTCAAGCTAAGGCTTTGATCTTTAAGAAAGTAAACCTTAAGTTTACAAACATGAATACAAGTATGATCTTAAGACTCATGAACTTTAAATCTTTTAAAACTTTAAATGTAGAACCATAAACTAGAGAGTTTAGGTTCTTGTTTGTTCATGTAGTAACAAGATAATATGAAGAATAAACTAGGTAGTTTGATTCTTACAACTAGTAAAGAAACAACAACAACAACAACAACAAAAGAACAAGTAACAAATCAAACAAATGATGATGATATGTTTGTATGCTACGGTTTTCTCAAGAAAAGAAGAGAAAAATGAAAGGAAACCAAGCCTTGTTACTTACAATATTTGAGAGAAAAAGGAGAGAAAAAGAAATTGCAAGTAAGTTGTGTGTGTTTGGAATGAGATAATGCAAGTGAGTAAGTAATAAAATTTTTTTTTGAACTCTCCCACACTCATCTAAAGTGGATGGTTTTACAAGGCAAAAGGGGCAGGGAAAAGTCCACTAGTCACTTACATGAATTTGGCTCAAAATGGTAATAAAGTAAGTTGTTATGGGAAAGTGTTGTAATGGTACAAGTAACTAGTCTTTCCTTTACTTAATCAATCTAGTTTCATCGAAGTATAATACTTGCATAATAAGATGGGCTAATTAATCCATTAAGGATGTAGGGTGGGCTCCCAAGTCCATTAAACATGAGTTCAAGTCCAAGTAATCAACAAATTAAATAAAAGCCCAAGTAATTAACTAGTAACCTTAGTTAATTAAAAATGATTAATAAAAATTAATCATGAATGTAAATAATATTCTAAATATTATTCGTGAAAAGTTCGTGTGTCACAAAGACGTGTCGGGCATTTAAAAGTCATGTACGGTAACAAGTAAATGTATAAAAATACATTCATTAAATCACAAGTATTAATAATAAATATTATTAATTAAAAGTTGGAAAAACCAGAGTCGTTACATTACCCACCTGTTAAAGAAAATTTCATCCCGAAATTTTGAGGAGTGACCAACAATGGTACCGTATCTGAATAAAAAGAAGCATATCAAAGTTCCGTGAGACTCGTGGGTTCGGAAGTGAGTTATTTACCTTGAAAGGTACTTTGACGTACAAAAGTAAGAATAGGTATATGCCGTTAATTAAGTCTCTTGTCCTAAGAGATCAACAAATTGATTTCGTTTTTGATTAACATGAGTATGTCATCTGAATATATATCCATAAAAGGAAAGATGGTGTTTTTAGCCTTACATGCATCTTCAGTAAGCTGGATGCGTGAAATGAATCATGAATGTTTCTAAACTCATCTAAAACATCGAGCGCTTAAGTCGTAATATAAAGCTGACAAGTAGGATGGAAAACATGGTGATCACAACCATGCGTTTTGATGTCTGGATAGTGTTAGCCACGGATTTTACTAGCCCCTTGATTTCGGAGGGAGACCATAGGCATGAAGAACCCGGTTCTTAAGAATGTTTACAATCCATAATTATTTATAGTCTTCCGAACGGCCTGAACGAACAATGAAAGATATCACCCAGTTTAACATACAGCGTGTGAACTTATCCTTGGATGGAATGAAAACACAGTTCCATAATGTAACTTTATCCTTTCAGTCACATGTTGAAGTTAGGGTTAATGTTAACTAGAGCAACATACAGTTGCAACCAATGAAGGAAGGAATGTGTAGAGTAACCACATCAGTGTCGTAGATGTTTTAAGCAGTCCCCTCTTAAAGGGATAACAAGATTCATAGGTCCTCAAAGTATCTTATATTACATTTTCGAAAGAAACTCGTACGAAAGACACACTAATGCATCCTAACAAACTCGCTCGGATACCAACTGAAATGTCCCGTTCTTATTGATTAAAAGCGTTCCATATTAATTGATTTCGTTGCGAGGTTTTGACCTCTATATGAGACATTTTTCAAAGACTGCATTCATTTTTAAAACAAACCATAACCTTTATTTCATGGATAAAGGTTTTAAAAAGCTTTACGTAGATTATCAAATAATGATAATCTAAAATATCCTGTTTACACGCGACCATTACATAATGGTTTACAATACAAATATGTTACAACAAAATAAGTTTCTTGAATGCAGTTTTTACACAATATCATACAAGCATGGACTCCAAATCTCGTCCTTATTTAAGTATGCGACAGCGGAGGCTCTTAATAATCACCTGAGAATAAACATGCTTAAAACGTCAACAAAAATGTTGGTGAGTTATAGGTTTAACCTATATATATATCAAATCATAATAATAGACCACAAGATTTCATATTTCAATACACATCCCATACGTATCTTAGTTATTAATCCACGACCCAGTGTATACGTATCTTAGTATTGATCACAACTCAAACTATATATATTTTGAAATCAACCTCAACCCTGTATAGCTAACTCCAACATTCACATATAGAGTGTCTATGGTTGTTTCGAAATATATATAGATGTGTTGACATGATAGGTCGAAACATTGTATACGTGTCTATGGTATCTCAAGATTACATAATATACAATACAAGTTGATTAAGTTATGGTTGGAATAGATTTGTTACCAATTTTCACGTAGCTAAAATGAGAAAAATTATCCAATCTTGTTTTACCCATAACTTCTTCATTTTAAATCCGTTTTGAGTGAATCAAATTGCTATGATTTCATATTGAACTCTATTTTATGAATCTAAACAGAAAAAGTATAGGTTTATAGTCGGAAAAATAAGTTACAAGTCGTTTTTGTAAAGGTAGTCATTTCAGTCGAAAGAACGACGTCTAGATGACCATTTTAGAAAACATACTTCCACTTTGAGTTTAACCATAATTTTTGGATATAGTTTCATGTTCATAATAAAAATCATTTTCTCAGAATAACAACTTTTAAATCAAAGTTTATCATAGTTTTTAATTAACTAACCCAAAACAGCCCGCGGTGTTACTACGACGGCGTAAATCCGATTTTACGGTGTTTTTCGTGTTTCCAGGTTTTAAATCATTAAGTTAGCATATCGTATAGATATAGAACATGTGTTTAGTTGATTTTAAAAGTCAAGTTAGAAGGATTAACTTTTATTTGCGAACAAGTTTAGAATTAACTAAACTATGTTCTAGTGATTACAAGTTTAAACCTTCGAATAAGATAGCTTTATATGTATGAATCGAATGATGTTATGAACATCATTAATACCTTAAGTTCCTTGGATAAACCTACTGGAAAAGAGAAAAATGTATCTAGCTTCAATGGATCCTTGGATGGCTCGAAGTTCTTGAAGCAGAATCATGACACGAAAACAAGTTCAAGTAAGATCATCACTTGAAATAAGATTGTTATAGTTATAGAAATTGAACCAAAGTTTGAATATGATTATTACCTTGCATTAGAATGATAACCTACTGTAAGAAACAAAGATTTCTTGAGGTTGGATGATCACCTTACAAGATTGGAAGTGAGCTAGCAAACTTGAAAGTATTCTTGATTTTATGAAACTAGAACTTTTGGAATTTATGAAGAACACTTAGAACTTGAAGATAGAACTTGAGAGAGATCAATTAGATGAAGAAAATTAAAGAATGAAAGTGTTTGTAGGTGTTTTTGGTCCTTGGTGTATGGATTAGATATAAAGGATATGTAATTTTGTTTTCATGTAAATAAGTCATGAATGATTACTCATATTTTTGTAATTTTATGAGATATTTCTTGCTAGTTGCCAAATGATGGTTCTCACATGTGTTAGGTGACTCACATGGGCTGCTAAGAGCTGATCATTGGAGTGTATATACTAATAGTACATACATCTAAAAGCTGTGTATTGTACGAGTACGAATACGGGTGCATACGAGTAGAATTGTTGATGAAACTGAACGAGGATGTAATTGTAAGCATTTTTGTTAAGTAGAAGTATTTTGATAAGTGTATTGAAGTCTTTCAAAAGTGTATAAATACATATTAAAACACTACATGTATATACATTTTAACTGAGTCGTTAAGTCATCGTTAGTCGTTATATGTAAGTGTTGTTTTGAAACCTTTAAGTTAACGATCTTGTTAAATGTTGTTAACCCAATGTTTATAATATCAAATGAGATTTTAAATTATTATATTATCATGATATTATCATGTATGAATATCTCTTAATATGATATATATATACATTAAATGTCTTTACAACGATAATCGTTACATATATGTCTCGTTTAAAAATCATTAAGTTAGTAGTCTTGTTTTTACATATGTAGTTCATTGTTAATATACTTAATGATATGTTTACTTATCATAGTATCATGTTAAGTATATATATATCCATATATATGTCATCATATAGTTTTTACAAGTTTTAACGTTCATGAATCATCGGTCAACTTGGGTGGTCAATTGTCTATATGAAACATATTTCAATTAATCAAGTCTTAACAAGTTTGATTGCTTAACATGTTGGAAACATTTAATCATGTAAATATCAATCTCAATCAATATATATAAACATGGAAAAGTTCGGGTCACTACAGTACCTACCCGTTAAATAAATTTCGTCCTGAAATTTTAAGCTGTTGAAGGTGTTGACGAATCTTCTGGAAATAGATGCGGGTATTTCTTCTTCATCTGATCTTCACGCTCCCAGGTGAACTCGGGTCCTCTACGAGCATTCCATCGAACCTTAACAATTGGTATCTTGTTTTGCTTAAGTCTTTTAACCTCACGATCCATTATTTCGACGGGTTCTTCGATGAATTGAAGTTTTTCGTTGATTTGGATTTTATCTAACGGAATAGTGAGATCTTCTTTAGCAAAACATTTCTTCAAATTCGAGACGTGGAAAGTGTTATGTACAGCCGCGAGTTGTTGAGGTAACTCTAGTCGGTAAGCTACTGGTCCGACACGATCAATAATCTTGAATGGTCCAATATACCTTGGATTTAATTTCCCTCGTTTACCAAATCGAACAACGCCTTTCCAAGATGCAACTTTAAGCATGACCATCTCTCCAATTTCAAATTCTATATCTTTTCTTTTAATGTCAGCGTAGCTCTTTTGTCGACTTTGGGCGGTTTTCAACCGTTGTTGAATTTGGATGATCTTCTCGGTAGTTTCTTGTATAATCTCCGGACCCGTAATCTGTCTATCCCCCACTTCACTCCAACAAATCGAAGACCTGCACTTTCTACCATAAAGTGCTTCAAACGGCGCCATCTCAATGCTTGAATGGTAGCTGTTGTTGTAGGAAAATTCTGCTAACGGTAGATGTCGATCCCAACTGTTTCCGAAATCAATAACACATGCTCGTAGCATGTCTTCAAGCGTTTGTATCGTCCTTTCGCTCTGCCCATCAGTTTGTGGATGATAGGCAATACTCATGTCTAGACGAGTTGCTAATGCTTGCTGTAATGTCTGCCAGAATCTTGAAATAAATCTGCCATCCCTATCAGAGATAATAGAGATTGGTATTCCATGTCTGGAGACGACTTCCTTCAAATACAGTCGTGCTAACTTCTCCATCTTGTCATCTTCTCTTATTGGTAGGAAGTGTGCTGATTTGGTGAGACGATCAACTATTACCCAAATAGTATCAAAACCACTTGCAGTCCTTGGCAATTTAGTGATGAAATCCATGGTAATGTTTTCCCATTTCCATTCCGGGATTTCGGGTTGTTGAAGTAGACCTGATGGTTTCTGATGCTCAACTTTGACCTTAGAACACGTCAAACATTCTCCTACGTATTTAGCAACATCGGCTTTCATACCCGGCCACCAAAAATGTTTCTTGAGATCCTTGTACATCTTCCCCGTTCCAGGATGTATTGAGTATCTGGTTTTATGAGCTTCTCTAAGTACCATTTCTCTCATATCTTCAAATTTTGGTACCCAAATCCTTTCAGCCCTATACCGGGTTCCGTCTTCCCGAATATTAAGATGCTTCTCCGATCCTTTGGGTATTTCATCCTTTAAATTTCTCTCTTTTAAAACTCCTTGTTGCGCCTCCTTTATTTGAGTAGTAAGGTTATTATGAATCATTATATTCATAGATTTTACTCGAATGGGTTCTCTGTCCTTCCTGCTCAAGGCATCGGCTACCACATTCGCCTTCCCCGGGTGGTAACGAATCTCAAAGTCGTAATCATTCAACAATTCAATCCACCTACGCTGCCTCATATTCAGTTGTTTCTGATTAAATATGTGTTGAAGACTTTTGTGGTCGGTATATATAATACTTTTGACCCCATATAAGTAGTGCCTCCAAGTCTTTAATGCAAAAACAACTGTGCCTAATTCCAAATCATGCGTCGTATAATTTTGTTCGTGAATCTTCAATTGTCTAGACGCATAAGCAATCACCTTCGTTCGTTGCATTAATACACAACCGAGACCTTGCTTTGATGCGTCACAATAAATCACAAAATCATCATTCCCTTCAGGCAATGACAATATAGGTGCCGTAGTTAGCTTTTTCTTCAATAACTGAAACGCTTTCTCTTGTTCATCATTCCATTCAAATTTCTTCCCTTTATGCGTTAATGCAGTCAAGGGTTTTGCTATTTTGGAAAAGTCTTGGATGAACCTTCTGTAGTAACCAGCTAGTCCTAAAAACTGGCGTATGTGTTTCGGAGTTTTCGGGGTTTCCCACTTTTCAACAGTTTCTATCTTTGCCGGATCCACCTTAATACCTTCTTTGTTCACTATGTGACCGAGGAATTGAACTTCTTCCAACCAAAATGCACACTTTGAAAACTTAGCGTACAATTCTTCCTTCCTCAATACTTCTAACACCTTTCTCAAATGTTCACCGTGTTCTTGGTCATTCTTTGAGTAAATAAGTATGTCATCAATGAAAACAATGACAAACTTGTCAAGGTATGGTCCACACACTCGGTTCATAAGGTCCATGAACACAGCTGGTGCATTAGTTAAACCAAACGGCATGACCATAAACTCGTAATGACCGTAACGTGTTCTGAAAGCAGTCTTTGGAATATCATCTTCTTTCACCCGCATTTGATGATACCCGGAACGTAAGTCAATATTTGAATAAACAGACGAGCCTTGTAGTTGATCAAATAAGTCATTGATTCTCGGTAGTGGGTAGCGGTTCTTGATGGTAAGTTTGTTCAACTCTCGGTAGTCGATACACAACCTGAATGTACCATCTTTCTTCTTGACAAACAAAACAGGAGCTCCCCACGGTGATGTGCTTGGTCGAATGAAACCACGCTCTAAAAGTTCTTGTAATTGGCTTTGTAGTTCTTTCATCTCGCTGGGTGCGAGTCTGTAAGGAGTACGAGCTATTGGTGCAGCTCCTGGTACAAGATCTATTTGAAATTCAACGGATCGATGTGGGGGTAATCCCGGTAATTCTTTCGGAAATACATCGGGAAATTCTTTTGCAATGGGAACATCATTGATGCTCTTTTCTTCAGTTTGTACTTTCTCGACGTGTGCTAGAACAACATAGCAACCTTTTCTTATTAGTTTTTGTGCCTTCAAATTACTAATAAGATGTAGCTTCGTGTTGCCCTTTTCTCCGTACACCATTAAGGGTTTTCCTTTTTCTCGTATAATGCGAATTGCATTTTTGTAACAAACGATCTCTGCTTTCACTTCTTTCAACCAGTCCATACCGATTATCACATCAAAACTCCCTAACTCTACTGGTATCAAATCAATCTTAAATGTTTCGCTAACCAGTTTAATTTCTCGATTCCGACATATATTATCTGCTGAAATTAATTTACCATTTGCTAATTCGAGTAAAAATTTACTATCCAAAGGCGTCAATGGACAACTTAATTTAGCGCAAAAATCTCTACTCATATAGCTTCTATCCGCACCCGAATCAAATAAAACGTAAGCAGATTTATTGTCAATAAGAAACGTACCCGTAACAAGCTCCGGGTCTTCCTGTGCCTCTGCCGCATTAATATTGAAAACTCTTCCACGACCTTGTCCATTCGTGTTCTCCTGGTTCGGGCAATTTCTAATAATGTGGCCCGGTTTTCCACATTTATAACAAACTACATTGGCATAACTTGCTCCGACACTACTTGCTCCGCCATTACTCGTTCCGACACCATTTGTTCCTTTCGTTCTATTAACCCCTGGTCCGTAGACCTCACACTTCGCCGCGCTATGACCATTTCTTTTACACTTGTTGCAAAATTTGGTGCAGAACCCCGAGTGATTCTTTTCACACCTTTGGCATAGCTGCTTCTGATTGTTGTTGTTGTTGCGGTTATTATTGTTGTTAGGATGATTGTTGTAGTTGCTGTTGTTTTTGTTGTTGTTGTTGGGCCGTTTGTTGTAGTTGCGATTGTTGGGATAATTGTTGCGATTATTGTTGTAATTGCTGTTGTTGCTGTATTGGCGATTCTTATCACCATTTTCCTCCCACTTTCTTTTGACTTGCTTCACATTGGCCTCTTCAGCAGTCTGTTCTTTAATTCTTTCTTCAATATGGTTCACTAGTTTGTGAGCCATTCTACATGCCTGTTGTATGGAGGCGGGCTCGTGTGAACTTATATCTTCTTGGATTCTTTCCGGTAATCCTTTCACAAACGCGTCTATCTTCTCTTCCTCATCTTCGAACGCTCCCGGACACAATAGGCACAATTCTGTGAATCGTCTTTCGTACGTGGTAATATCAAATTCTTGGGTTCGTAACCCTCTAAGTTCTGTCTTGAGCTTATTGACCTCGGTTCTGGGACGGTACTTCTCGTTCATCAAGTGCTTGAATGCTGACCACGGTAGTGCGTACGCATCATCTTGTCCCACTTGCTCTAGATAGGTATTCCACCATGTTAACGCAGAACCTGTGAAGGTATGCGTAGCGTACTTCACTTTGTCCTCTTCAGTACACTTACTTATGGCAAACACCGATTCAACCTTCTCGGTCCACCGTTTCAATCCGATCGGTCCTTCGGTTCCATCAAATTCCAAAGGTTTGCAGGCAGTGAATTCTTTGTAGGTGCATCCTACACGATTTCCTGTACTGCTAGATCCAAGGTTATTGTTGGTATGTAGCGCAGCCTGTACTGCGGCTATGTTTGAAGCTAGAAAAGTACGGAATTCCTGTTCATTCATATTCACGGTGTGTCGAGTAGTCGGTGCCATTTCCTTCAAAATTATCAAATGGAACAAGTTAATCATACAGAATATTAAGAGTAGTTAATAGTATTTCGTAGCATAATATGAACTCATTTATAAAAGCTTTTTCTTCATATTAGCGTTTTATAAGTTTAAATTCGGGTAGTACCTACCCGTTAAGTTCATACTTAGTAGCTAATATACAATTCAACTACTACAATTCTATATGAAAAACTGATTATAATAATATTTCGCGTTCAAACTTTTATACAATATTTTACAAACTTACAATACCGCTTATTTTACATAAAGCATGAAATATAGCACACAATAACTTTGATACAAGATAGTTGTGAAGATAATTCTAGCTAGTACACAAGTCGTTCAGCAAAGACAATAAAGACACGTAATTCATACGTCCAGAAACAAGTCATGCATTCTGGTTTTACTAGGACTACTTCCCATCCTTGGTCTTGTGGAACATAACCGTTATGGCCGTTGATAAGACAGCGTGTTGTAATGTCGTCAAAGGGACGAGGGTTACGTAATGTCCAACAGTCCCGTAACAATCTAAAAACCTCATTTCTTACCCCAATTACCGACTCCGTCACTTGTGGGAACGTTTTGTTTAATAGCTGTAGCCCGATGTTCTTTTTCTCACTTTGGTGAGAAGCGAACATTACTAACCCGTAAGCATAGCATGCTTCTTTATGTTGCATGTTAGCCGCTTTTTCTAAATCATGAAGTCCTATATTCGGATACATTGAGTCAAAATAATTTCTTAACCCGTTGCGTAAAATAGCATTTGGGTTCCCCGCAATATATGCGTCAAAGTAAACACATCGTAACTTATGGGTTTCCCAATGTGATATCTCCCATCTTTCAAACGAAAGTCTCTTATAAACCAAGACATTCTTGGAACGTTCTTCGAATATCTTACAAACTGATCTCGCCTTAAATAGTTGTGCCGAGGAATTCTGACCGACTCTAGACAAGATTTCATCAATCATGTCTCCGGGTAGGTCTCTTAAAATATTGGGTTGTCTATCCATTTTGTGTTTTTAAACTGTAAAATAGACAAGAGTTAGATTCATAAAAAAATACTTATTAATACAAGCAATTTTTACATATATCATAAAGCATAAGCACACTATATTACATATATTACACCACACGAATACAACTATCTTATTCCGACTCGCTCGTTTCTTCTTCTTCGGTTTTGGTTCGTTTTGCCAAGTTTCTAGGGATATATGATGTTCCCCTAATACGAGCCGTCGTGATCCACATTGGTTTAGAAAAACCTGGTGGTTTAGAGGTTCCCGGGTCATTGTTACAACTTAAGGACTTCGGGGGTTGACGATACATATAAAGTTCATCGGGGTTGGAATTAGATTTCTCTATTTTTATGCCCTTTCCCTTATTATTTTCTTTTGCCTTTTTAAATTCAGTTGGGGTAATTTCTATAACATCATCGGAATTCTCGTCGGAATCCGATTCATCGGAGAATTGGTAATCCTCCCAATATTTTGCTTCCTTGGCGGAAACACCATTGACCATAATTAACTTTGGTCGGTTGGTTGAGGATTTTCTTTTACTTAACCGTTTTATTATTTCCCCCACCGGTTCTATTTCTTCATCCGGTTCCGATTCTTCTTCCGGTTCCGATTCTTGTTCCGGTTCCGACTCTTCTTCCGGTTCCTCTTCGGGAACTTGTGAATCAGTCCACGAATCATTCCAATTTACATTTAACTCTTCATTATTATTAGGTGAGTCAATGGGACTTGTTCTAGAGGTAGACATCTATCACATAATATCAAACGCGTTAAGAGATTAATATATCACATAATATTCACATGTTAAAAATATATAGTTTCCAACAAAATTTGTTAAGCAATCATTTTTCAAGTAAACACGGTCGAAGTCCAGACTCACTAATGCATCCTAACAAACTCGATAAGACACACTAATGCAAAATTCTGGTTCTCTAAGACCAACGCTCGGATACCAACTGAAATGTCCCGTTCTTATTGATTAAAAACGTTCCATATTAATTGATTTCGTTGCGAGGTTTTGACCTCTATATGAGACATTTTTCAAAGACTGCATTCATTTTTAAAACAAACCATAACCTTTATTTTATGGATAAAGGTTTTAAAAAGCTTTACGTAGATTATCAAATAATGATAATCTAAAATATCCTGTTTACACGCGACCATTACATAATGGTTTACAATACAAATATGTTACCACAAAATAAGTTTCTTGAATGCAGTTTTTACACAATATCATACAAGCATGGACTCCAAATCTCGTCCTTATTTAAGTATGCGATAGCGGAGGCTCTTAATAATCACCTGAGAATAAACATGCTTAAAACGTCAACAAAAATGTTGGTGAGTTATAGGTTTAACCTATATATATATATATATCAAATCATAATAATAGACCACAAGATTTCATATTTCAATACACATCCCATACATAGAGATAAAAATCATTCATATGGTGAACACCTGGTAACCGACATTAACAATATGCATATATAAGAATATCCCCATCATTCCGGGACACCCTTCGGATATGATATAAATTTCGAAGTACTAAAGCATCCGGTACTTTGGATGGGGTTTGTTAGGCCCAATAGATCTATCTTTAGGATTCGCGTCAATTAGGGTGTCTGTTCCCTAATTCTTAGATTACCAGACTTAATAAAAAGGGGTATATTCGATTTCGATAATTCAATCATAGAATGTAGTTTCACGTACTTGTGTCTATTTTGTAAATCATTTATAAAACCTGCATGTATTCTCATCCCAAAAATATTAGATTTTAAAAGTGGGACTATAACTCACTTTCACAGATTTTTACTTCGTCGGGAAGTAAGACTTGGCCACTGGTTGATTCACGAACCTATAACAATATATACATATATATCAAAGTATGTTCAAAATATATTTACAACACTTTTAATATATTTTGATGTTTTAAGTTTATTAAGTCAGCTGTCCTTGTTAGTAACCTACAACTAGTTGTCCACAGTTAGATGTACAGAAATAAATTGATAAATATTATCTTGAATCAATCCACGACCCAGTGTATACGTATCTCAGTATTGATCACAACTCAAACTATATATATTTTGGAATCAACCTCAACCCTGTATAGCTAACTCCAACATTCACATATAGAGTGTCTATGGTTGTTTCGAAATATATATAGATGTGTCGACATGATAGGTCGAAACATTGTATACGTGTCTATGGTATCTCAAGATTACATAATATACAATACAAGTTGATTAAGTTATGGTTGGAATAGATTTGTTACCAATTTTCACGTAGCTAAAATGAGAAAAATTATCCAATCTTGTTTTACCCATAACTTCTTCATTTTAAATCCGTTTTGAGTGAATCAAATTGCTATGGTTTCATATTGAACTCTATTTTATGAATCTAAACAGAAAAAGTATAGGTTTATAGTCGGAAAAATAAGTTACAAGTCGTTTTTGTAAAGGTAGTCATTTCAGTCGAAAGAACGACGTCTAGATGACCATTTTAGAAAACATACTTCCACTTTGAGTTTAACCATAATTTTTGGATATAGTTTCATGTTCATAATAAAAATTATTTTCTCAGAATAACAACTTTTAAATCAAAGTTTATCATAGTTTTTAATTAACTAACCCAAAACAGCCCGCGGTGTTACTACGACGGCGTAAATCCGGTTTTACGGTATTTTTCGTGTTTTCAGGTTTTAAATCATTAAGTTAGCATATCGTATAGATATAGAACATGTGTTTAGTTGATTTTAAAAGTCAAGTTAGAAGGATTAACTTTTATTTGCGAACAAGTTTAGAATTAACTAAACTATGTTCTAGTGATTACAAGTTTAAACCTTCGAATAAGATAGCTTTATATGTATGAATCGAATGATGTTATGAACATCATTACTACCTTAAGTTCCTTGGATAAACCTACTGGAAAAGAGAAAAATGGATCTAGCTTCAATGGATCCTTGGATGGCTCGAAGTTCTTGAAGCAGAATCATGACACGAAAACAAGTTCAAGTAAGATCATCACTTGAAATAAGATTGTTATAGTTATAGAAATTGAACCAAAGTTTGAATATGATTATTACCTTGTATTAGAATGATAACCTACTGTAAGAAACAAAGATTTCTTGAGGTTGGATGATCACCTTACAAGATTGGAAGTGAGCTAGCAAACTTGAAAGTATTCTTGATTTTATGAAACTAGAACTTTTGGAATTTATGAAGAACACTTAGAACTTGAAGATAGAACTTGAGAGAGATCAATTAGATGAAGAAAATTGAAGAATGAAAGTGTTCGTAGGTGTTTTTGGTCGTTGGTGTATGGATTAGATATAAAGGATATGTAATTTTGTTTTCATGTAAATAAGTCATGAATGATTACTCATATTTTTGTAATTTTATGAGATATTTCTTGCTAGTTGCCAAATGATGGTTCCCACATGTGTTAGGTGACTCACATGGGCTGCTAAGAGCTGATCATTGGAGTGTATATACCAATAGTACATACATCTAAAAGCTGTGTATTGTACGAGTACGAATACGGGTGCATACGAGTAGAATTGTTGATGAAACTGAACGAGGATGTAATTGTAAGCATTTTTGTTAAGTAGAAGTATTTTGATAAGTGTATTGAAGTCTTTCAAAAGTGTATAAATACATATTAAAACACTACATGTATATACATTTTAACTGAGTCGTTAAGTCATCGTTAGTCGTTATATGTAAGTGTTGTTTTGAAACCTTTAGGTTAACGATCTTGTTAAATGTTGTTAACCCAATGTTTATAATATCAAATGAGATTTTAAATTATTATATTATCATGATATTATCATGTATGAATATCTCTTAATATGATATATATACATTAAATATCTTTACAACGATAATCGTTACATATATGTCTCGTTTAAAAATCATTAAGTTAGTAGTCTTGTTTTTACATATGTAGTTCATTGTTAATATACTTAATGATATGTTTAATTATCATAGTATCATGTTAAGTATATATATATCCATATATATGTCATCATATAGTTTTTACAAGTTTTAACGTTCGTGAATCACCGGTCAACTTGGGTGGTCAATTGTCTATATGAAACATATTTCAATTAATCAAGTCTTAACAAGTTTGATTGCTTAACATGTTGGAAACATTTAATCATGTAAATATCAATCTCAATTAATATATATAAACATGGAAAAGTTCGGGTCACTACATTATGGGTGCAAAGATTTTCTAACAAATTTTATAAAACTGCCATCCAAGTGGCTCAAGAGTTTTTAACAAAGATCTTAATAGTAAGATTCATCCCTATCGGAGGGCGAGAAGAAGTGTGATCCCTACATAGTGTAGTCTTAATACGAAAACCTTTAATAAAATCAACTAAGGGAGTTTTGAAAAACAAAACCTTTAAACGTTTGTTGTGACAACATAAACAGAACGAAATTCCTAGTAAATTTAGAAGTAGGTACAACGTGTACCACTACTACATTCCGGCACTTTTAGTCGTGTGGAAAAGGTCTTTTAGATGTGTTCCGCAGCACGTCTATATGCTAGGGCTCCAAATGAGTGTACTCATATAGTGCGGTTCAAGGAACCGCTCTAAAAACCATTAATTAGACGTGTTGTAAAATCGTTAGTTGAGGCTGTTCCATTTGTGTCTTTTAGACGTGTTCCGTTATCTTCAATTAGACGTGGTCTGTTAGTTTCATTTAGACGTGTTCCGTTAGTTGCAATTTAACGTGTTCCATTACTTACTATTAGACGTGTTCTGTATTTTCCGTTAGTCTCTATTAGACGTGTTCATCTAGATGTAATAAGACGTGTTCATCTAGTTGTAAGTAGACGTGTTGTTGTAGTTGCAATTAGACGTGTTGATCTATTTGCAATTAGACGTGTGTCGGGATATTTTTTTGAACCCGCCAAATTTTTAAAATATTTAAAATTTTAAATTTTTAAAAATTTAAAAATTAAATATTTCAAATTGCCACCAAATATAAGAGACTTCTGCAAATAGACGTGTTGTATTGTAACAGAAATTTAAAAATTAATTAGACGTGTTGAATTGGTTGTGCTAGTAGACGTGTTGAATTTGCATAATTACAGAAATGGTAAATACTGGTAAATGTAACAGATTAACAAAAATAAAATAGTAATTAATTTTATTAATAAAGAAAACCCAAATATACATATAAATTATCTTCATAACATTCACAAATGAAAAAAGTCATAAATCTAAATCAACTAGGTATTACAAATGAAATAAGCTGCCTACTAATCCATTTCAAAGCAAAGCATCCTGCAGCACAAAAAATCCACCTGCTCTTCAAAAAATCCCATGATTTGCTTTACCTGTTTTTAAAGAATAGTATTTTGAACATGCATGAATATATGGACTTTAACAATATTACCAAATCTCCAAGACCATTGACACAAAATATCAGATCACATAAAGGTTACCAGACATCAAAAAGGAGCCCACAAATGCCATTTTTCCATAATATTGTCGAGATCGATTGTAGATAAACAACGTTCATTGATAATGCTAAAAACGAACATATATTTCATAGCATTATTCCTCAAGAAAGACAAGCTTTTAGTTGCAATTGTTCTATTTACAAGTGATATTCGTTTAAAAAATAAAAGGTGAAGACAAAAGACAGATTCGACGAATTGAAGACGCAAACGACCAAAAAGCTCAAAAGTACAAAAGACAACTAAAAAGGTTCAAAATATTGATGAGGAACGTCTCAAAATGACAAGAGTACAAAGTTACAAGACGCAAAGTACACGATATAAAATAATACGCGAAGACGTCCGAAAATCCGGAACCGGGACCTGAGCCAAGAAGAAACGCCCGACGCAACGGACCAAAAATATCTAGTCTACTATGCACAAGAATATAATATAATATATATATAATTATATATAATTATATATTATATTATATATTATTATTATATTACGTCGGCAAGAAGAAAACAAACCAATTTGGCTGGATCCAGGGTGGCCATGCGACTCGCATGGCCAGAAGCACAAAATCCATGCGAGTCGCATGGAGTGAAAATGCTGGTCAGGTCCTATATAAAGCCAGTTTTCTGCCGAGTTTTAAACACCTAATATCTATCTCTCTCTCAATATATACGTAATATATATATATAATTTATATTTTAATTTTAATTTTAATTTTAAATCCTAATAATAAGGGTATGTTAGCGAATGTTGTAAGGGTGTAAGTCGAAATTCTGTCCGTGTAACGCTACGCTATTTTTAATCATTGTAAGTTATGTTCAACCTTTTTATATTAATGTCTCGTAGCTAAGTTATTATTATGCTTATTTAAAACGAAGTAATCATGATGTTGGGCTAATTACTAAAATTGGGTAATTGGGCTTTGTACCATAATTGGGGTTTGGACAAAAGAACGACACTTGTGGAAATTAGACTATGGGCTATTAATGAGCTTTATATTTGTTTAACTAAATGAAAGTTTGTTAATGTTAATATAAAGATTTACAATTGGGCGTCCCTATAAATTACCATATACACTCGATCGGACACGATGGGCGGGGTATTTATATGTACGAATAATCGTTCATTTAACCGGACACGGGAATGGATTAATAGCCACTAGAATAATTAAAACAGGGGTGAAATTAAATTCAAGGGTAATTGGTGTAATTGTTAACAAAGTAGTAAAACCTTGGTTTACACGCAGTCGATAACCTGGTGTATTCATTAAACAAAGTATTAAAACCTTGTTACAATTCGATTCCCCAATTAGTTGGAATATTTAACTTCGGGTATAATAATAATTTGACAAGGACACTTGCAATTTATATTTATGACTGATGGACTGTTATGGACAAAAACCAGACGGACATATTGAATAATCCAGGACAAAGGACAATTAACCCATGGGAATAAAACTAAAATCAACACGTCAAACATCATGATTACGGAAGTTTAAATAAGCATAATTCTTTTATTTCATATTTAATTTCCTTTATTTTATATTTAATTGCACTTCTAATTATCGCACTTTTATTTATTGTTATCGCACTTTTAATTATCGTACTTTTTAATTATCGCAATTTTATTTTATCGCACATTTATTATTCGCAATTTCATTATCGTTATTTACTTTAAGTTTTAATTTAAGTCTTGTATTTATTTTATATTTTACATTAGGTTTTAACTGCAACTAAAGTCTTAAAATCGACAAACCGGTCATTAAACGGTAAAAACCCCCCTTTATAATAATAATATTACTTAAATATATATTTGTATTTTTATAAAAGTAAACTAATATAGCGTTGAGCTTTGTTTAAAGATTTCCCTGTGGAACGAACCGGACTTACTAAAAACTACACTACTGTACGATTAGGTACACTGCCTATAAGTGTTGTAGCAAGGTTTAAGTATATCCATTCTATAAATAAATAAATATCTTGTGTAAAATTGTATCGTATTTAATAGTATTTTCCTAGTAAAATAATAACTATTTTATATACACCCCGCTGCACATCAAGTATTTTTGGCGCCGCTGCCGGGGAATCACCGAAGCGAAACGTCAATATAAAAAAAAAATATTTTTAAGTTTTAATTAGTTTTTGTTATATATATATTTTTGTTTAAAAATTATAAAAATTTAAAAAGATATAAAAAATTAAAAAATCTTTTAAAACCGAAAAAAAAAAAAACATATTTTAAAGTGTATTTTAAGTTTTTATTTATTATTTACAAAATATTAAAGTATTTGTATTTTAGTATTTTATTAAGTTTTTATTTAAATTATATATTTATATCTTATATTATATATAAAACAGAAATTAAAAATAAATATTAAATAATTACGTGACCTGTCATTTGAACCAGTCCAATTGAACCAGTTCAGGGTGTCCATGCGACTCGCATGACCCACCCCCTTATTCCATGCGACTCGCATGAAGGGGTTGACCAGGCCACAACCGAACCCTAATTCTGCATTTATTACGGATATTATTTTATTATTATTAATTAAACCCTAATCTTATTATTATTATTATAATTAAGTTTTTAGTTTATTTTATTTATATTACTTTTAAACTAGTTTTATTTATTATAAACTTAATACTTTCATTATAAAATATAAAAATAATATTTTTATAAAAATTATACTTTTTACAACTTTTTGTATATTTTTATATTTTGTTCCTTTTTAATCGTTGTAGCGTAATATTTATATTTTTAGCTCATATTTAATTTTAAACTTAGTTTTTGCTATAGTTATTTTTACTCCTAGATTTTTAGGCTTTGCCGTAGAATTCCTTAAGTGCTTTTTCTTTAGACTAAGATTTAGGTGCTTTAGAATTTTGCGACGCCTTTTTAAGTTTTAGTTTCTTTTTAAGTTATTTCCATTTGGGATTTAGTTTTTCCTGTAAGCTTTAATATTTTTAGACCTTTTACTATGTACCAATTATCATTCCAATTAGTAATTTCAATTTGCGATTATAATTTTAAGTTAGTTGTAGTAATAAGGTTAGGTTAGTCAAGTATTTTTTAAGTTTTTATAAGTTTCTTTTATTTTTCCGTCACCTTTTATTTTTCAACCATTTTTTCTTTTTCAACCTTTTGCGACGAACTCTTTTTCTCTCTTATTTCTCGCCATTCTAGTTTTTAGGACTTAGAATTTTTTCTACTTCTTATCTAAATTTCTTAAAATTACGAAAATTTATTTTAAGTGGTTAAATTAATAGAAGTCAAAATTTTCTGGTTCGTAGTAATAGTTGGATTTGTACGTGGACCGGGTTATTGGAGCCAAACAGTCCTCAATTATATTGAGACCAAACGAATCCTGCCCCTCTGCTGCATCTTTTGGCTATTCAAAACGTGGGCAAAATCAGAAAAGTCTATTGATTGGATAACTTATTATAATTTTTCTTTCATTTTAAAAACTAATAGGATATTCAGTGAATGCACCGAGCAAGACGTTCATCACCTTTTGTACGTTCACCACCTGTAACTCGATCAAGACATCGTTTAACAAATATAACCGCCGTTGATTTTTCTTTAGAATCGTCATCTAGTCAACCAAGTACTTCAGTTCAAATTTCCGATAATCCATTTTTTGAACCCGACCTCACAATTGAGAATCCAGAGAATATTCAGGAACGGTTCGTAGATCCTGAACCATTAAACTTTCCTCCGGAACCACCAATCATTCAAACAGAGATTGTTGAGGAACGAACCATTAAATCAGAATCATCTAGTGATACCGATTCGACAAATTCAATTATGGAGAATCTGGAACCTTTAAGTATGGAAGACCGAATGAGAGCTAAACGCACTGGCCAAGGTCACGCAATTACTCATCCAGACATTAATGCGCCAGATTATGAAATCAAAGGACAAATTCTACACATGGTGACTAATCAATGCCAATTTAGTGGTGCGCCGAAGGAAGATCCAAATGAACATCTACGTACCTTTAATAGGATCTGCACACTATTTAAAATCCGAGAAGTGGAGGATGAACAGATATATCTCATGTTATTTCCCTGGACTTTAAAGGAAGAAGCCAAAGATTGGTTGGAATCGTTACCTGAAGGGGCGATCGATACATGGGACGTTTTAATTGACAAATTTCTTAAACAATTCTTTCCTGCATCTAAAGCCGTAAGACTTCAAGCAGAAATTGTTACGTTCACACAGAAGCCAAATGAAACTCTATATGAGGCGTGGACTAGATATGGAAAGTTATTAAGAGGATGTCCGCAACATGGTTTAGACACCTGTCAAATAGTACAAATATTCTACCAAGGATGCGACATCACTACAAGAAAAGACATAGATATAGCAGCTGGTGGTTCTATTATGAAGAAAACCGAAACTGATGCTTACAAAATTATTGATAATACTGCTTCCCACTCACATGAGTGGCACCAAGAAAAAGATATCATTAGATCATCTAAAGCAGCTAGAGCCGATTCTA
This sequence comes from Rutidosis leptorrhynchoides, assembly GCF_046630445.1. Taxonomy (NCBI): domain Eukaryota; kingdom Viridiplantae; phylum Streptophyta; class Magnoliopsida; order Asterales; family Asteraceae; genus Rutidosis; species Rutidosis leptorrhynchoides. Next base: position 184,511,167 of record NC_092334.1, on the reverse strand, counting down.
GCCATGACTTAGATTCCATTTCCGCAAAGATAGATGCTGTGGAGAGACGAATGGAAAAGATGACTAAGGATATTCACTCAATACGAATTAGTTGTGAGCAGTGTGGAGGACCACATTTGACAAAAGATTGTCTCAGTATTGAATTAACAATGGAACAAAGAGAGAATATTTCATACATAAACCAAAGGCCTGGAAATAATTATCAGAATAATTATCAACCGCCAAGACCGATTTACAATCAAAACCAGAATTATAACCGAAATATTCCATACAACAACCAACAAGGTCCTAGCAATCAACAAGTATCCAATAATACTTACAATCAGCAAAGACCGAATTTTCAAAATAAACCACCACAACAAACCGATGATAAAAAGCCGAATTTAGAAGATATGATGACGAAGCTAGTTGAAACCCAAACGCAGTATTTCACATCTCAAAAACAAACCAATGAACAAAATGCTCAAGCATTTAGAAATCAACAAGCTGCTATTCAAAATCTGGAACAAGAAGTAAGTAACCTAGCAAGGTTAATAGGTGAAAGAAAACCGGGAAGTCTACCTAGTGATACAAATGCTAACCCACGAAATGAAACAGCTAAAGCTATTACCACAAGAAGTGGTACAACACTTAAACCACCTGAAATACCTGTAACTTCTGATAAAACTATTCCTACTCCACAAGAACCACAACCTGATCAAGATAAGGAAAAAGAACCGGTAGTTGAAAAGGTTAATGAAAATAACACAGTTAAGGATAAACCTTATGTTAAACCATACCAACCACCACTTCCTTATCCGAGTAAAATGAAGAAAGAAAAACTTGAAGCCGAGCAATCCAAATTCTTGGATATGTTTAAACAGATAAATGTAAATCTTCCTTTCATTGATGTGATTTCAGGAATGCCAAGATATGCTAAATTCTTGAAAGATCTAATCACGAATAGAAAGAAAATGGAAGAACTCTCGGCTGTCACTATGAATGCAAATTGTTCAGCAGTGCTGTTGAATAAGATACCAGAAAAATTATCTGATCCAGGAAGTTTCACAATTCCATGTTTTCTGGGTAGTCTTAGTTCAATAGAAGCATTGGCAGACTTAGGTGCTAGTATAAATCTAATGCCGTATTCACTATACGCTAAACTAGACCTTGGAGAATTGAAACCAGCAAGAATAAGTATACAACTAGCCGACCGATCAGTAAAATATCCTAGAGGGATAATGGAGAACATGCTAGTTAAAGTTGGTACTTTAGTATTTCCAGTAGATTTTGTTGTTTTGGACATGGAAGAAGATTCTCAAGTTCCTCTCATATTAGGAAGACCATTCTTAAACACGGCTAAAGCAATGATAGACGTGTTCGGTAAGAAACTGACCCTAAGTATAGAGGATGAGAGTGTTACCTTTTCAGTTGATAGAGAAATGCAACAACCACAATCTGCAGATGATACATGTTATTATATTCAAACTATAGATGCACATGCAGAATTATTAGAAGAATTTCCAGAATTACAAGGAACAGGAGAATGTTCTTTAGGAGAAGGTAATGAACCAATTGATGAAGCTGAAATGTTAGCTACACTTATAGCTAATGGATATGAACCAACAACAGAAGAAATTCAAATGCTAAAAGAAGAAGACAGATATCGATATAAATCATCGATAGAAGAACCTCCGAAATTAGAGTTAAAGCCACTTCCAAACCATTTGGAATACGCTTATTTACATGGTGAATATGAATTACCTGTAATAATATCGTCTTCTCTTACTGAAAATGAGAAATCACAACTCATTTCTGTGTTGAAAGCTCATAAACCAGCCATTGCATGGAAGATTCATGATATTAAAGGAATAAGTCCTTCGTATTGCACACATAAAATCCTTATGGAAGAAGGTCATAAAACGTATGTGCAACGCCAACGAAGACTAAATCCTAATATGCAAGATGTAGTTAATAAAGAGATTATTAAACTGCTAGATGCAGGTTTGATATATCCAATTTCTGATAGTCCATGGGTAAGCCCAGTTCAATGCGTGCCTAAGAAGGGTGGCATGACTGTCATTACAAATGAGAAAAATGAGCTTATTCCTACTAGGACTGTAACAGGATGGCGTGTATGTATTGATTATAGAAAATTAAATGACGCCACCAGAAAAGATCACTTTCCCTTACCTTTCATAGATCAAATGTTGGAAAGATTAGCCGGAAATAGTTACTATTGTTTTCTAGATGGATTTTCCGGATATTTTCAAATTCCAATAGCACCTGAAGATCAAGAGAAAACCACATTCACGTGCCCTTATGGTACTTTTGCTTACAAACGCATGCCATTTGGACTTTGTAACGCCCCTGCAACCTTTCAAAGGTGTATGATGGCGATTTTTCATGACATGATAGAAGAATGCATGGAAGTATTCATGGATGACTTTTCAGTCTTCGGTGATACATTTAAATCATGTCTAGTTAATCTGGAACAAATGCTAATTAGATGCGAAAAATCAAATCTAGTACTTAATTGGGAGAAATGCCATTTCATGGTTAAAGAAGGCATCGTTCTTGGACATAAAATTTCAAAAGAAGGAATTGAAGTGGATAGAGCTAAAGTAGATGTAATTGCTAAACTTCCACATCCCACCAATGTTAGAGGAGTTAGGAGTTTTCTAGGGCATGCCGGTTTTTACCGACGTTTTATAAAAGATTTTTCTAAAATTGCCACTCCTATGAATAAACTCCTAGAAAAGGATGCGCCATTCATCTTTTCAGATGAGTGTATCAAATCTTTTAATATTCTTAAAGAAAAACTCACTAATGCACCAATCATGATAACACCAAATTGGAATCTACCATTTGAACTAATGTGCGATGCAAGTGATTTTGCAATGGGAGCCGTTTTAGGACAAAGGATTGAAAAACGATTTCAACCTATATATTATGCTAGTAAGACGTTACAAGGAGCACAAACGAACTATACAACTACTGAAAAAGAACTCCTTGCTATTGTCTTTGCTTTTGACAAATTTCGATCATATCTCGTTCTAGCAAAAACGGTGGTCTATACCGACCATTCTGCTCTTAGATACCTATTTTCAAAACAAGATGCTAAACCAAGATTAATCCGTTGGATCTTACTCTTACAAGAGTTTGATATTGAAATCCGAGATAAAAAAGGAGCAGAAAATCTCGCCGCTGATCATCTTTCTCGTCTTGAAAATCCCGAATTAGAAGTTCTGAATGAATCGGCCATACAAGACAACTTTCCTGATGAATATCTATTGAAGATAGATTATAAAGAAATCCCATGGTTTGCAGACTATGCAAACTACTTAGTTTGTGGATTCCTTGAAAAAGGATTATCGTACCAAAGACGAAAGAAATTCTTCAGTGATATAAAACACTATTTCTGGGAAGATCCACATCTGTTTAAAAGTTGTCCCGATGGAATAATACGCCGATGTGTATTTGGAGATGAAGCTAGTAAAATTTTAAACCATTGTCACACAGGACCAACAGGAGGGCATTATGGGCCTCAACTAACAGCAAGAAAAGTTTATGAAGCTGGATTCTATTGGCCTACAATTTACAAAGACGCACACCTTCTTTGCAAATCCTGTGATGCATGTCAAAGGGCCAGAAAAATAAGTCAACGTAATGAAATGCCACAAAATGTCATCCAAGTATGTGAAGTATTTGACATTTGGGGTATTGACTTTATGGGTCCATTTCCAAAGTCTCATAATAATCTATATATACTCGTAGCCATTGATTATGTATCTAAATGGGCGGAAGCACAAGCTCTCCCAACTAACGATGCACGAGTTGTAGTCAACTTTTTAAAACGTCTTTTTGCAAGGTTTGGAACACCGAAAGCTTTAATAAGTGATCGGGGTACTCATTTCTGTAATAATCAACTTGAGAAAGTTCTTAAAAGATATGGAGTAACTCATAAAATCTCCACAGCATATCATCCACAAACAAGTGGACAAGTTGAAAATACCAACCGAGCTTTAAAACGTATTCTAGAGAAAACCGTAGGATCAAATTCGAAGGAATGGTCCATTAAATTGGAGGATGCACTCTGGGCTTTTAGAACAGCCTACAAAACTCCAATTGGAACCACACCTTTTAGACTTGTTTATGGAAAAGCATGTCATCTTCCAGTAGAAATTGAACACAAAGCATTTTGGGCTTTGAAGACATGTAATCTTGATTTACATGAAGCCGGACGTCTACGATTAAGTCAACTAAACGAATTAGAAGAATTAAGACATGAAGCATACGAAAATTCGTTAATCTATAAAGAAAGAACGAAGAAATGGCATGATAAAAAAATCAAAAGTTCAAAAGAATTTAAAGAAGGAGACAGAGTTCTTCTTTTCAATTCACGATTCAAGCTATTTCCTGGAAAATTGAAATCAAGATGGTCTGGACCATTCATAGTCAAAAGAGTTTTCCCATACGGAACGATAGAATTGATAAATTCAAATGGGATTGAATTTAAAGTTAATGGTCACAGAGTTAAACATTACATACATGGTCCGATGGAAGTCGACAACGAAGTTAATCACAATTTCGACACCACAGCTAACTAAGTGTGGGGAGAATCAAGTCTTTAAAGGATAATATGTATTTCTGTTAGAGTTAGATTATCTGTTTTCATGTAGTTCTCGAAAATGGAACACATATGGTCTTTCCCTAGCAGACCCTAAAGAACTAGTCTTCTCCCCCCATTCTGAATTTTTATTTTTTTTAGGTTTTTACAAAATGAAGACTGCCTGTGAACTAAACCATGGTCTAATGCTACACGCTTTGATCACTAAACGTAATAATGACATACTACCGAGCGAATTAGTATCAGTAATCAGAGAAAGAATGGACGGAGTTAGAAAAGGATCCAGATGCGAAGATAATAAGTTACAATTTGGTAAAGGAAAATCAAAATCCGCAGCGAAAAGAAGAGCACGACACCTAGAAAGATGTCACAAATGCGGAAAATGGTCACATGGAGGTAAATGTTCAAATAATCAAACCTATTCAAATACCGAATTTGTTACTTTATGCAGAGACGGACCGTTCATATGTTTAGAAGAAAAGACACTGAATGCTCGAGGTTACGCCTATGCAGCCATGGAAAACCAATTAAACCGACTATCTTATGAATGGAATAGATCATATAACTAAGAAATCTATTTCACAGGTATGTCTGTACAGTTTTTATTTTTATTTTTTATTTTTAACCTTTTGATAATAAACGCTAATTTGTTCGCTAAAAAAAATTTGAATGATATCAATAATTTCGGTCGCCAAACCTAATTTTATTCAATACCTTTGGAAACAGTTGACCTTGCCGAACCGATTCGGGAATTATTGGTGCAAAGGTATGGTAATTCTCAGTTTAACGATTGGATGCGCCTATTTTCAATTCGTAGAACCATATATAGGGAATGGTGTATAGAATTACTTAGTACTATTAAGTTAAACAGTGATGTTAGGAGGATAGATGATAGAAGCTTTATTAGATTTCTGTTAGGTGGACGCATGTACAGAATGTCCATGATAGATTTAGCCAGGGCCTTACAGATTTACACCCCTGCTGAACTTTTGAGCCCCGACTGTAATAGCCTGATTGCCCAAGGAGAAAGGATAGATAGGGAATTTGATATTAACGCCGTCTGGAGGCGTATGTCCCACTTTAATGAATTTCACGCCAGTGGAAATCATACATACTTAGATATAGATAGAGCTGAACTCCGGGTGATTCATAGATTCTTAGCAAACACAATTACACAAAGGGGTAAGAATAAGGAGAAATTGACCGTAAACGATTTGTTCTACCTCAAGTGTATTAGAGACCCGAGGAGTTTCGTTAACATTCCCTATTGTGTTGGTTATTATCTCGCTAATGTAGTTTCGGGGATGAAATCGGGGAGTATTATAGGTGGTGGTATTTTCATTACTCTCATTGGAGAGTATTTAGGTGTGGATAAGCACCAAGGGGGTCCAATGAACGAAATAGAGGACGAAGGTGAAACTATAAGTTCAAACCTTTATCACGGTGCAAGGGTATTATTGATGAGACGTGGTCGGGTATATCGATACGAGGGACCTCAGCGACAGGTAGAAAGAGGTTCGGATGACGAAATGGAAGAGGCGAACAACATTATAGGAGTTGTTCGGGAGACTGCTCTTGATTTAGGCGTTCGTATGGAGGATGAATACATGACGAACTATGATAGGCATATGCAGTACGAGGCATGGCAACGTCGGAATGACTACGAGCATTCCCGGCAACGAGAGCATGGCCGATGGGATTATCATCAGCGCCAAATTATAAGCCAGTTGCAGCCTGGCGAGATGTATTATCCGACCCGACCCGCATACTATCCCGCACATCAGCCAGAAATGAGACCACCCTATGATTCATATGATTATGACGCAGCATACCAGTTCACCTATAATCAGCCATGGAACCCGGACGCGAACATGAATTGGGATCCATATCCTAATTTTCCTCCTAACCCACCTCCTGATCAGTAGAGATAAGTTGGTAATTTATATTTTTATTATTTTAAACACTTAACATTTTAATTACATTTATGTAATGTTTGATATTTCTATTATTATTGTGTACTAATATTTTTCTTATAATTTGAAAGTGGGATGCCAAAGTTCCATTTCAAATTACATGTATGATTATATTTGTATTGTATGTATTTTATGTTATGCACAAAACAGGATAAAACAACGCGTTTTCAAAGACTGGCATTAAGTTCAGCAAAAGCAAGTAATTTTGACGACAAGATGTAAAATATATGTGAAATAACAACAAGACGGAATGAACAAATGACGTGCACCATTTATCATTCAGCAAACAAACGCCAATATATTTGGAAACTTTGGTAAAAATTTAATCATTTTCACACAAATCACCCTCAATAATTTAAATTGTTACTGATTTCTTGCAAATGAGGGCATTGCAAGATCTTAAGTGTGGGAAGGGGTTAAATTCTTTCGGATTTTAAATTTTTTTTACTTTATACACTTGGTTACCATTAAAAATACTAGTAAAGTAGTAGTTGTATTAGAATCTAGTGCTCTCTGATAAAAAAGAACAGCCCTAGTCTTATATACTGACTACCCAATTCTAGTAAAATTTTTCAATTAAATGAATTCAAATCATGTTTATACATATTTATGAACGATAAAACTAGGTTTTAACACCGAAATTATTGTTACCTCGGAAAGGACATAAATTGAGAAACAAACTAAAATGTTAAAATTCATTTAAAATGGAATAGAGGACGATAAAAAGGAAAATAAAAGCCAAGTGTGGGAAAATTTACCAAGTTATCTTAACATATGTCACATATATCTGTAACAAATAACTGAAAATACTTTTGCTTTGAACTAAACTAAACTGTTTTACCCGATGAAAGAAAAGAAGAGATGGATCTACACGATGAATCAATTCCATCATTAGAAGGAAGTAAAGTCTTCCGAAAAAGACACGCGCTTCTTGATTTAGGTCATGAAGTTGTCGTCCAGACCAGCTGTAGGTTGACGAAAAATCTAGAAAAGTCATCACTAAAATCAGCAGGAAATCCACGGACCTCAGCATCAAACAGGGTCGCCAAGTGGTCAGATTTATCCTAACCATGAGAAGGATTTATCTCGTACAATGGGGAGGCACCGTGCAAATTAGCTGGATAAGACTAATGAATCAGATCCCCAGAAAGGATAATCTCCTTAAAGATTAAAAATCAGCTTTTAAGCCTGATATTACTCAATCCTTGAGATTGACCTTAAAGATTGAGAATTCAAACTCATGGAATTCAATGATATCTAAACTCGAGCTTAAACGAGAAAATATTTTGATCAAAATTACAAACCGATTTGTTTTCTGAAAACCCTATTTTCAATGCGTTCATTACCATTGAACGTAAAATCCTAGGAATTCAACTGGAATTCATTAGGTCACCTGAACTAAATCGGGTGTCAACCGTAAGAACGGTGGTTGCATAGTGGTCAAAGACAGGACCTTGTGCCAGACCGAAAAATTATAAGGGTGAGCTTTACTATTGCCCCTACCAAGGATAGTAATTGCGTCCGACACGTTATAGACCATAATCAAAAGCATGTCACTGGACATTGCCTTAACATTTGCTTGTTCAACGCTTTCCTTTACAACCGGACGGTAGTTTGCCGAAAGGTAATATACGGAACAAGTAAACTGGACGTGTTGCTTTCTTAATACAAGGTTAGCAAGTGGGTGACACAAAACCGCAAGTTTTGAGCTAAAATTTTCAAATCTGAAACCCACCAAACCCACAAAAATATTTTGCAAACACCGGTAAAGGGTTATTCCGGAAAACTTATCTAGGGTAAAAACTAGATTTAATTTTCAAAAGATCAAATGTTTTCATAAAGATCCAATTTCCTTAATGGATCTAAATTTTTATAGTCATGTGGGACTGTAAACCATATCGTTACTACCATTGTTTATACCACCGTATAGAAATCACTGATGTACAAAGTGTGAAGAATAAAGAAGTGATTCTAGTATTTCAAGACGATATTGCTTGAGGACAAGCAACGCTCAAGTGTGGGAATATTTGATAATGCTAAAAACGAACATATATTTCATAGCATTATTCCTCAAGAAAGACAAGCTTTTAGTTGCAATTGTTCTATTTACAAGTGATATTCGTTTAAAAAATAAAAGGTGAAGACAAAAGACAGATTCGACGAATTGAAGACGCAAATGACCAAAAAGCTCAAAAGTACAAAAGACAACTAAAAAGGTTCAAAATATTGATGAGGAACGTCTCAAAATGACAAGAGTACAAAGTTACAAGACGCAAAGTACACGATATAAAATAATACGCGAAGACGTCCGAAAATCCGGAACCGGGACCTGAGCCAAGAAGAAACGCCCGACGCAACGGACCAAAAATATCTAGTCTACTATGCACAAGAATATAATATAATATATATATAATTATATATAATTATATATTATATTATATATTATTATTATATTACGTCGGCAAGAAGAAAACAAACCAATTTGGCTGGATCCAGGGTGGCCATGCGACTCGCATGGCCAGAAGCACAAAATCCATGCGAGTCGCATGGAGTGAAAATGCTGGTCAGGTCCTATATAAAGCCAGTTTTCTGCCGAGTTTTAAACACCTAATATCTATCTCTCTCTCAATATATACGTAATATATATATATAATTTATATTTTAATTTTAATTTTAATTTTAAATCCTAATAATAAGGGTATGTTAGCGAATGTTGTAAGGGTGTAAGTCGAAATTCTGTCCGTGTAACGCTACGCTATTTTTAATCATTGTAAGTTATGTTCAACCTTTTTATATTAATGTCTCGTAGCTAAGTTATTATTATGCTTATTTAAAACGAAGTAATCATGATGTTGGGCTAATTACTAAAATTGGGTAATTGGGCTTTGTACCATAATTGGGGTTTGGACAAAAGAACGACACTTGTGGAAATTAGACTATGGGCTATTAATGGGCTTTATATTTGTTTAACTAAATGAAAGTTTGTTAATGTTAATATAAAGATTTACAATTGGGCGTCCCTATAAATTACCATATACACTCGATCGGACACGATGGGCGGGGTATTTATATGTACGAATAATCGTTCATTTAACCGGACACGGGAATGGATTAATAGCCACTAGAATAATTAAAACAGGGGTGAAATTACATTCAAGGGTAATTGGTGTAATTGTTAACAAAGTAGTAAAACCTTGGTTTACACGCAGTCGATAACCTGGTGTATTCATTAAACAAAGTATTAAAACCTTGTTACAATTCGATTCCCCAATTAGTTGGAATATTTAACTTCGGGTATAATAATAATTTGACAAGGACACTTGCAATTTATATTTATGACTGATGGACTGTTATGGACAAAAACTAGACGGACATATTGAATAATCCAGGACAAAGGACAATTAACCCATGGGAATAAAACTAAAATCAACACGTCAAACATCATGATTACGGAAGTTTAAATAAGCATAATTCTTTTATTTCATATTTAATTTCCTTTATTTTATATTTAATTGCACTTCTAATTATCGCACTTTTATTTATTGTTATCGCACTTTTAATTATCGTACTTTTTAATTATCGCAATTTTATTTTATCGCACTTTTATTATTCGCAATTTCATTATCGTTATTTACTTTAAGTTTTAATTTAAGTCTTGTATTTATTTTATATTTTACATTAGGTTTTAACTGCAACTAAAGTCTTAAAATCGACAAACCGGTCATTAAATGGTAAAAACCCCCCTTTATAATAATAATATTACTTAAATATATATTTGTATTTTTATAAAAGTAAACTAATATAGCGTTGAGCTTTGTTTAAAGATTTCCCTGTGGAACGAACCGGACTTACTAAAAACTACACTACTGTACGATTAGGTACACTGCCTATAAGTGTTGTAGCAAGGTTTAAGTATATCCATTCTATAAATAAATAAATATCTTGTGTAAAATTGTATCGTATTTAATAGTATTTTCCTAGTAAAATAATAACTATTTTATATACACCCCGCTGCACATCATTCATCCCATGATAGCTGTAAATTTTATATATGTATATAAATATACATTTTTACATATATACATATATAATATAAGCTTTTTGTAAGATATACCTAAAGATAAAATTTAATCATTCATAACTTAAAATACTTACTTCGTCAATATTAATAACTTCCTTTTTTATACGACTATTTACGATCGAATGCATCCAATTGAGCACATAATATCCACACTCCCAACTGCCGGGTTGTTGATTGCACTGCATTATAGACACACATTTATACACATGTATTAATTTAACATGTAACACGTAATGAACATGAAAACATGGATGAACAACTTGGAGGACTGTTTGTAGACAGCTAGGATGACTAACCTTAACTACATTCTATTGCAAAGGACCCCAAGCCCTATTCAAAATTAGACAAATAAAAGACCAAATGATATTGTGTAATGTGACATAATCTAAATGTAATCAAGATTTAAATTAACAACTATTATTGATTTAGAAATAATTCTTACTGCGTTATGCAGTCTGTGATCAGATAATCATCTTTTGTCTTCTTATGAGTCCTATTTACTGAATCAAGTATGATTCCTTTGTACTCAGTGTGAGATATAAAAACCAACACCCAATGGCCACTGGCAAATTAAAATACACTCGTTAGAAGATAAAATTTTTGTAATCAATAATATATAAGGAATGATTACATACTTCTGATTATATGGTGCGAAGGAAGACTGTTGAGTAGAGTTGAAGGCGGTCTTCAAGTACTTGATTACTAAATTTTTGTCTGAGGTGATAAATGTTCCACATATATAATAAGGGTTCATTAACCCATATGGTTCGGTAAAAGCTACTTTCATAAGCTTGTCTAGACCCCTAATATGCGGGAAAAAATTAAAAAAAAATAACATGTCAGCTCAAAACCTGAAAACTATAGTCAAACGTGCATATGAATTGTTAAATGCACTTACAGCATGAAGGAAAAAATGATGCTGCATTTCAGGCATCCCTTTGTCCAAAGTGTGATGATGTCATCAGCACCAATCGTACTTACGCACTCTTCGGGTACGCCAAAAACTCCTGGATTTGCTTTAAGAGTGAAACCAGTGGTAGGATCTTCTCGACTCATCCATCTAGTATACGCAGCTTGCACACATGATCTGTTGGGTAGGAGATGTTCCATTGAAAGCAGTCGGTTATACAACTGTTCTCTTTTTTTTTAGTGTTGCATTCCTGAATCTCCATTGTTACGTGGATGCACCTGCAACACCACATCAGATAACTTAAATTATATAGGTATATACGTATGATGATGTAACTTAAATTTGATGAGCATATATATACCTGCTTACTACCAGTACCAATAGACACATTGCTTTTATCTATTCTATTTTGTAATCCCACCCTCTTTGATTTCATTGCACTATCCTGATAACAATCGAGGCAAAATTAATAATAACACTTAAATTCAGTTTACCAATACAGGAAATTATGTAAGCAATTATACGTGTACCTTGTTTTTCTCTGAAGGACGAAGTTTCAAGAGAGGCCATTGTATCATAGCCCCAATAGCCTCTTTTAGTGTATTAGACTCAAGATTTTTATCTGGTATTGGAAGCAATGTAGATTCATATCGAGGCAAAACAAAGTTTATGGACACCTTCATGTAGTACGGAAGCACACGCTTTCCATGTATCATGGTAGTCTCATAGGTTGGATGCATATGCCCCCTAGCACACAGTGTAGGTTCTGAACTCGTAGGGTGGAACAAAACAATTTCTGTCTTCACCTATAAAGTTACACACATGAAATTTAATATATATATATATATATATATATATATATATATATATATATATATATATATATATATATATATATATGTATATATATATATATATATATATATATAGTAAAAATTATACAAGTATTCGGAGTATCCAAATATTGGCAGAGTATTCAACTATACAGAGAGTATTACATGAAAAAAATTATTCAGAATATAAACATTAAAAACCTTTTTTTGTTGCAATTCCATTAGTCTTTGTGGTGTCACCACTTGAACTGTGTACCTTTTTTTTGGGCACTGATGTCATTTACATATGCCTCTAATTCCTGAATGAAGATATAATTTATAATACTTAGATTAACACAAGAAACGAGTAAGTAAGCTCTACAGTACATGTACCTTGGTGATGCGAGTCATTTTCATGAGAGGCCATTGTACAAAACTTCCAACCACATCACCTAAAACCTCCTTCACTGTATTTTTTGACAAGTCTTTGACTGGTATTGGAAGCCTCAATGATGTGTTGTCCTTAGTAAAGTTTTTTATTTTCACCTTCATGTAAGAAGGAACAACTTTTTCCCCATTTAATTGAGTAAATTCGTTGGTTGGATATAGTGTACCCTGACCACACACAAGAGACTCTATACGATGTGGGTTAAATAACAAGATTTCAACTTCGTCATGTAAAAATTAAAAACAACAAATATTATTTGTAGAGTATTTAATACTTTAAATGTTTATTGAATTATCCATTTAGCTTTTGAAATAAAAGAAGACCAGTTACCTTTATGTTTTGCAAGTCTGCAAATGGTTGGTTCTTGACCCTTTGCTCTTGAACCCTTGGTTCATGAATCAATTCTTTTCGCATGCCTAGTGCATCCACTTTCTGTTTTTTAGCCACTCTATCTTGTTCCACCTCTATTTGCTGGAACTCCACTTGTTTGTCCACAACTGGGTGATCTTCCATTCCCCGTTTTCTCTCAACAAACTGGTCATTCAACACCACCTGTTCGTTTACCTGTTCCAGTTCGTCTACCTGTAAGACTTCCAGTGCGTCTACTGGTTCGTCGACATGTTCATCTACCAGTTGCATATTTCCTGTCGTGTCGTGATGTTCTGTCGGCTAATGATGTTCAGGTGTTGTAGCTGTTTCATGTGAAGTTTCATGTGTTCCAGTTTTTTCTCTTTCCACCACCACCCTTTGCACCTCCTTAGCCACAAATTCCTGTACCTTTTCCATTGTTACGAATTGCTCTCCCTTTTGCTTCTTACCGAATTTGCTATATCCTAGCGTGCTGCTAACACCTCTGGTTCTACCGCCGTGTTCTTTCCCCACATTCACTAACAAGGCATCATCACCTTTTTTATCTTTATTAACCTGGAACAAAACAAGAAAATTAATCGGTTATAAAACAATTCTAGGTTAATAAGGCTATAAAATCAATTTAAAGTATATTACAATTTTCTCTGCAAGGGAAACATTCGTATCTGGAACTATTGGCCTCTTCGATTCTTTCGTTCGCTTCATCCTTCCGAGTACATAATTCCTTGCAGCAGGATTGGAGATATCGTGGTATACGGTACGCCTTTCAGGATCTTTTTTCTCCGACTCCCATTCTTCTTTATGGCCTCGATAACCTGAACGACCTACACGGGCGTAATTATCTTTTGATTGTTGCAAGGCATTTGCTCTGCCTTTTTCTTGTAATTCCTTTACCATTTGTATGGGATTAAAAATCACATTAGTTGTCGTCAATTTAAAAATGCAATTCCATACATGTTTAAAAGCAAATGCATAACACTAACCCTTTTTGCTGGTGTGTCTTCAAGTTCACAAAATTCTCTCCTTTTTACTGGAGTTATGAAACCGTAATCTGGCACTTCTTCATAAGGAAGCTTGCCTTGAACCATATACATTCTTAACTTGGCCCTGAATCTCTTAAAAGCCCCATTGCAATGATGAAGCGTTTGTTTCTTCGCAAAATCGTCTTTGATAAAATGATGTTGCTGTAAATGTTGTTACATATATATAATTAAACATTAGTTTAACAAATTATGATACCTTTATGAAACATAATTCTTATAAGTTATATATGATTTGATACCTTTATGTCCAACCATAACGCGTCTTTCTCATCTACAGATACTACTTTCCAATCATCCTCAAGAAAATCAATCCTACGCCTTGTAAGAACACCTATGTTACTGGCAAACAAAGCTTGATATTTTCCTATAGCATGCCCAAATTCGTCAAATTCAACCACAAATGGAATCACTGATTTTTCTTTAAATTTGCTAACTCCTCGTTTAGGCCTATTGTTTCGGCTCTGTATACATTAAAAAAATCAATAATAAGAATCTAACAATAATAACAAGACTAATACCTTAACAATACTAGTAGTTCTAGGTATGCATACAATAGAATTGAAATCATAAACGTACCATGATGTTTGATGTATCAAGTTCTTGAATGTATCGAATTTAGCGATTTGAAGTAGTATGGATCACTGCTAGGGTTTGTGAAAATAATACAACGGTGAATGATACTGGCGGTTTGTTTCAATTATGATCGGGTTGTTTTGTAGGTTTTAATTAGGTTGGCGGTTAATTTGAAATTTTCGAGACCAAATGGTGGGATTTGGCCATTAAGCTGATCTGATGATGAAGAGTTTAGGTATTTTACCTATAGTAAAATATTTGGTATTTTTTAATACACCGTAATAATCTACTTGACCCGGCCCAGGCAAAAATGATCCGGTATTTTCAAAAATATCTGTTTAAAAAAAAGGCAATACAAAAAATCCCTCACCTTCTCAAGTACATCATACCGAGTATCTTTTCACCTGCCACCAGCTCTGTACTTGCAATAGCGATCAACTACAACCATCTCCCGCCATGTCGAGCTCAGGTTATTGTGTTTTCTTAAACAAAATTTGTTGTTTATTAACTGTAAGCAAAGGGTTTTTTCTGAATTGAAAACCTAAAAAACTTAGAAAAAAGTTTATCATCTCATTTGTTAATTGTAAATCATTAAAATCAAACAACAGATCTACACTTCACATGTATTTATGCTTTTTATTTGAACCTGAATCGATTTTATCTCACAGTTATGTGCATATATAATATCAGTGTTTTTCTTTGGAATTACACTCATGCAGGTGTGAGTCTGTAAATTTATTGTGTTATACCTTTAAGTTCATACCAAATGTTCATTTATGATATTGCACTTGTAGATATTATTTGCTAATTATCTGCAGATTCCCAACAGGTTACTTAGGGTTTGATTTATGTTACAGCAATATGTATTGTGAACTTTCAAGCTACAATACCAATATAGTTTGCTTAGGTTTGAAAAAGACAGCATATACATTTTATCTAACCATTTTAAATCTAACAATTGATTTGTGATGTAATTGAGTATTTTGTTCTTTGTTTGCATATTAATGAATTAAATCACAAATACAGATGGAAACAATGATGCCTCTACTAGTCAAACACGTGCACTCGCCCTTGACCAGCTGAATAGAGCTGAAAGGTACAACATATGGAGCACCTTTGATGTCACATACATCTTCTTCGACATACCAAGGGGAACTATTTGGGTTAGTTAAATACTTTTTTATAGAAATAGTTAAAAGTATTCGTGTATATAGCAATGACAAATAATTATGCAATCATTAACAAATAATATGTCAATGTCATTTAGGAACTACCTGAGGACTTTAACCGCATCCGAGAACTCCAGGCTGGCTGTACCTATATATGCTTCGATATGGAAAGGATATTCCATTGGTGGGACATAAAACAGGCCACAGATGTAACCACAAAAAAGCTTTTTGTTTCGAAAGGCTGGGAGTACTTTGTGGATTTGAATGGGTACAAAGTGGGTGATAGGTGTATGATTGGGTTCTCACGTCGATACAAGAGTTTTTTCATGGTCATGGATGGAAGCCACCCACTTTAACAATCTCATTAGGGTCAATAGTCTTTTGATAGTGTAGCTTTAATAACTCTAATTTGTGTAGTAGTTATGGTCTATGTACGAATTGCACGTGTACATGTTTTGATAACATTTAAGTTCCTAACCGGAGAACAATTTATGTTTTAGATTTACTAATGTCTGTAAGAATTCTATATTATGATATGTAAATTATGTTCGTATTTAATAGTCGATGTTGATGTTTGGTAAATTACTACCGTACTCGCATACAATTATTGTTCGATGTGTAGGTTCTTTAATCTTGTTTAGTAATGGAACATTGTAGTTTACAATAAACTATTTTTTCTAATTCAAGTTTGATTATATTTGAAGTTGCGCGTCACAAGTAACAACCTTAAAAGATGGTTCACTTGTCATTGTAAATTGTATGTATTTGGCTTTTTCAATGTAGTAAATATACAAGATTTTCTAATGAAATGTATGTTTTAAATGGTTCTATTGTTCCATCATTGGCAAATGCTTAAAATTGCATTGAGTTGCAGATTTGTAATCAAAAGTAATGCAAGAAGTAAATATTACTATACTGCATGCATCATTGGAAAACATTACCGTATCCAAAATATTACAACAAACAACATTTAAATACACTGTATAAGTGTAAGCAAAAAATATGTAACCTACCAACATCTAGATTGTACAACACTTATACACCAAAAGTAACTACAAATGTTTAAATCCACAAACTAAAGATAAAACTTTCGTTGCTCCAGATTGTACGTGAGTTCATAAAATTGACCAGGCATCAGGCCATTGATTGATCGGTACTCAGGAAAATCGTAAGTAACTGCCAGGTTTGGTTTCTTTTTCCCTGTCTCCTGCTTCAACCGCCACTGAAATTCATCACCATCATGATTAAAACAACTCACATTACACCCACTCCTCAGTCCTGGAAGTCCAATAAACTCCTTTGGAAGACGCTAACGAAAAAGAAAATACATATTTAGCCAACGGTTTAACCAAATTGTTATTCTATAATGATGAAGCATAAAACGTTGATATGTAAAAAGATAAATCAAGTAGTGTGCCACCATTTATCAGTTGATGAATGTTAAACTTTAAAAATATAAGAAGCGTACCAACAAGTTACCAGACGGTATTTTGATAATCACAACACGTTAAGGATGTAGATGTTGTTGAGGCATTGGTTCATCTTCTGAGGTATCACTTTCGGTATCACTGTCTGAACTGTCATCAATGTAAATGATTTCAGGAATGGATTGGGAAGTGGATCCTCCTTCCCAGGTAGTAGAAACATCATCATCCTTCAGCTGAAAAGTTACTAAACAACCCTTTTCTACACCACGGTGATCATAAATCACCAGCTCAAGATTTTTCGAATCAGTTGCATAAAAGACCATGCAATCACCAGACGCCACTTTAAGGTCTGTAATCAACTCAGACCATCCTTCCCACATGACAACTTCGCCTTCAACTGAGAGTACCACCACCCTTTTGTTGTACCATCTTTGAAAGTGAACAATCATTTGTTCTTTGGGTCCAGAGTGTGATGACCCGAAAATTTTTGACTTATTTAAACCAATTCTCTATACGATTTATTATTTTAACACGTTAAACAAAGTCTGTTAGATTGAGTCTCAAAATTTTAGAACTGTTTCATATATACAATTACCTTTGACTACTCTCGACGATTCATGAACAATTATCTGTATGTATATATATATGTACAAGTAAAAACGACTTTTCTACAGTAAAACCCTATTTGCTACACTAAAAATTACTTTGCTACAGTAAAACACTATTTGCTACAGTGAAACGTATTTTGCTACAGTGCTACAGTGAAAACGACTTTGCTACAGTAAAACACTATTTGCTACAGTAAACACTATTTGCTACAGTTAACACTATTTTGCTACAGTAAATTACTATTTGATGTCGACGAACTAGCAAACAAAAACGGAAAAGGCGGCCATGCGATCGCATGGCAAAAACACTGAAAACTCATGCGATCGCATGAGCTACAGTAAATCGAAAAGTATTATAAATACGCCAGATTCCTGCACGAACTCTTCACACTTTAATTTTCTTTAATCAATTTTTATATTTATAATTATAATTATAATTTTAATTTAAGTTTAATAATAATAAAGTATATTCGAGGGTGTTTTAATTCGGGTTTCAAACCGCTTTAAGCTAAGGAAATATTGGGTATTGTTCGGGGTATTGTTCTTGAATCTAAGGCCAACCATACAGTCGTCTACCATCATTACGTCTACGCAATTTGCCTACAATATTGAATCGCAATATTGAACTGTGAGTTATAGTCTCCCTTTTTAAATACTTTAAATATTTTTGGGCTGAGAATACATGCAATTTATTTTAAACGCGATAAGACACAAGTACATACTAAATTCTACACTGAGTTAAACCGAAAATCCCTTAGCTTTGGTAACTAGTAGCTGCCAGTACATAGGATATGGACTAGTGGGCGCAAATAATTGTATATGGATCCATAGGGCTTAACATCCCCGTCCTAGCTAGAGCGCTAGCCTTTTAACGGACGTATGTTATTTGAGTTTAAGACACGTTGGTTTGCGTGTATTAAAACGAATGGGGTAATTATCACTATAGCGTTAAGTTTAGTTACCAGGGTGCTATGTTACGTAGAATCTATTGATAAACTTTTGATGAAATCTTCTGGTCTATCTTTATATATGTTTATGACTCGAGCAATTAAACCTATAACTCACCAACATTCGTGTTGACTTTTTAGCATGTTTTATTCTCAGGTCCTTAGAATGCTTCCGCTGTGATGTGCTTGTTGCCTGCATGGAGTCTCTCATGCTTTGTACAAAGTTTATTGCATTCAAAATTAAACTGCGTTGTGTAATAAATAATTGGACTGTGAAGTCAACCTGTAAATTAAAGACTTATATATTTTGGGGTTTTGCTTATACCTAAGCACTCGCCCACATGTTTATAACATTCTATATTTAGAAAGTCACTTATTTTAATGAATGCAATATTTTATCAAAACGTATCATATAGAGGTCAAAACCTCACTGTGAAATAAATGATTAACGTGCTGCGTCAATAGCGATTTTGACGGGTCGTTACAGAATGGTATCAGAGCCACTCATGTTCCGTTGGGGGTGGTGGGGCAAATCTCATCGAGGATGATGAGTCCCTAAGGGGGGGTGAATGTAACACCCTAGGCAAATCCCACATCGCCCACAGACATGAGTGATCATGGGATTATAAGGTAATACTCACGCTTAAATGACACAACGCGTTTTGGGATCACAGGCAGAGCAGATGTGCGAGTACATTGCAGTTAAGCGTGCTCGGGCGAGAGCATTACCAGGATGGGTAACCTCCTGGGAAAGTGCTGCTCGTGTGTGGTCGCCAAGAAAAAGCCGTGCGCCTGCGGGCAAAGCGGACAATATTGTGGTCATGTTAAGCTGGGGTGTTACAGAATGGTATCTCCCACATCGCCCACAGACATGAGTGATCATGGGATTATAAGGTAATACTCACGCTTAAATGACACAACGCGTTTTGGGATCACAGGCAGAGCAGATGTGCGAGTACGTTGCAGTTAAGCGTGCTCGGGCGAGAGCATTACCAGGATGGGTGACCTCCTGGGAAATTGCTGCTCGTGTGTGGTCGCCAAGAAAAAGCCGTGCGCCTGCGGGCAAAGCGGACAATATTGTGGTCATGTTAAGATGGGGTGTTATAGAATGGTATCAGAGCTTGAGGTCATAGGGAACCAGAAATTACATTAGTGTGTTTAACTGGTAACTGTTAGGATGCATTAGTGAGTCTGGACTATGACCATATCTGTTTTTACTGATTTTTGCTTATCATTTGGTCAAAAACATTATATGTGATATATTTATATGCTAACGTAATTTTTGTTTCAATTATGTGATAGATGACTTCTTCTAATCTTATCATTTTGTACGACTCGGAATCGGACACTGAATCTATTCTATCCACAACTGAAAAGGGCGTTCCAATACCTATTAAAGAAGAAATTGTGTTAGCCGGGGAATCTCAACTCCCGGTAAACCCAGAGGAGGTTCCAGCTCCACCCAGCTTTAGTTTTCCGGAGCCACAGTATCGTTGGCATGGACCCATGATCCCTGGAGTAAACGAGGATCGTCCATTTCTAAACAAATATGGACATTGGTCCAGATATACCGCCGACGGGCGGGTTGTGCCGATTACGCCTGGCAGATTTCGGTTCATGACCACCGGTACATATTCTCGCAGTTCGTCATCATATTCTCCTACACATGACTCAAACAGTACGTCATCAGACGAGATCAGTAAGGAGGAGGATTTCGCTAATGAAATAAAAGAGATCACTAAGGAGAAATTCCAACTTGCTATAGATAATAAAAACAACCACAATAATAAAAAGTCCTTAATTATTAAAAAGGAACATGACCATTCGATCCGTAATCACCCTTATTGTATTAAACCCACTGAGGCAATGGGTACCTAAAAACCCCAACCAAAAATAAAATACACTGCCAGAATGTCTGTCGGACCATGTGCACACAAACAATTGGCAGAGATAACCAAATGGGAAGAAGTTTCTGATAGTTCTGAATAAACGACCTCGCAACCATAAATCTTCCATGCGCTATTTTATTGCTTATGTGTGCTACTCTATCTTGTTATGTAAAATAAGCATATGTAAAATATCAGTATTGTATGGTATTGTATTATTTTGGTTTATTAATAATAAATGCATGGAATGATTATTTATTCTTATTATTATTATTACATAATAATGTAGTAACTCACTATAATTTTTCATAGTGGAATATTATTAGGATTTTAGTAGTTAATTCCTTGTACTAGCTATTATGTATGAACTTAACGGGTAGGTAATACCCTAGAAATAATTATAAAATGCTAATAAGAAGAAAAGGCTTTTATAATAATTGGTTCATATTATTAATATGCTACGATTAACTATTGACAACTCATTTTACCTATAATATTCTATATGATTAAATTATATATGTTGTGTTTATTGAAGAAACATGTCTCAAATGTCGGATGCTGAGTTTGAGCAACTAGTCGAGAAACGTGTGAATGAAAGAATTGCTGCAACCGAGGCAGCAAAAGCAACAGCCGAAGCAGCAGCCAAAGCAGCAGCCGTAAACACAAATTCACGAAACGGATGCTCATACAACACTTTTCAAGGATGCAAACCACAGACGTTTAGTGGAACTGAGGGACCAGTCGGTCTAACCCGATGGTTTGAAAAGATGGAGTCCGTTTTCAAAATCAGTAATTGTGCAAACGGAGACAAGTCAAAGTATGCTTCGTGCACGTTGCAAGATGGTGCACTTACTTGGTGGAACAATTATGCTAAAGCAGAAGGAATAGATACGGCATATGATATCTCTTAGGAAGAACTGAAAAAGATGCTAATCGAGGAGTACTGTCCTCGAAACGAGATCAGAAAAATGGAATCTGAGTTACGTAATCTGAAGGTTATCGGCACGAATCTCAATAACTATGAAAAGCATTTCATGGAACTAGCCTTGTTGTGTCCCGAATTGGTGCCAAATGAGAAACGAAAGATAGAAATGTATATTGACGGTTTATCGATCAATATCAAAGGAAATGTTACATCTTCCAAACCGAATACGATGCAGGAAGCCATGACAATGGCACACCAACTCATGGACCAGATCACAGAAAGTTCGATTAAGGCACCAATTACCGAAGTCAAGACAACTGAAGGAAAGAGGAAATGGGAAGACTATAAGGGCAAAAGTACTCACCTGAAGAAACAAGAAACTTTTAAAGGTAAACAAGATGGGGCAACTGCAAGTCCAAACTATAAGGGACCCCATCCGTTCTGCAAAAGATGTTACACACATCATGCAGGTTATTGCCAAGTGGTCTGTGATAAGTGCAACAAGAAAGGACATGTGGCGAAAGATTGTTATGCCACCGTTTCTGAAGTAAAGACAAAACTGACCGATGTCAAGAAATGTTTTGGATGCGGGAAGTCTGGTCACTTTATAAATCAATGCCCTGATAAGGAGAAGAACAAAGAACCCACACGTGGGAGGGCATTTAATGTTAGTACCAGTGAAGCACGTGAGGATCCTAATCTTGTCACGGGTACATTTACCGTTAATAATCAACTAGCTTCTATTATGTTTGATACGGGTGCTGATAGAAGTTATATGTGTAAAGACTTTAGTTCTAAACTAAAATGTGCATCATTACCTCTAGACAATAAATATACTATAGAATTAGCTAATGGTAAACTGATAAAAGCCGATAAAATTTGCCATGGTTGCGAAATGAATCTCGCTGGTGAAACCTTTAAAATCGATTTGATACCCGTAGAATTAGGAAGTTTTGGCGTAATCGTTGGCATGGACTGGATGTCCAAAACAAGAGCGGAAGTTGTTTGCGCTGAGAAAGCAATACGCATCCCTCGTAAGGATGAAACGTCATTAATGATTTATGGGGAGAAGAGCAACTCAAAGCTGAACTTTATCAGCTGTATGAAGGCCCAGAAACTTATAAGAAAAGGTTGTTATGCTATTCTGACACACGTAAAGAAGATCGATACTGAAGAAAGAAGCATTAATGACATGCCGGTTGTAAGAGAATATCCTGGAGTATTTCCAGAAGAATTACCGGGGCTACCTCCACACAGATGTGTAGAATTCCAGATTGATCTCATACCAGGAGCTGCACCTGTAGCCCGATCTCCATATAGACTTGCACCTTCAGAAATGCAAGAATTACAAGACCAGTTGCAAGAATTATCGGACCGTGGATTTATTCGTCCTAGTTTTTCACCTTGGGGTGCTCCTATTCTGTTCGTCAAGAAGAAGGATGGATCTATGAGAATGTGCATAGATTACCGAGAATTAAACAAATTAACGATCAAGAATCGGTACCCATTACCGAGGATTGATGATTTGTTTGATCAATTGCAAGGATCAAGTGTTTATTCTAAGATTGATCTACGCTCCGGATATCATCAGCTGAGAGTGAAGGAAGAAGATGTTCCTAAAACCGCGTTCAGAACCCGTTACGGTCACTATGAGTTTCTAGTCATGCCTTTTGGATTAACTAATGCTCCAGCAGTATTCATGGATCTAATGAATCACATTTGTAGACCGTATTTAGACAAATTTGTCATTGTTTTTATCGACGACATATTAATTTACTCGAAGAACAAGGAAGAACATGAGCAACACTTAAGACTGGTACTGGAGATACTCAAGAAAGAAGAATTGTACGCAAAATTTTCGAAGTGTGATTTCTGGTTACAAGAAGTACAATTTTTGGGCCATGTTGTCAGTAAACATGGAATTAAAGTTGACCCCGCCAAGATCGAAGCCATTAGTAAATGGGAAACCCCGAAGACTCCAACACAAATTCGCCAATTCTTAGGTCTTGCTGGTTACTACCGAAGATTCATTCAAGATTTCTCTAGAATCGCCAAACCCTTAACTGCATTGACTCAAAAGGGAAAGAAGTATGATTGGTCCACGGAACAGGAATCCTCATTTCAGTTATTAAAGAAGAAGTTAACGTCTGCACCCATTTTGTCATTACCGGAAGGAAATGATGATTTCGTGATCTATTGTGACGCTTCGCGCCAAGGTTTAGGATGTGTATTAATGCAACACACAAAAGTTATCGCATATGCCTCACGACAACTAAAAATTCATGAAAAGAACTATACGACGCACAATTTAGAACTTGGATCAGTAGTTTTTGCACTCAAAATATGGAGACACTATCTATATGGCACCAAGTGTACAGTGTACACCGACCATAAGAGTCTTCAGCATGTTTTTGATAAAAAACAACTCAATATGAGGCAACGTCGCTGGGTAGAGTTGTTAAACGATTACGATTGTGAAATCCGTTACCACCCCGGAAAGGCTAATGTTGTAGCTGATGCCCTAAGTCGAAAAGAAAGAGTAAAACCTCTTAGGGTCCGAGCATTGAATATTACAATTCGTACTGATCTCACAAAGCAAATTCAAGCAGCAAAGTTAGAAGCTTTAAAAGAAGAAAACGAAAAAGGCGAAATAAGCAAAGGGTTAGCAAAACAACTTGAAGAAAAAGCCGATGGAACCCTGTATTTTGCTGGTAGGATATGGGTACCAAAACATGGTAACCTAAGGCAACTAGTACTGGATGAAGCACACAAAACGAGGTACTCAATTCACCCAGGAAACGGAAAAATGTACCACGATCTCAAGAAGTTTTATTGGTGGCCTAATATGAAAACAGAAATTGCTACTTATGTAAGCAAATGTTTAACGTGTGCAAAGGTCAAAGCTGAGCACCAAAAGCCGTCAGGATTACTGCAACAACCAGAAATTCCGCATTGGAAATGGGAAAGAATAACTATGGATTTCATTACGAAATTGCCAAGGACTACAAGTAGTCATGATACTATTTGGGTGATAGTTGATCGTCTAACTAAATCAGCTCACTTTCTACCAATAAAGGAGACAGACAGTATGGAGAAATTAGCACGCCTATATTTGAAGGAAGTAGTTTCCAGGCATGGTGTACCCATCTCTATCATATCTGATCGCGACACCCGATTCACATCACGTTTCTGGCAGTCATTACAAAAAGCATTGGGAACTCGATTAGATATGAACACCGCTTATCACCCACAGACAGATGGTCAAAGTGAAAGAACAATACAAACATTGGAAGACATGTTACGGGCATGCGTGATTGACTTTGGAACCAGTTGGGATCGACACTTACCGTTGGCAGAATTTTCATACAATAACAGCTATCATACGAGCATCAACGCAGCGCCATTTGAAGCACTTTACGGTAGAAAGTGCAGATCTCCTATCTGTTGGAGTGAAGTAGGAGAAAGACAACTTACTGGACCAGAAATTATTCATGAAACCACCGAAAAGATCATTCAAATACAACAGCGATTGAAAACGGCCATGAGTCGCCAAAAGAGTTATGCTGATGTAAGAAGAAAACCGCTAGAATTTCAAGTGGGCGACAAAGTCATGTTGAAAGTGTCACCCTGGAAAGGCGTAGTACGATTCGGTAAACGAGGAAAGTTAAGTCCTAGGTACGTAGGACCCTTTGAAATCACCAAAAGAATTGGAGCAGTTGCTTATCGATTAAAGCTACCGCAAGAACTTAGTAATGTTCACGACACATTTCACGTGTCAAATTTGAAGAAATGTTTAGCTGAAGAGGATGTCGTAATTCCTCTTGACGAAATACGAATCAATGATAAACTCCATTTTGTCGAAGAACCTGTTGAAATCATGGACCGTGAGGTCAAACAATGAAATGTATGTTTTAAATGGTTCTATTGTTCCATCATTGGCAAATGCTTAAAATTGCATTGAGTTGCAGATTTGTAATCAAAAGTAATGCAAGAAGTAAATATTACTATACTGCATGCATCATTGGAAAACATTACCGTATCCAAAATATTACAACAAACAACATTTAAATACACTGTATAAGTGCAAGCAAAAAATATGTAACCTACCAACATCTAGATTGTACAGCACTTATACACCAAAAGTAACTACAAATGTTTAAATCCACAAACTAAAGATAAAACTTTCGTTGCTCCAGATTGTACATGAGTTCATAAAATTGACCAGGCATCAGGCCATTGATTGATCGGTACTCAGGAAAACCGTAAGTAACTGCCAGGTTTGGTTTCTTTTTCCCTGTCTCCTGCTTCAACCGCCACTGAAATTCATCACCATCATGATTAAAACAACTCACATTACACCCACTCCTCAGTCCTGGAAGTCCAATAAACTCCTTTGGAAGACGCTAACGAAAAAGAAAATACATATTTAGCCAACGGTTTAACCAAATTGTTATTCTATAATGATGAAGCATAAAACGTTGATATGTAAAAAGATAAATCAAGTAGTGTGCCACCATTTATCAGTTGATGAATGTTAAACTTTAAAAATATAAGAAGCGTACCAACAAGTTACCAGACGGTATTTTGATAATCACAACAGGTTAAGGATGTAGATGTTGTTGAGGCATTGGTTCATCTTCCGAGGTATCACTTTCGGTATCACTGTCTGAACTGTCATCAATGTAAATGATTTCAGGAATGGATTGGGAAGTGGATCCTCCTTCCCAGGTAGTAGAAACATCATCATCCTTCAGCTGAAAAGTTACTAAACAACCCTTTTCTACACCACGGTGATCATAAATCACCAGCTCAAGATTTTTCGAATCAGTTGCATAAAAGACCATGCAATCACCAGACACTTTAAGGTCTGTAATCAACTCAGACCATCCTTCCCACATGACAACTTCGCCTTCAACTGAGAGTACCACCACCCTTTTGTTGTACCATCTTTGAAAGTGAACAATAATTTGTTCTTTGGGTCCAGAGCGTGATGACCTGAAATTTTTTGACTTATTTAAACCAATTCTCTATACGATTTATTATTTTAACACGTTAAACAAAGTCTGTTAGATTGAGTCTCAAAATTTTAGAACTGTTTCATATATACAATTACCTTTGACTACTCTCGACGATTCATGAACAATTATATGTATGTATATATATATATGTACAAGTAAAAACGACTTTTCTACAGTAAAACCCTATTTGATACACTAAAAATTACTTTGCTATAGTAAAACACTATTTACTACAGTGAAACCGTATTTTGCTACAGTGCTACAGTGAAAACGACTTTGCTACAGTAAAACACTATTTGCTACAGTAAACACTATTGCTACAGTTACACACTATTTTGCTACAGTAAATTACTATTTGATGTCGACGAACTAGCAAACAAAAACGGAAAAGGCGGCCATGCGATCGCATGGCAAAAACACTGAAAACTCATGCGATCGTATGAGCTACAGTAAATCGAAAAGTATTATAAATACGCCAGATTCCTGCACGAACTCTTCACACTTTAATTTTCTTTAATCAATTTTTATATTTATAATTATAATTATAATTTTAATTTAAGTTTAATAATAATAAAGTATATTCGAGGGTGTTTTAATTCGGGTTTCAAACCGCTTTAAGCTAAGGAAATATTGGGTATTGTTCGGGGTATTGTTCTTGAATCTAAGGCCAACCATACAGTCGTCTACCATCATTACGTCTACGCAATTTGCCTACAATATTGAATCGCAATATTGAACTGTGAGTTATAGTCTCCCTTTTTAAATACTTTAAATATTTTTGGGCTGAGAATACATGCAATTTATTTTAAACGCGATAAGACACAAGTACATACTAAATTCTACACTGAGTTAAACCGAAAATCGCTTAGCTTTGGTAACTAGTAGCTGCCAGTACATAGGATATGGACTAGTGGGCGCGAATAATTGTATATGGATCCGTAGGGCTTGACATCCCCGTCCGAGCTAGAGCGCTAGCCTTTTAACGGACGTATGTTATTTGAGTTTAAGACACGTTGGTTTGCGTGTATTAAAACGAATGGGGTAATTATCACTATAGCATTAAGTTTAGTTACCAGGGTGCTATGTTACGTAGAATCTATTGATAAACTTTTGATGAAATCTTGTGGTCTATCTTTATATATGTTTATGACTCGAGCAATTAAACCTATAACTCACCAACATTCGTGTTGACTTTTTAGCATGTTTTATTCTCAGGTCCTTAGAATGCTTCCGCTGTGATGTGCTTGTTGCCTGCATGGAGTCTCTCATGCTTTGTACAAAGTTTATTGCATTCAAAATAAAACTGCATTGTGTAATAAATAATTGGACTGTGAAGTCAACCTGTAAATTAAAGACTTATATATTTTGGGGTTTTGCTTATACCTAAGCACTCGCCCACATGTTTATAACTTTCTATATTTAGAAAGTCACTTATTTTAATGAATGCAATATTTTATCAAAACGTACCATATAGAGGTCAAAACCTCACTGTGAAATCAATGATTAACGTGCTGCGTCAATAGCGATTTTGACGGGTCATTACAGAATGGTATCAGAGCCACTCATGTGCCGTTGGGGGTGGTGGGGCAAATCTCATCGAGGATGATGAGTCCCTAAGGGGGGGTGAATGTAACACCCTAGGCAAATCCCACATCGCCCACAGACATGAGTGATCATGGGATTATAAGGTAATACTCACGCTTAAATGACACAATGCGTTTTGGGATCACAGGCAGAGCAGATGTGCGAGTACGTTGCAGTTAAGCGTGCTCGGGCGAGAGCATTACCAGGATGGGTGACCTCCTGGGAAAGTGCTGCTCGTGTGTGGTCGCCAAGAAAAAGCCGTGCGCCTGCGGGCAAAGCGGACAATATTGTGGTCATGTTAAGCTGGGGTGTTACAGAATGGTATCTCCCACATCGCCCACAGACATGAGTGATCATGGGATTATAAGGTAATACTCACGCTTAAATGACACAACGCGTTTTGGGATCACAGGCAGAGCAGATGTGCGAGTACGTTGCAGTTAAGCGTGCTCGGGCGAGAGCATTCCCAGGATGGGTGACCTCCTGGGAAATTGCTGCTCGTGTGTGGTCGCCAAGAAAAAGCCGTGCGCCTGCGGGCAAAGCGGACAATATTGTGGTCATGTTAAGATGGGGTGTTATAGAATGGTATCAGAGCTTGAGGTCATAGGGAACCAGAAATTACATTAGTGTGTTTAACTGGTAACTGTTAGGATGCATTAGTGAGTCTGGACTATGACCATATCTGTTTTTACTGATTTTTGCTTATCATTTGGTCAAAAACATTATATGTGATATATTTATATGCTAACGTAATTGTTGTTTCAATTATGTGATAGATGACTTCTTCTAATCTTATCATTTTGTACGACTCGGAATCGGACACTGAATCTATTCTATCCACAACTGAAAAGGGCGTTCCAATACCTATTAAAGAAGAAATTGTGTTAGCCGGGGAATCTCAACTCCCGGTAAACCCAGAGGAGGTTCCAGCTCCACCCAGCTTTAGTTTTCCGGAGCCACATTATCGTTGGCATGGACCCATGATCCCTGGAGTAAACGAGGATCGTCCATTTCTAAACAAATATGGACATTGGTCCAGATATACCGCCGACGGGCGGGTTGTGCCGATTACGCCTGGCAGATTTCGGTTCATGACCACCGGTACATATTCTCGCAGTTCGTCATCATATTCTCCTAAACATGACTCAGACAGTACGTCATCAGACGAGATCAGTAAGGAGGAGGATTTCGCTAATGAAATAAAAGAGATCACTAAGGAGAAATTCCAACTTGCTATAGATAATAAAAACAACCACAATAATAAAAAGTCCTTAATTATTAAAAAGGAACATGACCATTCGATCCGTAACTACCCTTATTGTATTAAACCCACTGAGGCAACGGGTACCTAAAAACACCAACCAAAAATAAAATACACTGCCAGAATGTCTGTCGGACCATGTGCACACAAACAATTGGCAGAGAGAACCAAATGGGAAGAAGTTTCTGATAGTTCTGAATAAACGACCTCGCAACCATAAATCTTCCATGCGCTATTTTATTGCTTATGTGTGCTACTCTATCTTGTTATGTAAAATAAACATATGTAAAATATCAGTATTGTATGGTATTGTATTATTTTGGTTTATTAATAATAAATGCATGGAATGATTATTTATTCTTATTATTATTATTACATAATAATGTAGTAACTCACTATAATTTTTCATAGTGGAAAATTATTAGGATTTTAGTAGTTAATTCCTTGTACTAGCTATTATGTATGAACTTAACGGGTAGGTAATACCCTAGAAATAATTATAAAATGCTAATAAGAAGAAAAGGCTTTTATAATAATTGGTTCATATTATTAATATGCTACGATTAACTATTGACAACTCATTTTACCTGTAATATTCTATATGATTAAATTATATATGTTGTGTTTATTGAAGAAACATGTCTCAAATGTCGGATGCTGAGTTTGAGCAACTAGTCGAGAAACGTGTGAATGAAAGAATTGCTGCAACCGAGGCAGCAAAAGCAACAGCCGAAGCAGCAGCCAAAGCAGCAGCCGTAAACACAAATTCACGAAACGGATGCTCATACAAAACTTTTCAAGGATGCAAACCACAGACGTTTAGTGGAACTGAGGGACCAGTCGGTCTAACCCGATGGTTTGAAAAGATGGAGTCCGTTTTCAAAATCAGTAATTGTGCAAACGGAGACAAGTCAAAGTATGCTTCGTGCACGTTGCAAGATGGTGCACTTACTTGGTGGAACAATTATGCTAAAGCAGAAGGAATAGATATGGCATATGATATCTCTTGGGAAGAACTGAAAAAGATGCTAATCGAGGAGTACTGTCCTCGAAACGAGATCAGAAAAATGGAATCTGAGTTACGTAATCTGAAGGTTATCGGCGCGAATCTCAATAACTATGAAAAGCGTTTCATGGAACTAGCCTTGTTGTGTCCCGAATTGGTGCCAAATGAGAAACGAAAGATAGAAATGTATATTGACGGTTTATCGATCAATATCAAAGGAAATGTTACATCGTCCAAACCGAATACGATGCAGGAAGCCATGACAATGGCACACCAACTCATGGACCAGATCACAGAGAGTTCGATTAAGGCACCAATTACCGAAGTCAAGACAACTGAAGGAAAGAGGAAATGGGAAGACTATAAGGGCAAAAGTACTCACCTAAAGAAACAAGAAACTTTTAAAGGTAAATAAGATGGGGCAACTGCAAGTCCAAACTATAAGGGACCCCATCCGTTCTGCAAAAGATGTTACACACATCATGCAGGTTATTGCCAAGTGGTCTGTGATAAGTGCAACAAGAAAGGACATGTGGCGAAAGATTGTTATGCCACCGTTTCTGAAGTAAAGACAAAACTGACCGATGTCAAGAAATGTTTTGGATGCGGGAAGTCTGGTCACTTTATAAATCAATGCCCTGATAAGGAGAAGAACAAAGAACCCGCACGTGGGAGGGCATTTAATGTTAGTACCAGTGAAGCACGTGAGGATCCTAATCTTGTCACGGGTACGTTTACCGTTAATAATCAACTAGCTTCTATTATGTTTGATACGGGTGCTGATAGAAGTTATATGTGTAAAGGCTTTAGTTCTAAACTAAAATGTGCTTCATTACCTCTAGACAATAAATATACTATAGAATTAGCTAATGGTAAACTGATAAAAGCCGATAAAATTTGCCATGGTTGCGAAATGAATCTCGCTGGTGAAACCTTTAAAATAGATTTGATACCCGTAGAATTAGGAAGTTTTGGCGTAATCGTTGGCATGGACTGGATGTCCAAAACAAGAGCGGAAGTTGTTTGCGCTGAGAAAGCAATACGCATCCCTCGTAAGGATGAAACGTCATTAATGATTTATGGGGAGAAAAGCAACTCAAAGCTGAACTTTATCAGCTGTATGAAGGCCCAGAAACTTATAAGAAAAGGTTGTTATGCTATTCTGGCACACGTAAAGAAGATCGATACTGAAGAAAGAAGCATTAATGACATGCCGGTTGTAAGAGAATATCCCGGAGTATTTCCAGAAGAATTACCGGGGCTACCTCCACACAGATGTGTAGAATTCCAGATTGATCTCATACCAGGAGCTGCACCTGTAGCCCGATCTCCATATAGACTTGCACCTTCAGAAATGCAAGAATTACAAGACCAGTTGCAAGAATTATCGGACCGTGGATTTATTCGTCCTAGTTTTTCACCTTGGGGTGCTCCTATTCTGTTCGTCAAGAAGAAGGATGGATCTATGAGAATGTGCATAGATTACCGAGAATTAAACAAATTAACGATCAAGAATCGGTACCCATTACCGAGGATTGATGATTTGTTTGATCAATTGCAAGGATCAAGTGTTTATTCTAAGATTGATCTACGCTCCGGATATCATCAGCTGAGAGTAAAGGAAGAAGATGTTCCTAAAACCGCGTTCAGAACCCGTTACGGTCACTATGAGTTTCTAGTCATGCCTTTTGGATTAACTAATGCTTCAGCAGTATTCATGGATCTAATGAATCGCATTTGTAGACCGTATTTAGACAAATTTGTCATTGTTTTTATCGACGACATATTGATTTACTCGAAGAACAAGGAAGAACATGAGCAACACTTAAGACTGGTACTGGAGATACTCAAGAAAGAAGAATTGTACGCAAAATTTTCGAAGTGTGATTTCTGGTTACAAGAAGTACAATTTTTGGGCCATGTTGTCAGTAAACATGGAATAAAAGTTGACCCCGCCAAGATCGAAGCCATTAGTAAATGGGAAACCCCGAAGACTCCAACACAAATTCGCCAATTCTTAGGTCTTGCTGGTTACTACCGAAGATTCATTCAAGATTTCTCTAGAATCGCCAAACCCTTAACTGCATTGACTCAAAAGGGAAAGAAGTATGATTGGTCCACGGAACAGGAATCCTCATTTCAGTTATTAAAGAAGAAGTTAACATCTGCACCCATTTTGTCATTACCGGAAGGAAATGATGATTTCGTGATCTATTGTGACGCTTCGCGCCAAGGTTTAGGATGTGTATTAATGCAACGCACAAAAGTTATCGCATATGCCTCACGACAACTAAAAATTCATGAAAAGAACTATACGACGCACGATTTAGAACTTGGAGCAGTAGTTTTTGCACTTAAAATATGGAGACACTATCTATATGGCACCAAGTGTACAGTGTACACCGACCATAAGAGTCTTCAGCATGTTTTTGATCAAAAACAACTCAATATGAGGCAACGTCGCTGGGTAGAGTTGTTAAACGATTACGATTATGAAATCCGTTACCACCCCGGAAAGGCTAATGTTGTAGCTGATGCCCTAAGTCGAAAAGAAAGAGTAAAACCTCTTAGGGTCCGAGCATTGAATATTACAATTCGTACTGATCTCACAAAGCAAATTCAAGCAGCAAAGTTAGATGCTTTAAAAGAAGAAAACGAAAAAGGCGAAATAAGAAAAGGGTTAGCAAAACAACTTGAAGAAAAAGCCGATGGAACCCTGTATTTTGCTGGTAGGATATGGGTACCAAAACATGGTAACCTAAGGCAACTAGTACTGGATGAAGCACACAAAACGAGGTACTCAATTCACCCAGGAAACGGAAAAATGTACCACGATCTCAAGAAGTTTTATTGGTGGCCTAATATGAAAACAGAAATTGCTACTTATGTAAGCAAATGTTTAACGTGTGCAAAGGTCAAAGCTGAGCACCAAAAGCCGTCAGGATTACTGCAACAACCAGAAATTCCGCATTGGAAATGGGAAAGAATAACTATGGATTTCATTACGAAATTGCCAAGGACTACAAGTAGTCATGATACTATTTGGGTGATAGTTGATCGTCTAACTAAATCAGCTCACTTTCTACCAATAAAGGAGACAGACAGTATGGAGAAATTAGCACGCCTATATTTGAAGGAAGTAGTTTCCAGGCATGGTGTACCCATCTCTATCATATCTGATCGTGACACCCGATTCACATCACGTTTCTGGCAGTCATTACAAAAAGCATTGGGAACTCGATTAGATATGAACACCGCTTATCACCCACAGACAGATGGTCAAAGTGAAAGAACAATACAAACATTGGAAGACATGTTACGGGCATGCGTGATTGACTTTGGAACCAGTTGGGATCGACACTTACCGTTGGCAGAATTTTCATACAATAACAGCTATCATACGAGCATCAACGCAGCGCCATTTGAAGCACTTTACGGTAGAAAGTGCAGATCTCCTATCTGTTGGAGTGAAGTAGGAGAAAGACAACGTACTGGACCAGAAATTATTCATGAAACCACCGAAAAGATCATTCAAATACAACAGCGATTGAAAACGGCCATGAGTCGCCAAAAGAGTTATGCTGATGTAAGAAGAAAACCGCTAGAATTTCAAGTGGGCGACAAAGTCATGTTGAAAGTGTCACCCTGGAAAGGCGTAGTACGATTCGGTAAACGAGGAAAGTTAAGTCCTAGGTACGTAGGACCCTTTGAAATCACCGAAAGAATTGGAGCAGTTGCTTATCGATTAAAGCTACCGCAAGAACTTAGTAATGTTCACGACACATTTCACGTGTCAAATTTGAAGAAATGTTTAGCTGAAGAGGATGTCGTAATTCCTCTTGACGAAATACGAATCAATGATAAACTCCATTTTGTCGAAGAACCTGTTGAAATCATGGACCGTGAGGTCAAACAATGAAATGTATGTTTTAAATGGTTCTATTGTTCCATCATTGGCAAATGCTTAAAATTGCATTGAGTTGCAGATTTGTAATCAAAAGTAATGCAAGAAGTAAATATTACTATACTGCATGCATCATTGGAAAACATTACCGTATCCAAAATATTATAACAAACAACATTTAAATACACTGTATAAGTGCAAGCAAAAAATATGTAACCTACCAACATCTAGATTGTACAGCACTTATACACCAAAAGTAACTACAAATGTTTAAATCCACAAACTAAAGATAAAACTTTCGTTGCTCCAGATTGTACGTGAGTTCATAAAATTGACCAGGCATCAGGCCATTGATTGATCGGTACTCAGGAAAACCGTAAGTAACTGCCAGGTTTGGTTTCTTTTTCCCTCTCTCCTGCTTCAACTGCCACTGAAATTCATCACCATCATGATTAAAACAACTCACATTACACCCACTCCTCAGTCCTGGAAGTCCAATAAACTCCTTTGGAAGACGCTAACGAAAAAGAAAATACATATTTAGCCAACGGTTTAACCAAATTGTTATTCTATAATGATGAAGCATAAAACGTTGATATGTAAAAAGATAAATCAAGTAGTGTGCCACCATTTATCAGTTGATGAATGTTAAACTTTAAAAATATAAGAAGCGTACCAACAAGTTACCAGACGGTATTTTGATAATCACAACACGTTAAGGATGTAGTTGTTGTTGAGGCATTGGTTCATCTTCTGAGGTATCACTTTCGGTATCACTGTCTGAACTGTCATCAATGTAAATGATTTCAGGAATGGATTGGGAAGTGGATCCTCCTTCCCAGGTAGTAGAAACATCATCATCCTTCAGCTGAAAAGTTACTAAACAACCCTTTTCTACACCACGGTGATCATAAATCACCAGCTCAAGATTTTTTGAATCAGTTGCATAAAAGACCATGCAATCACCAGACGCCACTTTAAGGTCTGTAATCAACTCAGACCATCCTTCCCACATGACAACTTCGCCTTCAACTGAGAGTACCACCACCCTTTTGTTGTACCATCTTTGAAAGTGAACAATCATTTGTTCTTTGGGTCCAGAGTGTGATGACCCGAAAATTTTTGACTTATTTAAACCAATTCTCTATACGATTTATTATTTTAACACGTTAAACAAAGTCTGTTAGATTGAGTCTCAAAATTTTAGAACTGTTTCATATATACAATTACCTTTGACTACTCTCGACGATTCATGAACAATTATATGTATATATATATATATGTACAAGTAAAAACGACTTTTCTACAGTAAAACCCTATTTGCTACACTAAAAATTACTTTGCTACAGTAAAATACTATTTGCTACATTGAAACCGTATTTTGCTACAGTGCTACAGTGAAAACGACTTTGCTACAGTAAAACACTATTTGCTACAGTTAACACTATTTGCTACAGTTAACACTATTTTGCTACAGTGAATTACTATTTGATGTCGACGAACTAGCAAACAAAAACGGAAAAGGCGGCCATGCGATCGCATGGCAAAAACACTGAAAACTCATGCGATCGCATGAGCTACAGTAAATCGAAAAGTATTATAAATACGCCAGATTCCTGCACGAACTCTTCACACTTTAATTTTCTTTAATCAATTTTTATATTTATAATTATAATTATAATTTTAATTTAAGTTTAATAATAATAAAGTATATTCGAGGGTGTTTTAATTCGGGTTTCAAACCGCTTTAAGCTAAGGAAATATTGGGTATTGTTCGGGGTATTGTTCTTGAATCTAAGGCCAACCATACAGTCGTCTACCATCATTACGTCTACGCAATTTGCCTACAATATTGAATCGCAATATTGAACTGTGAGTTATAGTCTCCCTTTTTAAATACTTTAAATATTTTTGGGCTGAGA
The DNA here is from genome assembly GCF_046630445.1 of Rutidosis leptorrhynchoides. Classification (NCBI taxonomy): domain Eukaryota; kingdom Viridiplantae; phylum Streptophyta; class Magnoliopsida; order Asterales; family Asteraceae; genus Rutidosis; species Rutidosis leptorrhynchoides. Next base: position 184,474,692 of record NC_092334.1, on the reverse strand, counting down.
ATACATGCAATTTATTTTAAACGCGATAAGACACAAGTACATACTAAATTCTACACTGAGTAAAACCGAAAATCCCTTAGCTTTGGTAACTAGTAGCTGCCAGTACATAGGATATGGACTAGTGGGCGCGAATAATTGTATATGGATCCATAGGGCTTGACATCCCAGTCCGAGCTAGAGCGCTAGCCTTTTAACGGACGTATGTTATTTGAGTTTAAGACACGTTGGTTTGCGTGTATTAAAACGAATGGGGTAATTATCACTATAGCGTTAAGTTTAGTTACCAGGGTGCTATGTTACGTAGAATCTATTGATAAACTTTTGATGAAATCTTGTGGTCTATCTTTATATATGTTTATGACTCGAGCAATTAAACCTATAACTCACCAACATTCGTGTTGACTTTTTAGCATGTTTTATTCTCAGGTCCTTAGAATGCTTCCGCTGTGATGTGCTTGTTGCCTGCATGGAGTCTCTCATGCTTTGTACAAAGTTTATTGCATTCAAAATAAAATTACGTTGTGTAATAAATAATTGGACTGTGAAGTCAACCTGTAAATTAAAGACTTATGTATTTTGGGGTTTTGCTTATACCTAAGCACTCGCCCACATGTTTATAACTTTCTATGTTTAGAAAGTCACTTATTTTAATGAATGCAATATTTTATCAAAACATATCATATAGAGGTCAAAACCTCACTGTGAAATCAATGATTAACGTGCTGCGTCAATAGCGATTTTGACGGGTCGTTACACAGAGTTTCCAAAAGTAGTAGTTAACCATTCCTTTGGCAGTATCTACATCCAATAAAAAATAGTGCTATTTTTGTTAAAGAAATATAAAACTAATTTGTTAAGATAATAATCATGTACACATACTAAATGTGTGTTACATATGCGAGATCGAAAAATTGTCCATACCATTCCTGGTTCATTTGGATTGTTGACGAATTTCATGAATGAAGGGAAACGTCTGTATGGAGCATTTTCATACACTTTTGCCTGAATTCGAGTCAATACACTGAAAGATGTGAATGGATCAAAAAAATTCTTTTGAAACAGGTCAGGTGAGTAAATAGCCAACTCGTAGTTTCTTTTGTCGATTCTGGTCATTAGTAAGATATCACATTCTCCAATATCAAGATCATTCATGATCTTCAACCAGCCATCGCCAAGTATCATACGGCTACGATCATTCATCGAAAATGTAACTTTAGATTTATATCCTAGCAGGGTGTGGATGATAACACAATGTCTTGGAAACATGGTATCATAATGGTCAACATACCAATCATGTAGCAAAGCCTGTAACAAAATATAATAACCTGATATGTCTTACAATTGTTTTGCTTTATAAAATATATAATTTTAAGGTTAAAATAGAAACGAAACAATACCAGTTCAAGCTTATCTGTTAATCGTATTATGTGGATGAACGATGGTGGACGATTGTAGGTAGCCATAAATGACAACGTCAGAGATTATTTCTGCTTCTGTAAAATCAACATATATGTACATATCAGTTATGTATGTAACAATAATAATTATGGTCAAATTAACACAACTAGATTTAGGTATAATAGTTTGATATTTAGGGCATTTCTTCTTTAACACAAAATATATTAGACTCTTTCTGCAGCATCTATTCACCACTTATAAACCCTAATGTGTCCATTTTGCTGAATAATCTAAGACAAATGTGCATGTATATAACCTAATTTTCGATTATTGTTTCCTAATCACACAACTCGATTCAAGTATAATAGTATGATTTTATGGTCATTACGTCTATAACAAAAATATTCGAGTAAAGAACAATTAGATAACTAAAAAAACCATATGTACCTGTATTTGAGACGATCCTTCAGCCGTGATGACAAAATCGATTTCGTTCGTCAAATAATCGCCGTTCTATGAAGTTGGAGTAGGGTGTTTCCGGTGGTTTGATAATGAAGTGGGATGGTTTAGGGTATACGAAGAAGTTGGATGTTTTGTGATCGCGGTTTGTTCCCAGTCTTAATATTGAAAAATGTGCATATATATGTGTATATATATATATATATATATATATATATATATATATATATATATATATATATATGTGTGTGTGTGTGTGTGTGTGTGTGTGTGTGTGTATGTGTGTATGTTTTAGAATTATTTGTATTTGTATTTGTATTGTATACATTGGTATTATTAATTTAAAAGGTAATAACATAAAGTAAATTTTTCATGGTAAAAAAAATTAACAAAAGACATAAAAGACATGTTGCATAAGTCATTAAAAAATATACTCATGGATGTAAAAAAAAAGGTAATCAATCATATGTTTTAACAATTTTTATGTGTCTGTAACCTCGTCTCCTTCCTCATGGTCTTCTCTAAAGTAGATTGTATTATTTCCAGCAACAACTTCATTCAAAGGTTGAACACTGACTGAAAATGGCGGTAACTCGGCAAATTGGTCGTACTCATCCTCATCAACAACGTTCTCGACACCAACAATCCGCCATTTTCCATACTGAACAACATGCCATCTAGGATCCTTTGGGTCTTCGATAAAGAATACTTGAGTAACTAGTTTTGCTAGAATGAATGGTTCTTCTTTATATCCATTGGTGGAAAGATTAACAGTTGTAAAACCATCTTCATCAACTTGAACACCGCGATCATTATCAACCCACTTACACTTAAACAAGGGTATAGTGTACGAATCACCATAATCTAATTCCCATATTTCTTGAATGACATCATAATACGATTTTTTAGCGATCCTTGATCTTTCTTCACGATTGACCATGGTGAATTCTGTCGACTAGGCTATCACCGTGACACGGCTATTTTGGGTTTTACTCTTCTTATCTTGAGCTTTAGTGTAAAAGGTATACCCATTTATGTCATATCCTTGATATTGGAACACATGTTTAGGGGCGAATCCCAAAGCTTCGACCGTTTTATCAATATTTGGAAGTGTCCTCCTAACTTTGTCTTTCAACCATTCTGAAAAAGTTTTTTTATGTTGATTTTCCAACCACTTTGCACTCTTTTTAGGGTATTGTTATCTCAAGAACGACATGTGTTCTTGTATGAACGGATCAATAGATGTAGTGTGTTGTAAGACATTAAAATGTGACTCTTGATAATCGGAAACATTTGAATAGCCCGTCTTGCCCCCAAGTGTCCCTTGACCTGATAGTCTTCCTTCATGACGACTTTGTGGAATCCCGACACTTTTAAGCCCATCCATATAGTTTGTGCAGAATTCGATCACCTCTTCGGATGCATATCCATCAACGATACTACCTTCTGGTCGATTAAGGTTCCTTACATAACCTTTCAAGATACCCATATATCTTTCAAATGGATACATATACCGTAAGAAAAATGGACCACATACCTTTATTTCTCCTACAATATGAGATACCAAATGAACCATGACATCAAAGAAAGAAGGTGGAAAGTACATCTTGAGTTCGCAAAGAGTAAGTATGATATCTCTTTGATATTCATCCAGCACACCAGGATCAATCACCTTTGAATGAATCATGTTGAAAAATAAGTATAGTTTTGTAATTGTGTGTCGAATACGGTTGGGTAGAATTCCACGAATTGCGATAGGAATCATCTGGGTCATTAGTACATGACAATCATGTGACTTCATACCAAGTAACTTCAAATCATTCATCGAAACCAACTTCCTAATGTTAGCAGAGTATCCTGATGAAACCTTAATACCATGTAAACATTGACAAAATTTAGTTTTCTCGACCTTCGACATAGTATAACAGGACAGAGGAAGAAACTTGGTGGACCTTCCATCAATATCTTTAGGTTGTAGCTCTGGTCTGATATTCATTAATTCCATGTCCTTTCTAACTTTAATTCCATATTTTGTTTTTCCAGGAATGTTCAACAGTAACCCTATCAAACTTTCACAAACATTTTTCTCAATATGCATAACATCAATACAATGTCGGACTCGTAAATGCTTTCAGTAGGGTAATTTCCAAAAAATAGACTTTTTCTTCCAAATACCTTTGGGAGGACCAACACCTTTCTTTCCCAACACAACATTTATATTAGCAACTTTGGAGAGTGTAGTTTCTCCATCCAATGGTGGTGGTAGTTTTCTATCCTCTATAGTACCATCAAATAAATCCGACTTTTTACGGTACGGGTGATTCTCTGCAAGCTCTCTCCGATGCCCCATAAATGCAGGTTTCTTACAATTTGTGAGCCATATCGAGTGAGTATTTTCCTCACAAATAGGACATGCCTTTTTCCCCTTCGTACTATATCCAGACAAGTTACCATAAGCAGGAAAATCATTAATGGTGAAAAAAAGCATTGCCCGTAGTTGGAAGTATTCTTTCTTGTATGCATCATAAACGTGTATGCCGGTACTCCATAATTCCATCATTTCATCAACTAATGGTTGCAAATAACATCAATGTCATTTCCAGGTTGCTTTGGGCCTTGAATCAAAAGAGACATCATTATGTATTTTCTTTTCATACATAGCCAAGGCGGTGGGTTATAAATGCATAGAAGAACAGGCCACGTGCTGTGACGGCTACTCAAATCTTTGAACGGATTAATTCCATCTGAACTGAGTCCGAACCTTATATTACGTATCTCATCCCCAAATTCTTCAAAATCTTTATCAAAATTTTTCCATTAAAGTGAATCGGCCACATGTCGCATTTTACCATCATTTTTACGATCTTCAGCATGCCAACGTAATAATTTTGCATCTTTCTCATTCGCAAATAATCTCTTTAATCTTGGTATGATAGGCAAGTACCACAATAATTTTGCAGGAGGTCCATTTTCTGACACATCACTATCAGCATTATCAGTCGGTTTTCCACGTTTATACCTAGATGTACCACATACCTTACATTGATGAAGGTCTTTGTCTTCATTCCTGTGTAACATACAATCATTTGGACAAGCATGTATTCTCTGTATTTCTAATCCCATTGGGCACATTAATTTCTTTGCTTGGTATGTTGAAACCGGCAACTCATTACCTTCTGGTAGCATTTTGTTCAACAACTCTAACAGGCTAGTGAAACTTGTGTCGCTCCAACCATTGTTTGATTTTAAGTTAACCAGTTGTATCACGGCGGAAAGTTTTGTAAAATTCATACAACTGGTATATAAAGGTTTTCAGCGTCAACAAATAGTTGTTGTAATCTGTCATGATACTTATCAGCAACATTATCCTCCATATCCAAATCGTCAAACATGTCATCAAAATTAACATTATTGTCACTATTGTACGAATCTTCTTCATTATCGGTATCGTTATCCGAAACAGACGGGTTAAGGTCAGCTAATGACTCACCATGAAGAGACCAACATGTGTACCCTCTCATAAATCCGTGTACAATTAGATGACTTTTGATATCGGTTGAATCAGCATACCACCGTGCATTTTTGCATTTCTTACAAGGACAACAAATTGCGGTGTTTCCTTTTTCTAGTTGATCAGTCTCAGCAACTGTAATAAATTCATCTACACTATCCATAAACTCAGAGGTAGCGAGACCTATCTCGTACATCCAAGTATTCCAATCCATCTACAAGCAAAATTGAAAAAAGTTAATACATTATTAATAATAAAGAATTTAAAAAGTTGGAAATAGGACTAGAACCCACAACCTCCTCTCTACGAAGCAACATCCAAACCATCTAAGCAATTGTGTTAACCTGACAAATTTACATTTATTTTCTATAAAAATATCACGTATGGTATACTGTAAAAAAACCCCAAATCAAAATCAATTGAGTTTTTATCGATCATAATCCCATTACCTCATTATCATTTCTCTTTTGTTATCGGTCTGTGTTCTAAAAAAACCCGCCAAGCAACCCAAATCACTTGAATCTGTAAACCCTAATTGTTCGATACCCTATTCGATTTCTGTTCTATTTTAGATTCAAACTCTGCACGATTCTACTTTGCTACCATGGCTTACATGAAGCATCGTATTACAAGAGAAAAAGAGTGTCTTTCAAAGGTTAATTCCTACCAGTAATTATATTCAATAATTAATTATGTTTATTTGATAATCTAAATTTATTACTTTTTTTTGTTCAGAAATAAACGTGAATATTATTGTCGCGCAATTAGTCTTTGAAATGGGTTTGGTTATGAGTTCGGTCAATTTCCTTGTTATTGCATATTGTGTATGTGTGATATGTTTGCTGTGTTATTCATAACACAATAATAAGACTGCATTTGTTGGAAATGATATTAAGGTGTATAAGCCTGTGTTTGTTGTACTATGATCTTAATTTGTATATGCATGTGCTTAGATGTGTATCTTTTCTATTACATTTGATGTGTATCTTTTCTATTACATTTTGTGTACACATGCAACAAAAAAATAAAAAAAGAAGTGTAAACAAACTGAAAAAGAAGTCAGCTGTTGTTCAGTTGAAGATTGAATTTGACGAGTTTGGCCAAGCTATTGGAAAAATCCAAGCTATTTTCTCGAGCAACATTGGCGTTTTAACTAGGACCACTTGTGATTTCCTTGTAAAGGATTGGAAGCATGTGTCTCCTGATCAGAAAGAAACTTTATGGAGCAAAATAAAGGTATTAAAATCTAAGATTTTGATTAATTACTTTTTATTTATATATGTTACAACATTCAACACTTACAGTAGATTACATTATACAGGAACTTCATAATATTGAAGACGATTTTGCACGAAAAACAACACTGCAAAAATACAACACAGCGTTTACGAGATTCAAGCGCAAGTTAAGAACGTATATGGATGAAGGCAAGCTTCCTTATGTGGAAGTAAAAGATTACGATTTCATAACTCCAAAAAAATGGGAAAAATTTTGTGAAATCAAAGCTACGCCTGCTAGACGAGTAGGTGCTATTCAACCTGATTTGTATCAGGTTTGGAGGTACATTTTGGTATTGTAACGCTTTGAAAAAGGCATTTAATCGCATTAAAACTGTGTAGGAACTAAGAGAAAAAGGCAGGCAGAACGCTTTCAAAAAACAAAAAGAAAAGTATGCTCGAGTTGGTCATTCGGGATATCGTGGGAAAAAAGCACAATGGGATACAGAAGCAAATGTTCCTCATAAACGTACAGCATACCACAATATCAAAGATCCTGCAGCGAGGTATTACGTTCTGGGCAGGATGAAGCCGGATGACAAAGGGAAGACGGCAGTAGAAACATTTGCGCCACTTTTAGAGAAAATTGTAATATATTTATATTTGAATTTTTAGACTAACCAACTCATAATTTTTCTATAATTGATTACTTGTGTTTTTTTTTCCCAGGTTAGGACAGATAAAGAAGGCGGGGATGCCTTGTTAACTCATGTGGGGAAGGAACACGGTGGTCGAAAAAGGGATATAAGTAGCACAATAGGATACAGCAAAATCACAAAGAAACAGAAATCAGACGATAAAGGAATGAGGGTAACTGATTTAACTGATGTTATGTTTATTACAATATTTAAATGCTTACTTACTACATTTTATATTACATGTTTGCTAATCAGAAGTCTCGGGAAAACCAAAAGCATGATGATGAAAAGAATGTTGTTGATGAAGATAATGATGATGAAGAAAAGAATGATGATGAAGAAGAAGATGTAGATGATGAAGAGAAAGAAGATGATGAAGAGGATGTTGATGATGAAGATAATGATGATAATGATGAAGAAGATGTTGATGATGAAGATGAAAAAGATGTTGATGAGAGGGCTGATGATGAATATGAAGTGGAAGGTGATGATGAATGGGAAGTTGATAATTTAGTAGAAGGTGCTGATGAAAGGAAAGGTGAAAGTGAAAAGGATGTTGATGATGATGAGGATGTTGATGATGGAAAGGATGTTCAACATCAGAAATTCACCAAAAAAATAGTGAAACAATCAAAACACATAAAGGTAACTGATTTAACTAAATGTTGTTTTTTTCTAGACTTTTAAATTACTTACCACAATTAGTTATTCATGTTTGTTAATGAACAGGATGTTGAAAAAGAAAAGCCTGATGAAAATTTAAATGTTCATGACAACATCAAGGAAAAAGAAGATGCAGTGATTGAAGAAGATGCAGAGTATGTTTCATATGATAATGTCCAGATGGTGATGAACGAAGACGAAGAGGAAAATGTGGATAAAGAAGAAGATTTTGTGGTTCGAGAAATAAAAGATGGAGAGTCTAAAAAGATTAATGAAGCAGAAAAAGTTGCATCGTTTTCTGACGATGTTGATGATAAAATGTTGATGGAAGAAGTTAATACAGAGCAAGATCCACTGGTTAGACTTATTGATATAGAGCTAACAAATTTCAGAATGAAACTCAGTCCTCTACCAAGAAGAAGGAAGTCTAAAAGAATCTTATTACAGAAGCTTTCAAAAAATGTTTTCGTCAAAGATGGCACAGGTATGAGTGAGAACAATCCAATAAAATTGTAATTTGTGATGAATATTATTGATGCTAACATAACTATGTTTGTTAATGTATATTTGTGAATCTACTTTATATTGAAGCTAATGAATATTTATGATGCTCCTTTTGTATGAAGTTTTGATCTGCTAATATAACTGTCTTTGTTTATGGTAATTTACCAATGTAACTGTACTTAGGGTTATGATTAGGGTATTGATTGTACTTTGGGTTATGATTGCCACTGAAGGTGGTTATAAGGTCAACATTGCTTATCATATTGGTTATTGGGTCTGATTTGACATGTATACTACCTCATGGGTTTTTTTTCTAAATTGGAGTGAGCATTGAGCTGTTATTACTTCACCAAACGAAACGTAGGTTGGTTTCTGCATTAGGCATATATATATTAGAATAGGTTTATATGTTTGGTTTTTTTTTGGTTGCCATAGTGTGCAGCAGGTAAATAATCAGTTTATCCAGGTTTTGTTATCCAGGTTTTGAGTTGTTATTACTTCACCAAACATAGCGTTGAGTTGTTATCCAGGTTTTGTGTAAGCTGACCCGGTTGGTTCTGCTACTACTATCAGGTTGTGTTTGCCTATTGTTACTATATAGTATAACTTTCTTTCATTGAATAATAAGGGTTTATATGTTATAGGTTATATATAGTGTGTTTATATGATGTTAATAAAGTTTATATGTTGTTAATATAGTGTTGTATGATGTTTAGAATCGTGTTGTGTAATCTGGCGTGTTAAAACAGTTAGTTGGTTGTGTGTCGTTTGTTTGTCCAGTTCTGCTCTAGGTCTGCACTACATGTCTACAATCGTGTTGGGTAATCGTGTGAATCATGGTGTGTTATATAGTCAAATTCTTGTGCTATAGATCCAATCAAACATGTGTTATAAACCTGATTTATAAGCATGATTCAAACATGTGTGAATCATGTGATATATTTATACAAACTTTCAGAACAAACGCCCAAGTGTATAAAGAAAAAGAAATATTCAAATACCTCTGATGATGTTGAAGTCTCCATTATCTTTGAATCATGCGACGAAACTAAACAAGCAAACAAGAACAAGCCGGAAAAAAAAACAAAAAAACGTGTGTTTTTATATTTGTGAAAAGATTTTTTATATTTTATATTATTTATAACTTCAATATAAATCTTATTTATCTAAGGTATATAAAATTTTATAATATTATAATTATATTATATATACTTATCAAAATCCATTCTTAGTTATCAAATTATTTCCTAACTCTTCCGTAACTAACTAACTAACTAACTTCCTATTAATTAGACGTGCTTGTTTATTAACCCGTTCAATATGGAACCCTAAATAACCCGTTACATTGTTTGTTTAATTAGAAGTGTTCGGTAATTTTGGTAGACTAATTAACAGAACTTTAAGTGTTAGGTTGATTAAACGGAGATCGTTAACATATATATCCCGCTAACTTATTTAGACGTGTCACAGTTAAAGGCGTTACTTACAAACTAATTAGACGTGTGTTTTGAAATTTATTAGACGTGTTAAGCATTTAGACGTGTTCTCGGCAAATCTAATTAGACGTGTTGCCAATTAGACGTGTTGTTGTTTCATATAGACGTGTTCCTGATAGACATAATTAGACGTGTTGTTAATTAGACGTGTTAGTTGGAATACTTTTTAGACGTGTTGTCAATTAGAGGTGTTCCCGGTAAAAGTAATTAGACGTGGTTACCAATTAGAGGTGTAAAACTTATTTAGACGTGTTGTGTATATCTAATTAGACGTGTTGCGAATCTTAATTAGACGTGTTCCGTGTTTTTTTGTGTAAAAATCTTAATTAGACATGTTCTGTTTGATAAATTAGACGTGTTATATAGTGAACACGTCTAAATGGAGGGCTCTAAATGAGCCGAAATGTAGTAGTGTACCATTTTGAACAAAACTATTTGACTTAAGTTGAATAACTCGGTAAGGGAGCGGTTTTTAAATAATTTGAAGATATAACTTAGTATCAAAATAAGTAAGTATAAATTTATACATATATGATTTTATAAATCGTATAAGTGATAGAAAAGTTTTTAGTACTTTCATTGTCTGTAAATCTTGTGAGGACCGCACAAATAAACAACGTGTAAAAATTTTGATAAACATAGTTTTTCGTATTTCAAAGGTTATGAGTTGAAAAAGATTGAGTGGAAAAACTTTGAATCATCGGGTGACCAGTTACCAGGTAATGAAAACTAATGAATTAAATGTAGTTTTGATAATTATTAGGACATAAGTCCTTGGGCCAAAAATATTTATGTGCGAAGCCGTTGCTAAAAGTGAGGTACGAAGGATAGAGCACAAGGATGAGAAGCTAATTGCTTCTTGAATTTGCAAACTGCCAAACAGGTTATGACTAATATCAAAGTCGGAATACTGATGGTGCTAATATCACTAAAAGAGAATCTCTTGACATAAGTCAGGCCTTAGAGTTATGTAAGAAAGAGCATTGTTCCAACAGGTGTGGCGAATAAGATCCATGGGGTAACGCAATAATTTTGAATAGTTTACGTGTTAGTGGATACCCGAAGGCCTTGCATGACGTGGTAGTCAGTGCCTTTATCACATACACATGAATCTCTCGATTTTGACGGTTATAAAGTCTTCATGATGACTTGGATACGGATAAGCGACGAAAAATTTTATATAATAAGCAACGAAAGTTTTATAGAAATTGTTTATGGTGACAATGTGAGAGAAGAAATGAAGTTCTTAGTAAATTAGGGTTATGTACAACACGTACCGTTCAAAGTATAATATCTTTTGAATAAAAGATTTGATTTGTAAGAGTGAAAATAAAGTTTCATATGTATTTGTCAAAAAAATAAGTAATTATTTACTTTATTTTATATAACGGATACGATTTCAAAAATTCGCATGAATGGCAGATAAAATAAATTTACTTTTATAAAACTTTAAGAGGATCGTTCCGTAAAATAGTGGGTGAAAAATTTTTGGCAAACAAAATTTTCATGTTTCGGAGGTTACAAGTTGGAAAAGATTGATGAGAATCGAGTAAACGACTTTTGAAAATTTCGGGTGATATTTGAGGTAATAAAAACCATTGAAATTATATGTGATTGACGACTATTAGTAGGGCATAAGTCCTTTGACCAAAAATGCTTAAGTGTGAAGTTGTTGCTTATAAGTGAGATACGAACGGGAGAGTATGAGGATGAGAGTTAACCACTCATTGATTTGAGGAAAATTTCGAACTGGTATGACTAATATCGAAGTAAGAAGGATGATGTTGTGGTTATCATCGATTAAGAAGTTCCTCGTAATAATTTAGGATTTAGAGTTGCGTAAGAATGAGTATCAAATGAGATTCTGGTGTAATCTTTAATATAGAATTTGAATTGCTGAAGTAACGGATTAAAATTTCCTTTAAGTATCGTTGTACAAGTTTGTCCATTGTATCGGTTTCTTTCATGGCTAGAAAGTGAGCAGTTTTGGTGAGATGGTCAATAATAACCCAGATGATGTTCTAACCGCCTACCGTTTTCGGTAGCTTCGGGATGGAATCCATTGTTATTCCTTCCCATTTCCATTGTGGGATATAGGTTTGTTGAAGTAACCCGGATGGCTTTTGACTCAACATTCTCGCGAGGTATACGAATAATCTTCTCACTATAAATATCCTTCGCTTTCATCCTTGAAAGTCAGTTCGTTCCAACTATTTCATCAAAGCTTCCTAACTTGATGAGTATTAGGTTAATCTTAAAGTTCATCCCAACTATTGCATCCAATTTCCAAAATTGATGGGTGTTAGGTTAATCTTAAGGTTCATTCCAACCAATCTTATTATACTGCCGTGAAAATTTTCTTAAATAACATATGCATGTGCGTAGGTAACTAATCCTTTTCAACTACTACATTAAAACTTCCAAGTTTGGTTAATATGAGGTCATCTCCAAATGACCCACCTGTTAATCTTAAAGTACTACCTTAAATTATTCCTCTATCTCTGTCAGCTTACCATTTGCTTGTCCTATAGAATACTTAACTCTCATGGTTGTTAATGGCTTATTATTCATAACGCTAAGGTTCTTAAATATAAGGTTTCTATCGTTATAGTATTAAAAAACTCTGAAATAATAAAATGTTGTGACGAAACGTACCCTAACTAAAACCAGGATCCATGCAAGTCTCCATAACGATTGCTTTACCGCAGGTAATTTTAAGGTTTCTCCTATATGAGAACTTTTTCCTTAAATGTCCAGGGTGTCGATATCTATAACAAATTTTCGGGTTATTAATTCTGCAATCAAGGCCCCTCTTGTACAGTATCTTGACTACGTGGTTATTCCTTCCCTACCTTTAACAGACTATAATGCGTATGCTCAAGTGATCCCTGCAAAAATTTTCCCTGGATCACCCCATATTCCTTATGTAGTAACATTGGAACTTCTGCATGATTTACTTCAATATAATCACGCTGGCCAGGCGTCAGTATATTGCATTAAATCGTACGTTCATTCCAGTATTACCCCACATAGTCAATGTAACGTGATCACTTCCAGTTCTACTCAATTTCATCTTACGGTGCTTTACCTATGCCATCTCAAAACAGAATCTACATAATCAATCTCACAGTTTCTCGATGTGGGTGCGTAGGTTCCGTAGGTCATGCATCATTGCCTAAATGTCCCGAAGTTTCTTCAAAGGTTCGGATTCAGGTAATGTCGTTAGGTTCCTTTCTAGAAATTCAATCCGGGTCTCCCGTCGGGTTGTACGTGTAGCAAGTTGTGATGACCCGCCCTTATCCTCCTGGACGAAGTCTTCAACATTTGGTCCCATTGCGATGATCGACTCCAAATAATGTCCTTAAAATGAGCAAATGCACAGCGGAAGACTTAATTCGTACCTGAGAATAAACATGCTTAAAAGTGTCAACCAAAAGGTTGGTGAGTTCATAGGTTTATCCTAACAATCATTTCAATATATTAATAGACCACAAGATTTCATAATCATAAACATAATACACTCTCAAGTGTTTGTAAAGCATTCTAAGTGGTTGAGCACTTGGTAACCATACTTAACATTTAATCAACGTCGCATATTCCCTTTATTATGAAATCTCCCTACACCGTACCAAGTGTAGTAACAAAACGAAGTACTGTGCAACCGTTGAATACTGGTCGTCCAGTCCGGTTGGGGTTGTCAGGCCCGATAGATCTATCAACAGGATTCGCGTTTACAATACCCATGTAAATAGTAGTTACCAAGCTACAGGGAAATATGCCAGTGGTACAACTCAACGTAGAATATATTTTTAAGTACTTGTGTCTATTTTGTAAACATTTATAAAAGCAGCGCATGTATTCTCAGCCCAAAAATATATATTGCAAAAGCAATTAAAAAGGGAGCAAATGAAACTCACCATACTGTATTTTGTAGTAAAAATACATATGACTGTATTGAATAACTGAACAAAGCAGGGTTGGCCTCGGATTCACAAACCTATATTAATTATATATATATATTAACACATAATATTAATCAACTAAGTTTATAACTTTTATAATGCATTATGATTAATATCCTTATATGTAATTATATTAATACTTATACTATGTTATATTATATATATGATATATAATTTAATTCATGTTATAATAATAATAATAATAATATATTAGTTACTATATTAAAACATGGTAGTTTGTAATATTAATTATGTTTATGTTACATGTAAAAATTATATTTTATATAACACAATATTTATTGAAAATAATAATAATAATAATACTAGTAAAAATAAATAAAATGTTATAAGTTAATAATAATAATAATTTTAAAATCATGTTAATAATAATAATAATAATAACAATAATAATTAAAGAAATAAACAAATAAAAGTGTATACCCTTAGAATCTTTTTCTAAAAGAAATGCCGAGACCGGACTCGAACCTGCGACCTTTAGTATAACCCAAATACTCTTAACCACTCCACCATTTCATTCTATCTAATTTTGATCCCATCCTAATATATATAAACCGTATCAATCTGTCTTTCCTTTTTTTCTCCAAATCAAAACTCAGCATGCAGCAGGTTCTGCAGAAACAAGTAAACTAGTAAGTTGTAGATTAGTCCTATTAGTGAATCCTACTCGGTCCGGTCTTAGACTCACTAATGCAACCTAATTCCCTACAACCAATGCTCTGATACCAAATGTGACGCCCCGTACTAAATCAACATGTACGGACCATCAACAACAGGATCATTACAAGGTCAAACACTATATGTTGTTTCAAAAGAAGTTTGCATTCATAATAAAAGGTGATGTCTTATCCAACATCAAATGTTTTACATCAAAAAGTATGCTTCTACGAATAGCAAGCAATGATAATAGTATGTGACCCATAGGTCGGTACGAATACATCGTTTCAAAGGTAACATAGTTTGAATGCAAAATAAACGTTTCATGCAGTGACATCTCTAATAAGCACAGCGGGTGTCTACAAAGCATGACTAGTACAGCGGAAGCAAGTAAACCTTAAGCACCTGAGAAAAACATGCTTAAAAACGTCAACACAAAGGTTGGTGAGCTATAGTTTAGGTATAACAGTAATTTAATGTAGGCCACGAGATTTCAGTGCTTCAACCAACAGTTTAAATCAGTAATCCAAATCAGTATGATAAAGAATATGTTCAACTGTGGGCACTCGGTAACTAACTTAATGTTTATAACCCCCTAATAGTACACTTGGAGAGTGCGTATGTTTACGAAGTATTAAACACTCGTTAAATGCTAGCGCGACTAGCCCGAGTGGAGATGTCAAACCCTATGGATCCATATCTAAGATTCGCGTTCACCTGTTCAAAAACCAATGACTAAACGTTACCGAGCTAAAGGGAATGTTTATGCCGTTGTATAACCCACACATACATAAAGTTTAAGTACCCGTGCCTAGTATGTAAAACATAAAATGCGCATGTATTCTCAGTTCCCAAAATAGTTAAAGTAAAAAGGGATGCTATAACTCACAGTGTAAAGTAGTTAAGTTGATTCGAGATAAGTTGCAAGTAGTTGGTCCGAAGGTCCTCAACCCAAGTCAAAAGTTACTAAGTCAGTAAATCATCCCAAAGGTTTCAGTGTATGTAAATTAGGTCTTAAATATCATCATCATTCATCATTAAACAAAAACTATAAAGTAAGTATTATTCAAGAAAAGAGCTTGAAACAAAGGCTGACTTCGATCAGTCACCATGGCCTCTATACAAACTGAAATGAGGTGAGACCAGTGGCCATGGCTCCGTATATGAGTCCCTTAGTTGCTGTAAAATTTCCAGAACCAAACTCGTCTTCGTTTGACCGTGGTGACGGTCTAAGTGCGAGTAGGTCAGAATTTTCAACACAACGTTAAAAGGACATAGTGACGTTCGGAGGGCCATAGATCCTAAACCGTAACTCGGATTAAGACGAGTCTTAAATGAAAAGTCATCTACATAAACTGAACGAACTGAAAATCAACTTTACAGTAGCCTAGGTGGTCTGATCAGTTCCAGAAAACAGTAGCTAAAGTGCTCCAGTGGGTTCTTGGTGCTTGATGCTCATCACGGTTCTCATCCTTGATGCTTGTAGCTTCAAGTGTACAACTCATTGATGGGTTTGCATCATATTTACAAAGTCTAGATCTAAAGTTACTAAGTTAAATCCTAAGTTATAACACTTGAATCTTTACTTTAATGAAACCATAAGTTATGAAACTTAGATTTTCATCTTGTAAAGTATATGTAAGCTCATAAGCTCTTGTTTACAACAAAATTAGAAGACCATAAGCTATAGAAATTTAGATCTTTCATAAGTTTATGAATTTATAACTAGAAAGTTATACTTCCATGTTCTTGAACCTACAAAGTTAACTTTAGTTCTAGAAAAGATGATGTCAAGATTAACTAGTAACACTTGACCAACAAAACCAAAATCACGAATTCAAAGGTGCAAGAAATGAAGAAATAAACTAACTTTACAAGTAACAAGTTCATGGTTGTTCATACTTTAAAGATTCAAGCCAAGGCTTTGATCTTTAAGAAAGTAAACCTTAAGTTTACAAACATGAATACAAATATGATTTTAAGACTCATGAACTTTAAATCTTTTAAAACTTTAAATGTAGAACCATAAACTAGAGAGTTTAGGTTCTTGTTTGTTCTTGTAGTAACAAGATAATATGAAGAATAAACTAGGTAGTTTGATTCTTACAACTAGTAAAGAAACAACAACAACAAAAGAACAAGTAACAAATCAAACAAATGATAATGATATGTTTGTATGCTACGGTTTTCTCAAGAAAAGAAGAGAAAAATGAAAGGAAACCAAGCCTTGTTACTTACAATATTTGAGAGAAAAAGGAGAGAAAAAGAAATTGCAATTAAGTTGTGTGTGTTTGGAATGAGATAATGCAAGTGAGTAAGTAATAAAAAAAAATTTTGAACTCTCCCACACTCATCTAAAGTGGACGGTTTTACAAGGCAAAAGGGGGAGGGAAAAGTCCACTAGTCACTTACATGAATTTGGCTCAAAATGGTAATAAAGTAAGTTGTTATGGGAAAGTGTTGTAATAGTACAAGTAACTAGTCTTTCCTTTACTTAATCAATCTAGTTTCATCTAAGTATAATACTTGCATAATAAGATGGGCTAATTAATCTATTAAGGATGTAGGGGGTTCTCCCAAGTCCATTAAACATGAGTCCAAGTCCAAGTAATCAACAAATTAAATAAAAGCCCAAGTAATTAACTAGTAACCTTAGTTAATTAAAAATGATTAATAAAAATTAATCATGAATGTAAATAATATTCTAAATATTATTCGTGAAATGTTCGTGTGTCACAAAGACGTGTCGAGCATTTAAAAGTCATGTACGGTAACAAGTAAATGCATAAAAATACATTCATTAAATCACAAGTATTAATAATAAATATTATTAATTAAAAGTTGGAAAACCAGGGTCGTTACACTTCAACCATGTCTTGAATGACATAGTCGATTCGTTCTATAATGTGTATTCGAACAGTTTTTTGGACCGTTTCTGGACTGCGTTCGGACGGTTTCAGAATATCTCCAAACAATATTCGAGACTGGTTTTGGACTGTCTTGGGACATTTTTATGACAGTTTTAGACTGTTGTTGGACTGATTTTAAACATGTTTGGTTTAACCATTTGTGTTAAACGGATTAGTTTATCCGTTTGTGTTAAATGGTTTAGTTTGACATTTTGTGTTAAACAGTATTGTTTAACCGTTTGGTTAAAACTTTTTGGCGTTAAAACGTGTATGGTTTACGCGTTTGAGTTTAAACCTGTTCGATTTACCCATTTAGGTTGAAACCTGCTTGATTTACCTATTTGATTGAAACCTCATTGGTTTAACCTAGTTAAGTTGAAACATGTTCACGGTACAATGAAATTTTTATTTGGGTTGAATATCTAAATTAGTTCAGTTCACGTGGTATTTGCTGACTGAAATTTTCTGTTTTGCTAAAACAGTTTATTTTAGTTTATATTTCAGATTGATGATTCTGGAAATTGACCTCTGGACAGGAACTCACATTGAATAATGTGTTGTATGTTCCTGAGATTTCTAAGAATCTGGTGTTTGGGTGGTTGTTGAACAAGTTTGGCGTAAAAAAATGGAATGTATGTTTAAAATGGTTATGACCTGTGAATGTGAAACTTGTGTTAAAGCCAAATTAACGAGATCATCTTCAGTTGAACGAATAACCGAACCCCTTGATATGATCCACACCGATGTGTGTGATTTGAAATCCATTCTAACGAGGAATGGTAACAAGTACTTCACTACTTTTATCGATGATAGCACGAAGTATTGTTATGTTTACTTGCTGAAAAGTAAAGATGAAGCAATTGAGAAGTTTTATTGCTTATAAAAATGAAAGTTGAGAATCAACTTTAACGGAAAATCAAGGTTGTCCATAGTGATAGAGGTGGTGAATATGTCGCACCTTTTGCTGAATTTTGTTCACAAAATGACATTAGACATGGATTCAGTGCACCTTACTCACCCAAATCGAATGAGACTATTGAACGAAAGAATAGAACCTTGAAATAAATGGTGATTGCCATATTGGTGTGTTCTGGTGTAAATCAGAACATGTGGGGGGATGTCATTCTATTGGAAAATTATCTGTTAAATAAGATACCCCAGAGGAATCGGGATGAAACTCCATACGAGTTATGGTGGAAAAAGAAACCATTCTATGAATACCTCAAAGTGTAGGGGTGCCTAACAAAGGTAAAATATTTCCATTACCTAAGGCAAAAAAGATAGGATCAAATAATGTTGACTGCATATTTATCAGATATGCTGAACACAATTACCGCGTCCTTGTGTATGAATCCAATATTCTGGGTATAGACAACGGTCTAAAAATGGAATCGAGAAACGTTTCATTCTTTGAAATTGTATTTCCATACATTACAAAGGAATGTGAAAGTTCGTCTAGAATAGACGATGAAGGTGTTGAAGATGAGACACCTAATGAACTAATTTAAGAGGAACTAGTATAATTAAAGGAACTTCCTCGATAAATGGCATACACATTATGCTTATAGAGGAACTAATACTGAATGGATAAAAAGATATATGTGATATTATAAACCCTCTTAAATGGTATATTTAAGGTGGTGCTTAAGTATATGAAGTGATTTTGTCAAGATAAAAGGGATATGCTATGACATCCCTTGTGAGAAAAGCTATGGAGAACATGAATGATGCATTTAAAATTCTCATGATTTGGTCTTTAAGTCTATAACGTACTAGACTTGGACTAGTTAATGATGATCATCTGCAGAGATCAATTAACAACTAATATTTCATTGTGTTGAATTTATTAAAGACAAAATCACTATCATTCAGTAATTAAAAGGATCTGGTATATTGTGAAACCAGATTTGTTAACATCATTGATGATGTGAATTATTCCAATTATATGTGGAATCATGATATTAAAGATAATTATAAATATAAAGATGTCAATCTTTATTATATTATTATATTTGAGATTTTGAATTGCCTAATCATAACTCGTTTGTGGAAATAAATATGAGTGCGAAAACTTTGTTAAGTTTTCTAAATTTGATGTCTCTAAGTCAAACCTAGAATATGACTATCAATTGCTCAAATGTTATAAAATAGGGATCACAAAAGATGTAACTCTTATGTGTGGGCATTTGAACGCTTAATTAGTTAGAATCGTATTAGATATATATGATTATGATATCAAGTTACAAGACATGTGGGGGAAGCTTTGAAAGGATAAGCAGTAACCCTAGTTAGTTGTGTAAAATAAACACAATAGCTTGAAAATGTGGGGGTGTCTTTTATTTTGATATCAAGAACATGATACATGATAACACGTTCTAATGTATATAATGAGTTGTACTAGATCCGATTTAGCATATGATGTAGCAAGCTAAGTATATACAAGAGTAATCCAAGTACATCTCATTAGAGTTAAGTCAGTAATAGATATCCTGCAATGACCAAAGGACACTGCGATGCAAACTAGATATCTGATACGAATGATTCCAGAGCGACAAGTGGGTTTGTATTAACACTTAGAGGTGCGACTATATCGCGGAAATCATTTAAACAAGCGGTTATTGCTAGATCCACGATGTAATCAGAAATTACCGCTATAGATAAAGCTGGTGAAGAGGTAGAATGGCTACGTCAATTTGTTAAAGATATACTAGATGTCCTAAGTCGGTGTCGGCTATATGTATACATTGTGATAGCCAATCGGTGATTGGTAGAGCTCATATTACAGTGTGTAATGGTATGAATAAACATATGAGACATAGACATAATAAAGTACGACAACTAATCTCTAGAAGAATTATCACTATTAAGTATGTGAAGTTGAAGGATAATGTTGCGGATCCGCTGACAAAAGGCTTAAGCAGAGAGTTAGTATATGAGTTGTGCGTGGGAATGAGACTGAATCCCCTGAAAGACTAAGTTTATATAAAGGAAAACCTAACTCAGTTGATTGGAGATCCCAAAATCTGAGTTGAATAGGACAACCTACTTGTATGAATTGGCAAAGTCACTGTGGCGGTGTTAATTACTAAACTAGCAATCCGTACACTTTTAAAGGGAGTTTACTAATTAAGAGTAGACTTCCTAGTCAATTCTTAAAAGTGACATGTAAGAGGATAAGCATATGGCTTTTAATGATTCAACTGAATTAATCATGCATGGTTAATTAGTAGCCATTCAGTGCTGAATCATCTATATGAGAGAAAAGTAAATCTGTAACTCACGGGCTAATATAAACGCATTTGCCTTTCAAACTGATGGAAAGAATGTACGGTTTGAAAATAAAAGAAAACTCTGAACTGGAACAAAAAAGATGATGAATGTACATACTGCCAGAAGACGGGTCACACCGTAGATGGTTGTTTCGAGATCATTGGTTATCCAGAATGGTGGACGAAGAAAACTAACACCTACACGAACCGCAAAGGGAAAGAAGTCAGCCCAAAGCAGTAACTACTAGAGAAGAAAATCCAATCACTGGTTTGAGTAAAGAAGATTACGAGCTACTGATGCAGTTGATCAGGTCTACAAAGTTAAAAGATTCACCTCCAGCTGTGAATATGGGAGGTGACATCAACATGGTACGTAAAAACGATTTAAGCAATTCTTGGATAATTGATTCCGGTGCAAGTAAACATATCACGCACCATGAAGAATGGATCAAACCAACTAGCATACAAAATACGCATTTACCTGTGGTAATCCTAGATGGAGGCACCATCCCTGTAAAAACAATTGGTAATGTGCAATTACCAGGGAGTTTCAAATTAAAACACGTTTTAAATGGGCTAGGTTTTAGATGCAATCTTTTATCAGTTAGTAAGTTAAGTCATGACTTGAATTGTGCACTTACTTTTATTCCTGAAAAATGCTTCATACAGGACTTACATTCTAGGAACTTGATTGGGATGGGTGAAAAGAATGAAGTGCTTTATTACCTAAAGCGAATCAAATAAGGGAGTGTGGAAATGACTACTTATTAACAACAAGTTATTTGGCATCGAAGATTAGGTCATGCTTCCGATTTAGTGCTTAGAAAGTTAAAGCATTTAGTTAATATGTTGGAAAACTTGATGAAAAATGTGTCTTTTCACCAAACTTTGGACACAAATAATTATATGGTCGAGTGACATATAATAATAACTATTTAGTGAGTTTTGTGGTCCTTGACGAGGGCTTTAAAACGAGTTAAAGAGTGTTCGAAATGGATTAAAGGTGAATGAGATATCGAATCTCAAAGTTGCTAGTTTGGTGCAAAATCTAGAAGCTTTAGTATTGTGTCCCACATCGGTTGTGAGAACAAACCTAAGGCTATAGTCTCCACTATAAATAAATGCCTTAGACTTTGAAGAAAGATACACCAAAAAAATTGTATAAGCATTCTTATACAATATGAATTTTCCTCTTAGCCGCAACAAGGTTTCCCCGTTCCGGTTACCTTTCAGGCAAATGTTCAAGTCTGGCAGTACGCTGCTTCGGACCGTTGTACCCTGGGAACAGACGTCGAATATGTTTAAGGGAATTGTGGTAAACACAAACCCGGTTCAACTTTCAAATCAGTTAGATCATTCTAACTTTATGTTCTTAATCTGATTAGTTATTTTATGTGAATATTATAATTTGATTATTATGTATAAGTTGTGATATGTTTATATTTTTTTCAGTTTCGTATACATATTTCCTACAGTTAACATAGATACATGTAACCATTTTTGTGATTCGTGTATTCGAGCTAAACAAAATAAACTCCTTTTCCCTACTAGTTTTTCGAAAACTACAAAGTTTTTTGAACTTATACATGTCGATATATGGGTCAAGTATCAACACGCATCCTTGATTCGTGCACATTATTTTCTCTCCATAGTTGATTATAGTCGTGGTGTGTGGGTTTACCTAATGAAGAACAAGTCTGAAGTTAGTCAAATACTAACTATGTTCTACAACTTGATCAATACTCAATTTAACACGAAGATTAGAAAACTTCAAACCGATAATGGGATGGAATTTTAGTCAACCTGTATGCTTAATCTTTACAAAGATAAGGGAATTGTTTTAGAAATATCGTGTCGTTACACACCGTAACAAAATGGTGTAGTTAAAAGAAAACACCGTCACCTACTTGAAGTGAGTCGTACTTTACGCTTTCAGGCATCACTTCCTATTGAATTTTGGCCTGATTGTGTTTTAACCGCAGCTTACATAATTAACAGGGAACCATAGATTTTAAAACTCCGCATGAGATATTACTTGGTAAGATGCCATCATATGATCATCTCAAGGTTTTCGGTTACTTGGCATATGTCCACGATAACTTTTACAAACAAGACAAGTTTGGAGAAAAAGGGGAGGCCGTGCGTGTTCATTGGATAACCAATGGGACAAAAGGGATATAAATTTTATGATCTTAAAAATGAGAAGACGTCTATTAGCCGAAACACTACTTTTATTGAAGATCGCTTTCCGTTCGATGCAAATTACGAAGGTCATAAAGCCATTGAAAAGGAACATCTTGAAGAGACACTATCTAACATACAGAAAATGCATAATGAAGTTGAGGAAGTTCATATCTATGAGATGCATGAAAGCTCAAATTCATCCCATGACCATTGTGAGTAAACGTTGGAAGAAACACAAAAAAAATGGGACAATTGTCGACTCGAATACAAGTAATGAATTACCCACGAAGGAGGTAATAATCAATCACTAGAGTGCTCAAACACGACAAAGCACTAGACATAGAGCAAGACCTATACATTTTGAAGAATATATCACGTAATTTCTACCCTCGTTTGAAAATGCTCTGCCCATCCACAATCCAGAGTCGAATATGGTACATCCAAATTCTAAATATATTTCTTATGATAAATTTTATAAAACTCACCGTGCTTTTCTAGCGGTCATTACTTCGCACAATGAGTCCAAAACATTTAAACAAGCTATTCAAAGTGAAGAATGGTGTGAATCGATGAAGAAATAAATAAAAGCTCTTGAAGACAACAATACATGGATTGTGTCTGAACTCCATCCTGGAAAGAAATCTATAGAATCAAAATGGCTTTATAAAACTAAATATAAACCTAATGGCGAAGTAGAATGTTACAAGGCACGCTTAGTCGCAAAAGGTTACACACAGATTGAAGGAATTGTGTAACAACCCCAATCCGTTTAACCAAAAACGGAGTACATTTTTTGTTATTAGTTAGGTCCCATTAATACAATACATTTTCAATTCTGTTTTTTAATCAAAACATAACATCGTAATGATACGTTTAACAACCTATCATGACCCTTGGTACACAAATTACACTTTACAAAATCATTTGTAATAATGACCTAATCACAAGAAATACGGGTTAATACACAATAACCCAACCCGATACCAAGAGCATAATCCCGGGGACTACCAAATCCCCAAATCCGCGTCCAAAACTCCAAAAGCTACCCCATCGAGCCCAAGCGCACCTAAGCATCTAGTCTATAACTAGCTAGCTTCATAATCACAATACCTGTAAAAAGGTAAACAACGAGAGGGGTAAGCTTGAAACTTAGTGAATGCAATAATTATACATATACATATATAACCTACTTACTTGCAATCACTTACACAATTACCGCATACACGCTAGCAATATAATTAGCATACCATCGTAAAGTATAACGCTAAATCTCCAATACGCAAGCTAGCACAAACAATAGCATATAACTTGAACAATATAATATGCAACATTACAACACAAATAACATTGATGTTCACAACATCCATTAGTATTCAAGGCTAGCCCCGCGAATGGTATCGTCAACATCGAACTTAAACCCCATTCGCCCCATTTAATGTGGTATCGTCAACATCGAACTTAAAACCCACATATGAGGTATCGTCAACATCGAACTTTAATCCCTCATCAAAATCACTACAATAGTGGTATGGCATCATCAACATCGAACTTTAACTCCATACATGAGGTATCGTCAACACCGAACTTTAAACCCTCATCCAACAAATAATAAATGGTATGGCATCGTCAACATCGAACTTTAAACCCATACCCCACAAGTAAATAAATCATATATATACATATATAATTATTCCACTCACCTTGTGAACTCGTGCATTACAAACCATGCACGAAATCTCCACCACACGCAACCGAGCATGATTTTACCTATAATACGCATATAGGTATACATATAATCAACATACAGTCTCATTTGGGCTCTTGACCCACCCAAATGAACCATAAGTGCAAAATACACCATTTTGCACTTTTAACGCTACTCGAAGGTCTAAAACTAACGAGACTAGTTCTCGCGTTCCCAAAATACCCAAATACATCAACTTTAACCTTTAAACGCATAATAGTTCGCATTTTACACAAAAACCCATTCCATGGTTGACCAAGTTTGACTTTATTGCCAAAACACCAAATTTCAACCCAAAATCACTTCTCGCGAGTAATTACATCAAAAGCCTCACTAAACACTTAACAAAAGCGTTTAACATCCAATTAATCCAAATTAGTGTCATCCTCAATGTTGACCCAATTCAAATTGCTCATTTTGACCAAAGTCATAAAACGCCCCAAAATCACTAACGACTAGTGATTATATTTCCAAGACAACCACTAACACTTAAATCAAGTATTTACCTACTTGGTTTACGAAAACTTGACTTAAAACTTAATTTGACACCGAATCAAGCTTACTTGTCCCGAAATACCCATTTGACCCGTTTTGACATAAATTAGGGTTTACACCCAAAAACCAAGTCAACACAAGTGTTCTAACGTTTAACCAACACACGCAATACCCAAACTCATAATTTCATCACTCAAAACCCTAAGTCACCCATTTAGACTTACTTACTTGAATCTTACCCAAAACCCCCAAATTTCACAATAAAATGGGTTTATAACAATAACTAACACAAACCCTAACTCAAACAATAATCTTAACAATGAAATTCGGATTAGGGTTTACCTCAAGCACCAAAACGAGCTCTAGTAGCTAGAAACACCAAGGAGAACCAAAACCCGCTTCCAATTTGGGCAAAAATCACCATCTTTATCATCCATTCAAGCTTCCTCTCTCTAGAACTCACTCTCTCTCTCTCTCTCTAAGATAAGATGGGAGTGTTGTGTGGATATCAAAATGATCCAAAAGTGGATCTAAAACTGATATTAAAGCTACAAATCCGTCCATAAGTGAAATACCAACTTTGCCCCTCATTAAAAGGCTGAAAAGTACCAGAACGTGCCTATTGTCGCGCCGCGGAGCAGGTTTGTCGCGCCGTGGACCAAAGGGTGATTTTAGATCACTTTTTTTAAGTTTTCTGACCTTCAAAATAGGCATTTGTCGCGCCGTGGCCATTCTGGTCGCACCGCGGCATTTGCCTGTTTCATCCGAACCTCAGCAAACTTGTTTTGGCCATAACTTTTTGACCGTAACTCCGTTTTTGATGAATCAAATATCGTTGGAAACGTAATGAGATTTCCTATCCAATGGTAAGGTTTTAGAACATCAAATCCAACTTTATTTGGGATCCAAATATACGCTTACATGCCTCGTATTTCGAATGTCGTTCGAAATAACACGTAACTGAAAACGGGTGTTACAACTCTCCCCCACTTAAATTGGATCACGTCCTCGTGATCCGTACCTTTACTAGAAGTTAAGAACTTCTACTTTGAACATTTCCGCTTCCAATGCGGAGTCACACAAGTAGTATACGCATCCGAATTCTCACTTTGTGCACTAATGCATCATATTACAACGATATCGGGTAATCAACCATCGAGTCAAAACAACTGCAACCATTTGCTCCTACGCCGAGTATCCAAACTTGTACCATAACTTCACAATCGTCTTAAAAGTAGAACAATTCACCGACAACCATCGTCATCACGCATCACGATCCTACGAAACAAAACCAAGCCCGACATCCATAACATCTACCGTGAATTTTAAGATCTCACCACACGCTAATAATCACTAGCGTGCACTACCGCAACATGCGATATTTCATACACTCAATGTCCATAATTTCCATTTAGGAAAATACGAACAACACCACATATCCCTTCAAGTTTTCTCGGCTACAACACGTAATAAGCTATATCCATAACTATATCACCCAACGCGATCTACTAAATCCACCACATCGTGAACCATGTCTTGCATTAATCCCAATCGAGAAGGATTCATGCTTCCTTGAAACTCAGTGCTCCATCGGTTCATAAACCTACTAGTCAACCGGTCATTCATGAACACTCTCTGGACCGAGAACCAGATTCCTCCGGCTCCACAACTGGGTCATTCCTTCAATGAAGAAATTTCGGTAACCCCAAAATAATCACTTAGGAGCACCGCTTTTCCACCAATCGATCCGCACATGACCATCCGTCACTGGATTAATCCATGACGACAATAATACACCACGAGTTAGACGAAACATCAACACTCGACACAAGGTTTCTCCCTTAAACCCTACAACACATCCATACACTATGGCTTCCTAGTACTATCATGGAAACTATTCGTGTACTAGACTCTCGTCAGCAGCGAATTTTCAACATAACAATTCGCAATTCGCCACATGACCCACAAAATATTCACCAACGCCGGGTGAATCCTTCTACATAGACCGTCCCTTGAGGATGGCTTCGACATTTCGATACAACCAACAGGTCACATCACTAGGGAACACACTCTCGTAAACAAACAACAACCGCGTGTCTCGATGTGAGACAATGAGAACTGGCACTCCCCGCCTCATAACCATCCACAAAGTGGAATAATCCACCGAAAATCCTCACGATCACGTTTCCCGACAGGGAAATTACAGTATTCACCACCATCTCGAACTCGTACTCACTCGACTGTACTATCCGAGTTTCACACCAACCCAAATTTATATCACGAGAGCACCTGCAATAACAGTTACATTCTCCCACTTCCGTGATCTCAAACTTCACACTTGGCCTCATACCACACTTGGTACTGCACGACCACCTTATACAGGAAGACTTACGAACATATATTTCATAGCATTATTCCTCAAGAAAGACAAGCTTTTAGTTGCAATTGTTCTATTTACAAGTGATATTCGTTTAAATAATAAAAGGTGAAGACAAAAGACAGATTCGACGAATTGAAGACGCAAACGACCAAAAAGCTCAAAAGTACAAAAGACAATCAAAGAGGTTCCAATTATTGATAAGAAACGTCTCGAAATTACAAGAGTACAAGATTCAAAACGCAAAGTACAAAATATAAAATTGTACGCAAGGACATTCGAAAATCCGGAACCGGGACCAGAGTCAACTCTCAACGCTCGACGCAACGGACTAAAAATTACAAGTCAACTATGCACATAAATATATTAAAATAATATTTAAATAATTCTTATAATTATTTATATATTATAATAAATAATAAAAACCGTCGGCAAGAAAGACTCCAAAGGGACTGAGCTGTAATTTCATTCTCCGCGACTCGCGGAGTTTGAAGGCAAAAATGCCGCGAGTCGCGGAGCCCCAAAAGTCGAATTTTCCTATAAAAGCAACCGAATTCTGATCGCAAATCATCATCTTTTTTCTCCTCATTCATACGATATATTTATATTTATAATTTATATTTTAATTTAAATTTTAATTATAATAATAAGGGTATGTTAGCGAATATTGTAAGGGTGTAAGTCGAAATTCTGTCCGTGTAACGCTACGCTATTTTTAATCATTGTAAGTTATGTTCAACCTTTTTACATTAATGTCTCGTAGCTAAGTTATTATTATGCTTATTTAAAACGAAGTAATCATGATGTTGGGCTAATTACTAAAATTGGGTAATTGGGCTTTGTACCATAATTGGGGTTTGGACAAAAGAACGACACTTGTGGAAATTAGATTATGAGCTATTAATGGGCTTTATATTTGTTTAACTAAATGATAGTTTGTTAATGTTAATATAAAGATTTACAATTGGGCGTCCCTATAAATTACCATATACACTCAATCGGACACGATGGGCGGGGTATTTATATGTACGAATAATCGTTCATTTAACCGGACACGGGAATGGATTAATAGCCACTAGAATAATTAAAACAGGGGTGAAATTATGTACAAAGGACACTTGGTATAATTGATAACAAAATATTAAAACCTTGGGTTACACTCAGTCGACATCCTGGTGTAATTATTAAACAAAGTATTAAAATCTTGTTACAGTTTAAATCCCCAATTAGTTAGAATATTTAACTTCGGGTATAAGGATAATTTGACGAGGACACTCGCACTTTATATTTATGACTGATGGACTGTTATGGACAAAAACCAGACGGACATATTAAATAATCCAGGACAAAGGACAATTAACCCATGGGCATAAAACTAAAATCAACACGTCAAACATCATGATTACGTAAGTTTAAATAAGCATAATTCTTTTATTTCATATTTAATTTCCTTTATTTTATATTTAATTGCACTTCTAATTATCGCATTTTTATTGTTATTGTATTTAATTGCACTTTTAATTATTGTACTTTTTAATTATCGCAAGTTTATTTTATCGCACTTTTATTATTCGCAATTTCATTATCGTTATTTACTTTATGCTTTAATTTAAGTCTTGTATTCATTTTTAATATTTTACATTTGGTTTTAACTGCGACTAAAGTTTTAAAATCGACAAACCGGTCATTAAACGGTAAAAACCCCCCTTTATAATAATAATATTACTTATATATATATTTGTATTTTTATAAAAAGTAAACTAATATAGCGTTAAGCTTTGTTTAAAAAGATTCCCTGTGGAACGAACCGGACTTACTAAAAACTACACTACTGTACGATTAGGTACACTGCCTATAAGTGTTGTAGCAAGGTTTAAGTATATCCGTTCTCTAAATAAATAAATATCTTGTGTAAAATTGTATCGTATTTAATAGTATTTCCTTGTAAAAATTAAAACTATTTTATACCACTCCGCTACCACATCAACCCGACCTTCTATGCAACGAACCTTTATCAATAATTGATCACTCTCATGGAGAAGAATGACCAAATCTGACACCACAATTATGTCTACCACAATATCAACATGTCATCATAACCTTTGGCTTAACCGATCATTAAGTCCATCACCGGCTCACCGGTCATCTTTACCCGTCTAGCACTTAAGAGCAACAATATTCGCTCATCCGCCACTTCATAAGAAGTATTTACTGCAATGCTCTTAAACTTCAACTTTTTCAACCGTCGAATTACTAACACCTGTCGATCACTATTTAAAATCTTCGATGCTTCCAAGGGTATCTCACGGGCACCCTAAGCACAAAGTGATCACACCGTCCCCGGAGTTGAACATTACACTAGCAGGTATAAGAAGGCACCTGACGCCGTGTCATGCAGACTCCCACCACAATCAACCGAATTTTTAGAAACCTGATCTTTAGGTTCCATACACCCGATGTCACCCATCTCTCAATAATAATGACCCGCAGTCATACCTACCCGAAAAACCTTACGGTTTATTGTCTTCTCAAAAGTTCCTAGCGATTACACGTCACCTGCAATTCCACAAGGCCAAACGATATAGCCTAATGAGGCCCATCATCTAATACTAAGGAGATGCTCAGGAACACCAAGTCTTACACCCTTCTACATCTCGATATCACCACTACTACAAGGGTTATTCCGTTAGGAATGTTACCCTATAATCCATAACACACTAACGCACTAACGCAATCACCGTCATACGGGTTCCACTCCCATGAGTTTAACGACCCAAAGACTCCTCGATTCGCCAATTCCAAGGCGACTCACAACAAGAATCCCAACACGATTCTCTAATCACACACTCTACCGAGTGTAACTCAAAACTACAATCACTAGACTTATTGCATTCCATTACGGAATTCAAGTCTTCGCCGCACACACGCACACGTAAATCGGCCATCCTAGTTACGATAGGTAACTAAAACCAATAACATTCTCAACAGTACACCCACTACTTAGGGTTACTAAGCACGCACCAAACTCGTGAGTTGCTCACTCACCTTAGCTAACCAGATCCACCGTAACGCTTCCCGACTCGTAATGAACTCGATGTGACAACAAGCACATCACTCGAGACCACTATATCCTAGGAACCAATAAAAGATTCCTAATTCGTCCCGTTCTACTCCAACCATGCCACGTTTCCTCCGTACGGTACTTGTCATGTCATGCTCGATGTCAAGATACACTTTCGTAATAATGGTGATCAATCACTATTACAAATGCGTACCTTACCATTTCCACATGGTCATGCAAAGTACTTTACCCGGACTGACGCAACATTCACACAAAATAACACGCGATAACTCCTAGTACCCGAATGACCAAAGTCCTTACCGCGAACTTGATCACTCAAACCGCCAAACATTCGAATCTCTCCAATAGATTCGTC
This sequence comes from Rutidosis leptorrhynchoides, assembly GCF_046630445.1. Taxonomy (NCBI): domain Eukaryota; kingdom Viridiplantae; phylum Streptophyta; class Magnoliopsida; order Asterales; family Asteraceae; genus Rutidosis; species Rutidosis leptorrhynchoides. The sequence goes on along the minus strand of NC_092334.1, from coordinate 184,443,694 downwards.
TCTAAGACACCGCACCAATAGATACCTGTATATATACACCTATATACAATATAATAATAAATATACACAAGTACACCGCAACAACAAGTCAACCTACAACCTAGGTGACTATCACTAAAACAACGTCCAAGTTCGCCTACTTACATTAGGCACTAGCAAGCTAAGGCACTAATTTACACACGAAATAAGGCCCCCACATAATCACACTTTGGACAAAAACAAGTCCTGGTTACTCACCTACTCTAAGGCACTAACAAATCTTAATCTGACCCGTATTCCTACAAGTCCCGCAAATAACTCACATTCGCCAATAAGTCTAAGACTTGGCACCTATTCCAAGGTCACCTAATTCCCTTAGACTATGATCTGATACCACTTGTAACAACCCCAATCCGTTTAACCAAAAACGGAGTACATTTTTTTTTATTAGTTAGGTCCCATTAATACAATACATTTTCCACTCTGTTTTAATCAAAACATAACATCGTAATGATACGTTTAACAACCTATCATGACCCTTGGTACACAAATTACACTTTACAAAATCATTTGTAATAATGACCCAATCACAAGAAATATGGGTTAATACACAATAACCCAACCCGATACCAAGAGCATAATCCCGGGGACTACCAAATCCCCAAATCCGCGTCCAAAACTCCAAAAGCTACCCCATCGAGCCCAAGCGCACCTAATCATCTAGTCTACAACTAGCTAGCTTCATAATCACAATACCTGTAAAAAGGTAAACAACGAGAGGGGTAAGCTTGAAGCTTAGTGAATGCAATAATTATACATATACATATATAACCTACTTACTTGCAATCACTTACACAATTACCGCATACACGCTAGCAATATAATTAGCATACCATCGTAAAGTATAACACTAAATCTCCAATACGCAAGCTAGCACAAACAATAGCATATAACTTGAACAATATAATATGCTACATTACAACACAAATAACATTGATGTTCACAACATCCATTAGTATTCAAGGCTAGCCCCGCGAATGGTATCGTCAACATCGAACTTAAACCCCATTCGCCCCATTTAATGTGGTATCGTCAACATCGAACTTAAAACCCACATATGAGGTATCGTCAACATCGAACTTTAATCCCTCATCAAAATCACTACAATAGTGGTATGGCATCGTCAACATCGAAATTTAACTCCATACATGAGGTATCGTCAACACCGAACTTTAAACCCTCATCCAACAAACAATAAATGGTATGGCATCGTCAACATCGAACTTTAAACCCATACCCCACAAGTAAATAAATCATATATATACATATATAATTATTCCACTCACCTTGTGAACTCGAGCATTACAAACCATGCGCGAAATCTCCACCACACGCAACCGAGCATGATTTTACCTATAATACGCATATAGGTATACATATAATCAACATACAATCTCATTTGGTCTCTTGACCCACCCAAATGAACCATAAGTGCAAAATACACCATTTTGCACTTTTAACGCCACCCGAAGGTCTAAAACTAACGAGACTAGTTCTCGCGTTCCAAAAATACCCAAATACATCAACTTTAACCTTTAAACGCATAATAGTTCGCATTTTACACAAAAACCCATTCCATGGTTGACCAAGTTTGACTTTATTGCCAAAACACAAAATTTCAACCCAAAATCACTTCTCGCGAGTAATTACATCAAAAGCCTCACAAAACACTTAACAAAAGCGTTTAACATCCAATTAATCCAAATTAGTGTCATCCTCAATGTTGACCCAATTCAAATTGCTCATTTTGACCAAAGTCATAAAACGCCCCAAAATCACTAACGACTAGTGATTATATTTCCAAGACAACCACTAACACTTAAATCAAGTATTTACCTACTTGGTTTATGAAAACTTGACTTAAAACTTAATTTGACACCGAATCAAGCTTACTTGTCCCGAAATACCCATTTGACCCGTTTTGACCTAAATTAGGGTTTACACCCAAAAACTAAGTCAACACAAGTGTTCTAACGTTTAACCAACACACGCAATACCCAAACTCATAATTTCATCACTCGAAACCCTAAGTCACCCATTTAGGCTTACTTACTTGAATCTTACCCAAAACCCCCAAATTTCACAATAAAATGGGTTTATAACACTAACTAACACATGCCCCTAACTCAAACAATAACCTTAACAATGAAAATCGGATTAGGGTTTACCTCAAGTACCAAAACGAGCTCTAGTAGCTAGAAACACCAAGGAGAACCAAAACCCGCTTCCAATTTGGGCAAAAATCACCATCTTCATCATCCATTCAAGCTTCCTCTCTCTAGAACTCACTCTCTCTCTCTAAGATAAGATGGGAGTGTTGTGTGGATGTCAAAATGATCCAAAAGTGGATCTAAAACTGATATTAAAGCCACAAATCCGTCCATAAGTGAAATACCAACTTTACCCCTCATTTAACTCATTAAAAGGCTGAAAAGTACCAGAACGTGCCTATTGTCGCGCCGCGGAGCAGGTTTGTCGCGCCGTGGCCCAAAGGGTGATTTTAGATCACTTTTTTTAAGTTTTCTGACCTTCAAAATAGGCATTTGTCGCGCCGTGGCCATTCTGGTCGCACCGCGGCATTTTCCTGTTTCATCCGAACCTCAGCAAACTTGTTTTGGCCATAACTTTTTGACCGTAACTCCGTTTTCAATGAATCAAATATCGTTGGAAACGTAATGAGATTTCCTATCCAACGGTAAGGTTTTAGAACATCAAATCCAACTTTATTTAGGATCCAAATATACGCTTACATGCCTCGTATTTCGAATGTCGTTCGAAATAATACGTAACTGAAAACGGGTGTTACAAATTGATTTCCACGAAATGTTTACTCCGGTAGCAAAGTTTGTAACAGTTCGATGTGCTCTACTGTGATAGCAAAGAAAAGGTAGATAGTACATCAAATGGATGTCAATAATGCCTTCTTGCAAGGAGACCTCGGCGAAGAAGTTTACATGAAGATGCCACAAGGTTTTTGAAAATCGAATGAAAAGAAAGTATGCAAGTTCTAGGCGTCGAGAAATTGGGATCAAAAGTTCACGAAATCTTTGGTTGCCATCGGTTTTAAATAGTCGAAAGCAGATCATTCCATGTTTGTTTTTCGACAAGGAACTACGCATATAATTGCATCAATATATGTAGACGATGTTCTATTGATGGGCAAAAACAGTGTGTCTATAGAAGGGGTTAAATCTCATTTGCATAAAAACTTCAGCATCAAAGATTTGGGGCCATTAAAGTATTTTCTTGGTATTGAGGTGACACGATCTGAAGAAGGGTTTGTCATTAGTCAAAGAAAGTATATGTTAGATTTTATAAAGGACTATGGTGTACATGGTTGTCGTCCGTGTAAATTCCCTATGGAACAAAATCACCGTTTAACAATATCGTGTTTGAACATAGCTTGATTGAAGAGCATAAGCTTCATGTCCTGAATCGTTGTCCTCTGTATAAGATTATATATGTTGGTCGAATTTGGTTTATCTAGACATATCTAGCTAGTGAAGGTAGAGTTTTTATTTCTAACAAATATGTATTTTATTTTAGTATTAATATAAAATAATGAATGATGGATCACTAGTACAACAACTTATCATTATTCGATAAAAAAATAAAAGAAAGAAATTGTATGTGATGGGTAATCCGAAATATTCCATTTTCCGGACGAGTTTTGGTTCAGGGATACAGGTGTAGGGATAATTATGAGGATGAATTTAAATCCTTTTGCAAGTTCGGGGTTGGAGATGATTTTAGATACAAACCCGCAACGCTTACAAAAATAATACTTCATCCGTTTCATTTTAATAATCCCATTTTGACTTTTCAAGTTTTTCTTACCAATTTTGACTTAAAATATTTTTGTTGATATTATTTATCATTTAATGAAATTTATATGAATGTATTGGGCTTTAAAAATGCTTTTATTTATATAAATTATCATTAAATTATAATCCATTTGTACCACCACAAGTGTTCCTTGTTGACTTTTTAAAATATTTATTTATCAACTTTGACTGTAAATCTTTTTATTTGTACAATATAAAATTCGATAAAAAAATTATATGCATGAAAACACATTTAAAACCCAATTCATTCTTATAATTGTGATCAAATATTATATAATACAAATAATAATATTTAAAGACAATGTTGACAATTAAAGACTTTAAAAAGTCAACATGGTATACTTGTAGTAGGACAGAAGCATTTTTTTAGGGCGAAGTGGGAAGTAGATTTTTTATTTTTTTCTGAAATTTTTTTCAAGCATTAAGAGCACATGAAAATATGAACATTTAAAAAAGACACTTTATAATGAATGTTATTATTTTGACGGAAAATGTTCGAAGAAATAAATGATAACATGTATCATGAGTAATGTTCTAATTAGAGTTTTTTTTTCGCTGTTTTTCTTTTCATCTTATGTGAAGTTTTTTTCAAAAATTTATCTCGATTTAGAGTTTAGGGTTTAGGGTTTAGTGTTTAATGTTTTGGATTTAATCCCAAAACCCAAAACCCTAAACTCTAAACCGTTCGTGTTAAAAACTCAATCTAAACCTTAATTTCTAAACCCTAATGTATGAACCATAATTTCTAAACTCTAATTACTAAACCTAATTTCTAACCCCTTATAAGAAACTTTAATTAAAATATTACATATGATGCATGTTATCATTTATTTCTTCAAGCGTTTTCTCACCAAAATAATAACATTTATCACAAAGTATCTTTTATAAATATTCATATTTTCATGTGATCTTGATGTTTGAAAAGTTTTTTCAAAAAAAGGAAATTACTTCCCCCCAAAAAAGATATATATATATATATATATATATATATATATATATATATATATATATATATATATATATGGGCGGACCTATTTACACTCCAGTGTATCACGTGCTACCACTGAATCACCTCAAAAACCACATTGTAACCTATATTATTACATCTTATCGTGAACACGTCATAAGCATATGAGAGTAAGTTACAGAAATTAAATAAGCGTATTGTTGAGATGAAACTACTTTTCTGTGATGTCATAATGTGTGCTTTTTAAGGCATTATATGATCGTTTGTATTTGGCCCAACCCGTTAGACCTATCTGGGCTATAGGTCCACCCCCCACCTAACACAATTGCTAGGCATATGTGCAATATATATGTTGTTTCTAAAGTAAATGAATGTAGTTTAACCATGTGTAGAAGCGTACTAAAATATAGGAAGTAAAGTTTCTTCAATGGGAATGGTTTTTTTGGACGGGTTCATGTAATTTAGTTTTTCTGATTCACATGTTAATATGCTAAAAATAGTTAAGGTTAAAGCCATGTTGAGTAATCGGCTAGAACATGGGTTGACTCGAATATTTTAACTATCGATGTATAACCATGACTGTTCACGTTATTATCATCGCTTAATATAATTTCAATTCATTGGATAATCTGAATTCAAATCAAAGCTAACGGGGTTAAAAGTAATGGCAATTTTTCTAGCTAAAGATCAAAAAACATGTGGATAAAACAAGGTTTGATAAGTGATGCTACTTTGATAGTTGATGTTACTGATTGTTGGATATGTACATAAACCCATATCACATTTTGAAACCAACGGTATAACTCTTCCTTCGTTATCAAATTTATAAGTTTGATTAGACAGCCAAAATATGTGCTTTTGAAGGAGCTTTATAAAGCGTGAAAGAAAATAAGCAATGTGAGGAATGAAGATTTGATCCATGATGATCACAATTTGACTTTCATTGTATCGGGTTTACTGAAGCAAGTTACTGTCACTAAGAGATAATAGTGATTATCTTTGATATACAACCAAGTAAGCAACCTTGATTCCTTCTTTCTCAAATGGAACACCACTTAAATATAGTGAAATGAGACGAATAAGCGTTTCTCATTTGGGTTGGTTTTTCTGAATCATTCTTAATAGGCGGGCAACATCCCAAACTTTTTTTTTTCCTATCATCTGGTGATGCTCTTTATGTGTTTATAGACGGTGAACTTATGGTAGTAGTGTGATTATTTTTTTGATACACAAGTGATTCAGTGGAAGTCTTTTAATAAATTTAATACAGGTTCGGCTTTTGGAACATGGGAAAATAGGAGATGTGCTAATATAATATATTATAGGTATATAGGTATATAGGTGTCAATAAAATATATTATAAAATACATCAAGGTAAGAAGTTTCATACCTGGATCAAATAAGTTTTTATTTGAGATAACTATATAGATACTTACATTATTGTGAAATAGATAATGTTCATCAGAATGCAGATCATATATAAAAACACAAAAAATGATAATTATAATTCTAAATTATTAACAAGATCTGAGCCTTACTTTTATTATGATGCTCTTCATATTGCTCTCTGTGTCCTTGGTTGTAATTAGTCACCGGGTATCCTTGGCCTGGCAGGGGTGGAGCTTTATTAGGGAAGGAGGGGGCCCTCGCCCCTCAAAAAATTTCAGCGAGTAATGATATTTGTAGCCCTTTAAGTTACACATGTTTGGGCTTTTGAATAAATTAAATCGGAGTCCGTATGAAGAAGATATGACGAGAATGGTGAAGACGCGCATATTTTCTTTTCATCAATAATCTACTTCATTCATTCATATCTCTTGGGCATTCTTACCTTGAAATTAAGTTTAAAACTAAACTTTAAGAAGTTAACTTAGATGATGTACAATTAGGATCGATATTGTCACCTAAAATATGTATAAAATATGCAATTTTGTCCACCAAAATTAATTTTTTTTCTTGCTAAAAAACATATCACATATTAGACAAAATTTAGCCCCTCCACCCACAATGTTCAAACTCCGTCACTGTGGCATGTGTCCAATAATTTTGTAACTTTTACAACACATGTGCTATTACTTCATTTACATCGATCACTACTAATAACACGGGCTAATAAATTAATGTAAACTATATGTCAGATGGTTAAATGTTTGTGTGAATTTACAGATCTTCAAAGACATGTACAAGAAAAATCGTCACATTTGTAGAATTCTAGATATAATTGAATTTTTTTTAAAAATGTTAACTTGCTGATTGATTAATCGGTATTTATTAAAGTTTAACGTAATGAGCGTTTTATGCTATCCAAGAGGATACCGGTGATGTAAATTGTTGTATGTGGTTATTATACAGAACAAAGTTTGTTTGACTTTTGTTGGTCAAACTAATGTTGGTTACGGGCTGCGTTTGTACATTTGTTTTTTAGTATCATCAAAAAAAATTGTTGGTTAAAGTATATCTAAAGATGATTTGAAGATTTTGTAGAATCAGAGGTGTCAAGATGGGTGTGTCGGGTTATACAAACTTTATTTGAGGTTCTTCATATAGCACGGAATGAGGTCGGTATGAAAACATCGTGCTTCTTATCTTTAGAGGCCTGAATAAAATTCACCCATTTTCACATTTTATTTTTCTAAAAATGGTACTTTCTCGAATTAGAAAACGTCTTATCTTACTACACAATTATGTCACTGTATTTATTATTTCAATGAGAAACAAATTATAGGTGGGTCACTGTATTTTAAAAAAAAATTCAACTCGATGTTTAAACTTTTAGTTAACTTTGATGTAGATTATGTTATATTTGATATGGGTCAGAAGTGGAAGAGGGTCAACTAAACTAGATGGAGTTTCTTTTAACCTGTCAAAAACCAGCAATAGCATACGTCTACATTGGTAAATCACAAGGTAAATATCTCTACTTAAATGTTAATATGATCAATTATTATGTAAGTTTATATTAAAAGTCTAATTAGTGTGGTTTACAATTAAAATCTGTTTACAATTGTTTGAAACATTACCCATTGTCAAATCTTTAAGAAATACATCTACGCTATACTTTTCTATACATAGAAGAAACACCGAGTTGTTGGTTTCACTCCTTTGATATCGATTTTAAGTTTAAAAAGTAAGACGAAGCGCTTGAATTTATTATCCATTTAGGTCATAAGTGTCTATTTTGATCCATATATTTGCAGATACTCATTACAATTGAGTTAATTAGTGGGTTATAATATAGAATGCAATTATTAGGGATCATAAATTCTTTTATTCAACAACATTTTTGATTAATGATTATCTTAAGTTTGTGGCAGGTTACAAGGATAAGAAGATGTACTATATATTAAAAGGCAGATGGAGAATGAATGTGGATTGTATTTGCTTTGCATTATTTGGTAAACTTAGCGCGGTAGCAACTTGAAGATCATATAATTGACTATGAACAATCGAAAGCTACATTGTAATTGTATTCATTATTAACGTATACAATCTTATCGTTTTAATACATTTACTTTTATTACAAATGACTTCAGACTTCCGTAATTATAATGTAATTATAATTGTATACCACGGCTACTCAATCTCAAAACAATCGTCTTTGAATCCTATTTTTTTGAGCTGTCATGCAACGCACATGTTCTTAAATCTAGTGTATATATATCCAAATTTTTATAATTAAATAGCCTTGGATACAAATTAGGTTCCAACAAAACATGTAGCAATTGTTTATACCTTTCGTATATACATACATTGTTTTTTTAAATATGCAAATTAAGTTAATATTATTAATATAATTATAATTATAATTATTAAGATCAAAAAGAACAACTAATGAATGTACGCTAATTATCATGTGACTATCCACTACAAGTAAATTAGGCATTCACAAATATACAACTCAGACACTGTCACACTGAGACACACATATACATCTTAGACTAATTACCAATACATCGCAAAACAATTAACTAAGCAGACAATATACATACATGAATGAATCAGTATATACATATGTCTAAATTAACTAAGCATGTAAGCCGTACTTACACACATATACATCGATCTCAATTACCACTAACATTCCTGGTTAGTTTTATATTATTGTCTTAACTAGTATAGTTACCTTTAATAAGCCTCTTATCTGTCAACACTAGAAAAGCACTAAAAGCTGCAGTATAAAAAAAATTGATTACTATAATAATAATAATAATAATAATAATAATAATAATAATAATAATAGTAATAATAATAATAATAATAATAATAATAATAATAATAATTATTATTATTATTATTATTATTATTATTATTAATATTTTTATTATTATTATAAAAAAATAGAGATAATAGAAAATAGATGATTATTATCAATTATTTTATTCTTATTATTATTAATTATTATTGTTATTATTTTATTCTTATTATTAATATTATTATTGTTATTATTAATATTATTACGTACCAAACATTACTTTGTGGGCTATCACAAATTGAAATATAGCAACATAATCAAGGTTTTGTAAAAAGTCATAAAAAATTTGAAGTATGTGGATCTAGTCATTGAAACAGTAAAAGAAATGGGGATTATAATTCTAATAATCTTTTTTCGAATGAATCTAGCTTTCTAAGTTTCTGTTCTAGTATTTTTTTAGAATAACTAGTTTGTTTGGACTTCTTTTGATCATTTTCTCATTGATTGAATACTGTTAAAATATTAATTTTTTTCTAGAGAAGTCTAGAATTAATTTAGTTAAGTGATATTAGATATTTATGAAGTAATATCTAGAAACATGGTCAGAGAATTTTAGATGGATAATAACCGACTTAATTAGCATATAAATATGCTTGATGCCTTGTGGATTGTGACGTGCAAAAACAAGAAACATATGCACATTTTTACAAATAAAAAACATCATCACTTTATTTAACAAGTATTCTCCATATACTATATTTTTCACAAACATCCTCATCTTTCTAATATAAAATTAAAATTGATCATATTTAATCAATCATTATTACAACAATTCTAACAAGTAGTATCAGAGCCATTTTGGGCGATTGTTCGAAATACAACATGATCACCGGTCGTGCAAATAATATTCTCGTCCCTATCTTTGATGACGACAACTATGATTTTCGTAGTATCCGAAAGAAGACATATTTTTAACCACAAAGTTTATGCGATATTGTCAAAGTCGGTTTACAACTCTAAAAGACGTCGGAACTCTGTCCGCGAAAGAACAAGAAAAATACAACAAAAGTATTGTAAGAAATGTTGTCGTCCTAAGCTACATTCAACGAACCTTGACAATGTCTATCTTTCCACGAATCATGAGAGTTATAATAGCCAAAGAGGAGTGGAAGATTCTCCAAGAAGAATTTCAAGGAAATGTCAAGGTGAGATCCGTCAAACTACTAACTCTAGGAAGAGAAATTAAAAATTTAAATATGAAAGACACCGACACCGTAAAAGATTACTATTCTAGAGTTAAAGAAATAGTAGATCAAATGAGAGCCTATGGAGAAAATATAATTGATAAAAGGATTGTTGAAAAAATACTTATAAGTATGACAGAAAAATAAGATTATATCATTACCTCTATTGAAGAGTCAAAAGACATTGAGATTCCATCAGTAACGGAATTAGTTGGCTCTTTTGAAGCATACTAATCAATTAACTAAGCAGGCAATATACATACATGAATGAATCTGTATTTACAAATATCTAAATTAACTAAGCATGTAAGCCATACTTACACACATAAACATCGATCTCAATTACTACTAACATTCCTACTTAGTTTTATATTATTAACTCAACTAGTATAGTTAACTTTAACAAGCCTCTTGTCTGTCAACACTAGAAAAGCTCCAAAAGCTGCAGTATAAAACATTTGATTATTATTATTATTATTATTATTATTATTATTATTATTATTATTATTATTATTATTATTATTAATTATTAATACTATTATAGAAAAAATAGAGGATAATGGATCTCAATTACTACTAACATTCCTACTTAGTTTTATATTATTAACTCAACTAGTATAGTTAACTTTAACAAGCCTCTTGTCTGTCAACACTAGAAAAGCTCCAAAAGCTGCAGTATAAAACATTTGATTATTATTATTATTATTATTATTATTATTATTATTATTATTATTATTATTATTATTATTAATTATTAATACTATTATAGAAAAAATAGAGGATAATGGATTAAGATTTTACGTACCAAACATTACTTTGTGGGCTATCACAAATTGAAATATAGCAACATAATCAAGGTTTTGTAAAAAGCCATAAAAAGATTTGAAGTATTTGGATCTAGTCAATGCAACAATGGAAGAAATGAGGATTATAATTCTAGTTATCTTTTTTCTAATAAATCTAGCTTTCTGAGTTTTTGTTCTAGTGTTTTTTCATAATAACTAGTTTGTTTGGACTTCTTTTCATCATTTTCTCGTTGATTAATATAGTTAAAATATTAATATTTTTTCTAGAGAAGTCTAAAATTAATTTAGTTATGTGATATTAGTTATTTATGAAGTAATATCTAGAAACATGGTCAGAGAATTCTAGATGGATATTAACCGAATTATTTAGCATATAAATATGTTTAATGCCTTTTCGATTGTGACGTGCAAAAACAAGAAACATATATACATTTGTACTAATAAAAAACATCATCACTTTATAAAACAAGTCTTCTCCATATACTATATTTTTTTAAAACACCCTCATCTTTTGAATATAAAATTTAAATTAATCATATTTAATCAATCATTACTACAACAATTCTAATAAGTGGTATCAGAGCCATTTTGTGCATTTGTTCGAAATACAACATGACTACCGTTGGTGCATATAATATTCTCGTCCCCATCTTTGATGTCGAAAACTATGATTTTTGGAGTATTCGAATGAAGACATATTTTCAGGCACAGAGTTTATGTGATATTGTCAAAGTCGGGTTTACAACTCTAAAAGACGTCAGAACTCTGTCCACGAAAGAACAAGAAAAATGCAACAAAAATGTTGTAAGAAATGCTGCCGCTCTAAGCTACATTCAACGAGCCTTGACTACCTCTATCTTTCCACGAATCATAGGAGCTATGACATCCATAGAGGCGTGGAAAATTCTCCAAGAAGAATTTCATGGAAATGTTAAGGTGAGATCCGTCAAACTACTAACTCTTAGAAGAGATTTTGAAAATTTAAATATGAAAGACACCAGCGCCGTAAAAGATTACTTTTCTTGAATTAAAGAAATAGTAGATTAAATGAGAGCCTATGGAGAACATATAACTAATAAAAGGATTATTGAAAAAATACTTATAAGTATGACAGAAAAATACGATCATATCATTACCTCTATTGAAGAGTTAAAAGACATTGAGATTCAGTCAGTAACGGAATTAGTTGTCTCTCTTGAAGCATACTAATCAATTAACTAAGCAGGCAATATACATACATGAATGAATCTGTATATACAAATATCTAAATTAACTAAGCATGTAAGCCGTACTTACACGCATATACATCGATCTCAATTACCACTAACATTCCTACTTATTTTATATTATTAACTCAACTAGTATAGTTACCTTTAACAAGCCTCTTGACTCTCAAAATTAGAAAATCTCCAAAAGCTGCAGTATAAAAAATTTGATTACTATTATTATTATTATTATTATTATTATTATTATTATTATTATTATTATTATTATTATTATTATTATTATTATTATTATTATTATTATTATTATTATTAATTATTATTATTATAATTAATACTATTATAGAAAAAATAAATGATAATGGATTAAGATTTTACGTACCAAACATTACTTTGTGGGCTATCACAAATTGAAATATAGCAATATAATCAAGGTTTTGTAAAAAGTCATAACAAGATTTGAAGAATTTGGATCTAGTCAATGCAACGATGGAAGAAATGGGGATTATAATTCTAGTTATCTTTTTTCTAATGAATCTAGCTTTTTGAGTTTTTGTTCTAGTGTTTTTTCAGAATAACTAGTTTGTTTGGACTTCTTTTGATCATTTTCTCGTTGATTGAATATAGTTAAAATATTAATGTTTTTTCTAGAGAAGTCTAGAATTAATTTAGTAAAGTGATATTAGATATTTATGAAGTAATATCTAAAAACATGGTCAGAGAATTCTAGATGGATATTAACTTACTTAATTAACATATAAATATGTTTGATGCCTTGTGGATTGTGATGTACAAAAACAAGAAACATATATACATTTGCATTAAAAAAACATCATCACTTTATAAAATAAGTCTTCTTCATATACTATATATTTTTCATAAACACCCTCATCTTTCAAATATAAAATTTAAATTAATCATATTTAATCAATCATTACTACAACAATTCTAACAAATGGTATCAGAGCCATTTTGGGCGTTTGTTCGAAATACAACATGACTACCGTTGGTGCATATAATATTCTCGTCCCCATCTTTGATGTCGACAACTATGATTTTTGGAGTATCCGAATAAAGACATATTTTCAAGCACAAAGATTATGCGATATTATGAAAGTCGGGTTTACTACTCTAAAATACTTCGGAACTCTGTCCGCGAAAGAACAAGAAAAATACAACAAAAATGTTGTAAGAAATGTTGCCGCTCTAAGCTACATTCAAAGAGCTTTGACAACGTCTATCTTTCCACGAATCATGGAAGCTACGACAGCCAAAGGGGCGTGAAAGATTCTCCAAGAAGAATTTCAAAGAAATGTCAAGGTGAGATCCATCAAACTACTAACTCTTAGAAGAGATTTTATAAATTTAAATATGAAAGACACCGACATCGTAAAAGATTACTATTCTAGAATTAAAGAAATAGTAGATCAAATGAGAGCCTATGGAGAATATATAACTAATAAAAGGATTATTGAAAAAATACTTTTAAGTATGACAGAAAAATATGATCATATTATTACCTCTATTGAAGAGTCAAAAGACATTGGGATTCTGTCAGTAACGAAATTAGTAGGCTCTCTTGAAGCATACTAATCAATTAAATAAGCATGCAATATATACACATGAATGAATCTGTATATACAAATATTGAAATTAACTAAGCATGTAAACCATACTTACACACATATACATCGATCTCAATTACCACTAACTTTCCTACTTAGTTTTATATTATTGTCTCAACTAGTATAGTTCATTTAATAAGCCTCTTGTGTGTCAACACTAGAAAAGCTCCAAAAGCTGCAGTATAAAATATTTGATTATTATTATTATTATTATTATTATTATTATTATTATTATTATTATTATTATTATTATTATTATTATTATATTATTATTATTATTATTATTATTATTATTATTATTATTATTATTATTATTATTATTATTAATTATAATAATTATTATTATTACTATTATATAAAAAAATTGAAGATAATAAATTAAGATTTTACGTACCAAACATTACTTTGTGGGCTATCACAAATTGAAATATAGCAACATAATCAAGGGTTTGTAAAAAATCATAAAAACATTTGAAGGTATTTGGATCTAGTCAATGCAATAATGGAAGAAATGGAGATTATATTTCTAGTTTTATTTTTTCTAATGAATCTAGCATTCCGAGTTTTTGTTCTAGTATTTTTTTCGAAATAACTAGCTTGTTTTGGACTTCTTTTGATCATTTTCTCGTTGATTGAATACTGTTAAAATATTAATTTTTTTTCTAGAGAAGTCTAGAATAAATTTAGTTAAGCGATTATAGATATTAATGAAGTAATATTTAGAAACATGTAACAGACTAAAACCGGGGTTAGAAGTAAGATTACTTAATTGCCATTAGGTTTATAATTGTGTTTAAAATATGCTTTTATTTTAATAATATGTGTATTGTTAATTGAATATGTGGTTAAGACCAGTTGCACGAGTGAGGTCTTGTCCGTGCGAGTGAGCACTGGTCAGCTTTTGGTAAAATTGAAAAGGGCGTAACTTTCAAACTGTAACTCCGTTTTTGAAGAATCAAGTATCCTTGGAATCGTAATGAAAAATCCTTTCCAATGGTAAACTTTTTAGAAGCTATATAAAAATGTATTTGGGTCATAAATAGAGGTATTAATGTGTGTGTCTAGTGTGCATGCGTTAATATGTTATTATGGGTCGAATTCTTGATATAGGCTTATGAATGAACGAATATATGATGAATATAGGTTGGAAAATATAATTACATGTTGCTATTGATGTTCCTTTTCACTCGCACGAGTGAACCTTCACACGTACGATTGAGGCAGTCAACCGCATGGTGAACCGCACAAGTGAGTGGTTACTTGAACTGTTATATTTGCTAGTTGGATCGTACGGTCGAGATGTGACTCGTACGAGTCATATGTCACTCGTATGGTCAATTGTACGGATCTACTGTTGTCTAATTAGATATTTGGCCAAGGACCAAACGTACGAGTGAGGTGTTAACCGCACGGTTTGTGACGACCTGGAAAATTTCGACTAATTTTAAACCAAACTCTCGATACGATTTAATATTTTTGACACGATAAGAAAAGTCTGTTAAGTTGAGTCTCAAAAATTTTGAACTATTTCATATATTCAATTGACTTTCGACTACTCCCGACGATTCACGAACAATTGTGTGTACATAAATATGTAAACATATATGTATATATAATATTTTGAATTAATAAAATACACTTTAATCAATTAGAATTAAAGATGTAAAATAGTTTATGATTTACAATAAAAACTTGTTAAGTAATATATATATATATATATATATATATATATATATATATATATATATATATATATATATATATATATATATATATATATATATATATATATATATATATATATATATATATATATATATATATATAATATATAATTATATTTAAAACTTTGAATACATTAATTAGAAATATTCGTTTTATTTTCTTAACAAAGTTAATAGCAAATAACTATATATTAACAATGGTAGGTTAACATAGGTGATATATATAATTTCTATAAATAGTATTCATATGAATATTGTATTATAAATAATTTATAAATATTATATGTAGAAATTATAATATTTACTTATATATAATTACAAGTTAATGTATAGTTGTTGTATTAACACTAATATTATTATTACTATTTACATTATTATTATTATTAATATATCAATAATAGTATTATTTCTATTGATCTTATTATCATTAATATTATTATTATTATTATTATTATTAGTATTTTTATTATTATTATTATTAATAATATCAACAATATTATTATTAATAATATATTTATTAATTATTAATTATTAATGTTAATTATAAAAAAAACAAAATAACGGATATATATCGCATATATTGTTATACATCACTCTCACTCTATTTTTCCTGTCTCCCTAAACATATATCCCTGAACCTGAATTATCAATCATGTACTGTGTCTTACTTTAATATCTTTTGTTTTACCCTAACCCCACCCCCAATTCAACTTCTCCTCTATGATTGTTATAGAAAGAAAACACATCATAATCTACTATTTTAATTTTATTCATCATCTAAGTTTTATATAGTTATATAACACATACATTAAAACATGCTTAATGAATCAAACTCATCCATCATTTTCTTTTCTCTTTGATCAAACCTTACACCATCTTCTTAAACCTCAAACCAAGAACCACCACCATCTACAACTTATAAATAATAAAAGAAAATGATACACTATTTTGATACTTCTGTTATCACCATTCCGGTTCGAAAACCAACCGAAGCTACTTCCTTACTGCTACTACCTATCTGTTTCATTTTCTGCCCCAGCTGCAAACAGACTACGACTGCTATGGTCTTCTGTCTAGCTAATGATATTGCCGTGAACAACCGTAAGCCACTACCTTCCTATCACTTTCTCTCTCTCTCTCTCTCTCTCTCTCTCTCTCTCTCTCTCTCTCTCTCCCCCCCTAATCTTCAACGTAAACCACCATGCTTTCTATTTTTCTTCGATAGCTGCAGCTATAATCTTGCTGCTACTAACCATTGGTCGACAACCCATCAATAAATCAAGACCATAATACCTGCTGCTGCTATGTTCTTGTTTTAAATCGAGTTACATGTTTCTCTTTGCCATTCGGTTTCTGTTTCACTACCGGGACCAAAAACTAAAACAAAATAATCATCCAATTTAACTAATACTATCGAATTACTCCAACAAAGTAGCTGTTATCATTGTATTTATTGGCAGACCAACTTTAAAGAAGAAATACCCCACTTACCATTACCTTTTGCTAGTAGATTACAAAGAGAATACTAAATCAATAATAAAAGAGTGCAAGTAGCTAAAGCAAATGTAAAGTAATCGGTTTCATAAAGAACATGATGCATTGATATCATACACGTTATTTTTTTGGCGTGTCTGTTATAGTCAAGGGCAACGGGATTAATATGAGGGTTACCGAAGACAGAAAAGATGATGATGGTTTAATATGATAATGATACATGAATCACGATATAAACGAACAAGATGTCAAAAAAATGCTGTTACAGTGAATTGAAATTGTGAAGACGATTGATATAGATCGATGATTAAACAGAGATGATGAAGATGATGAATAATGTAATACAATAGTTATAATGAGGATGGTGATACATATGATGATGAAGCTACGTTCGGTATTGTTTTTAAAAGAAAAACCCTAAATGAATTAAGCAAGAAGAACGAAACCCTTTTAATAAGTCGATTAGTTCAACAGGCCATTTACACTGTTATTGGTTGGGCCGAGATTATTTATTTTTGGTTGGGCTCTTGATTTGATTGGGTCGAGATCTTTTTTTCTCTGATTTCTGTTGGACAGAGAGATTAGTAACGATAATGAGGTTGTTAATGTCTTACGATATTGATAAAGATGCATGATGATATGGGTTTTTAGATTAAGTAAAAGTAGATAAGAAACAGATATAACGAGTTAAATAAATATTGGGTTCGTTTAAATTCAGAAAAATTGATTTGATTGAATGGTTGGGTGTGTTTGTGGGTTAGCAGGAGGTCGCGGGTTCGAGCCTGGTTTGAGGCTTTTATTTTTTGGTAAAGCTTGAAGGTAGTTTACTTATTTTAATTATTATTATTATTAACTATTATTGTTATTAGGTTATTATTAATATTAAAAACATAATTATTAGTATCATTAATACAATTAATATTATTATTATTATTATTATTATTATTATTATTATTATTATTATTATTATTATTATTGTTAGTATTAGTAATATCATTATTATTATTATTATTATTATTATTATTATTATTATTATTATTATTATTATTATTATTATTATTATTATTATTATTATTATGATTATTATTATCATTACTATTAATATTATTTATCATTAGTATTAAAATGATTAATAAGATTATTGTTATTGTTATTACTAACATTAGTATTAGAATTAACATTATTATTATCATTAATATTAGTATTATTATAAAAATTAACATAAGTATAATTATCATTATTAGTATTGTTATTATTAAAAATTATTATCATCTTTACAAAAAATATCATTTTTGCTATCATTAAAAATATATTATTATTATTATCATCATTTTTACTACTAATATCATTATTATTACTATTACTATTATTATTGTAATTATCATTATCATTAGTATTGTTATTATTAATATTATCATTATAATCAAATACAACTTTTATTTACCATTATTAATATCATTGTACTAAATAAATATTATGTATATAAAAATATATTTATAAGTAATATTACATATAAGTATGTATTAATCAAATTAACACTTTTTATACAAATATTCATATATAACAAAATTAGGTATTTTTAATATAATACTAACCAAATATATATTAATATGACTATATAAATGTTAATCATTTTAAATATATATACACAAATTAAATATATATAATATATAATATAAGTTATAATATATGAATTTTTTCAATTACGATTATATATATTAATAAATATATATATGATATAGGTTCGTGAATCCGAAACCAACCCTACACTTGTTCAATGACGTCACATGTATTTTTACTACAAAATACAGTATACTGAGTTTCATTACTCCCTTTTTAAATGCTTTTGCAATATATATTTTTGGGACTGAGAATACATGCGCTTTTATAAATGTTTTACGAAATAGACACAAGTACTAGAAACTACTTTCTATGGTTGAATGATCGAAGCCAAATATGCCCCTTTTGTTTGGTAACCTAAGAATTAGTAAACCAGTCTACTAATTGACGCGAATCCTAAAGATAGATCTATTGGGCCCAACTAAGTTTGGGAACATGACATGTAGATCACAATGCACATGTTGCCAAACTCAGCTCTGATACCAACTTGTGACACCACTAATTTTTTTTTTTTAAAACATGGCGGAAGCATTATACTATTTAAATATGATATAAACATTTGTATAAACCAATGTCACGTGTCATTAAAACAAATTACATATTCAACTGAAAAGGACGTAACTACATTCTGCTTTCAAAAGTACATGGTTCATATCCTAAAAGTTCATATCAGATTTAACCCTGTCAAACATAACATCATCATGCCCGTCTTCTCCCAAAAGCACTATCTACAAAAGCTAACAACCTGCAGGGAGGAGGTGGAGGGGAATTAGCACGAAGCTAAGTGAGTACGACTAATTACAAGCAATAGTATACAGGAACTGTCATACTAATCATGTCACAAAGTCTATCACACAAACATCACCCAGTAGTGCAGTCGACAGAGACTCCGGCAGTTCGGCCAAACCATTAACCTCCAGTTGATCGGGCTGGGGTTTACCGGAAGTTCCTCCTACATACCGTGCTGCATAAATCATCCACACGCGATGAACGCATCATTCAAACATATACTACACGGATGCAAATAGGCTACCACATGAGGAACCCAACCCGTAGGTTGATCTCTCCTATCGAATTAGGCTACCACAAGATAGGGATGCACTGGGTTCCAACAGAAAAGCATCAACCAACATGTAGTCATCACAAGAAACTAACTAATTACAACAATAACTATATCACTCAACAGTCGGTCAGTTGTCTTCGTCGATCGGCCGGTTCAACCCTCAGTCGGTCGACTGTCGACCGACAGTCTGCTGACTGTGTTCATCTTCATCAAAAACTGAACAAAGGCTACAGACTTCACGATGAAATCCTCAAATCTCGATCTAGAGCTCGTTTTAAACACCAAAATCGACCACAACTTGTTCACTACTTGTTATAGACGCAACACCCACAACAATTTGACCATAACAACACTTAAATCACTTGTTTTGACACAAATTTACACTTTTATGAAAACTAACACAAAACCTTAAATTTCTCAAAGATTAGAGCATGGAAGTTTGTGAGTCTTACCTTAAACGAATCAGTGAATCACAAGGAACACAAAGATATGAACAATTTAAGCTCTAGCTAAAGATTAAGGATTAGGGTTTGATTGTAGGTGAGGAAGATGAAGAACGGGTGTGTTTGGGAATTTTCTAGAAATGGGAAGAAGAACACAGCCCACTAGTCACTTAATTTAGGTCGATTTCCCACACTGTACAACACACGGGTATTTATCAGTTATCTGATATCTTTCGTACGTCATTTGGCAACCCAAACGGAGTCCAAATTATATAAACAAACCTGTTATGTGACCCTTGTCACAAACTGGTCCTAACCACATCATCAAATAATAATAAATATTGAATAAAAATAAAAGCATATAGTAGCACAATACTAACTTAAGGGCAAAATAGTAATCTTGCAACTAGGCCTGATTGAGGATGTTACAAATCTACCCCCTTAAGAAGATTTCGTCCTCGGAATCTGGTCAAGGTCAAATAACTGGGGATAGCGCGCCCTCATTAACTCCTTGGTTTCCCACGTCAAGTTAGAACCTAAACTGTGCCGCCATTCCACTAACACCATAGGAATCTGTTTCTTTCTTAGCTTTGTGACTTTCTTGTCCACTATTCTAACTGGCTCTTCTACTAACTTCTTAGTTAAATCAACTTTCAAATCCTTCAATGGAAGAATCTGACTTTCATCGTATACTTTACACTTTCTTAAATAACAAACATTGAACGTGTTGTGTATTCCTGCTAACTCCGATGGAAGATCTAAAACAACAGTCTGATCATTCAAAATTTCTTTGATCGGAAATGGCCCAATAAATCTCGGTGCTAGTTTACCACGTTTACCAAATCTTGTTACCCCTTTCCACGGCGAAACTTTCAAGTATACACGATCACCTACATTAAATGTTACCGGACGTCTGAGCGGATCAGCATACATCTTTTGTTGGTCTCTGGCTGCTTTTAACTTCTCACGTGCAATTTCAACTTTTTCTGCAGTTAACTGAACAATTTCGGGACCTGCAAATTGTTTCTCACCTGCTTCTAACCAACACTTAGGAGTTCTACATTTTCGACCATACAACATTTCATACGGTGGCATTCCGATACACGAATGATACGAATTGTTGTAAGCTAACTCTATCAGTGGAAGATGCGAATCCCAAGAACCACCATATTCTAAGACACACGCTCTCAACATGTCTTCTAACGGTTTGAATCGTTTGTTCACTCTGACCGTCTGTTTGTGGATGATATGCTGTACTTAAATTCACACGCGTTCCCAGATTCTGTTGTAAACTGTTCCAGAAGTTCGATACAAACCTAGTATCTCTATCAGAAACTATTGACAACGGTATACCATGTCGACTAGCGATCTCTTTCAAGTACAATTCTGTCAAATCACTTAACGAAGCTGTTTCACGAGTAGCTAAAAAGTGAGCACTCTTTGTTAAACGATCCATAATCACCCAGATCATGTCGTGTCCTTTCTGGGTTCGGGGTAACTTGGTTACAAAATCCATCATTATATGATCCCATTTCCACTGAGAAATTTCTAACTGTCTTAGAGATCCATATGGTTTTTGATGTTCTGCCTTAACTTGCGCACAAATATGACATTTTTTGACAAAATTTGCAACATCTGTCTTCATTGTCGGCCACCAATACAATGTTTTCAAGTCTCTATACATCTTTGTACTACCTGGATGCACTGATAATCTCGATTTATGTGCTTCAGTAAGGATTAAATCCCTCAAATCTCCAAGCATAGGCACCCAAATTCGATCTTTATAGGTCTTTAATCCTCTAGAATCATTGCATAGGTCAAATTTTCTTTTAGTCATTTGTTCAGTCTTTAGGTTTTCGTCATTCAAAGCTACTAACTGAATGGTTTTCAATCGATCAATCAAATCTGAAACTATTTTAATTCTCATAAATCTAACATTTTCGATGGTTTTCTTGCGACTCAGAGCATCTGCGACCACATTTGCTTTACCCGGATGGTACTTAATCTCACAATCGTAGTCTTTAATCAATTCTAAACATCGACGTTTACGCATATTTAATTCCTTCTGCGAAAAGATATATTGAAGACTCTTATGATCTGTATAGATTTCACAATGTGTACCATACAAATAATGTCTCCAAAGCTTCAAAGCAAACACAACTGCAGTTAACTCTAAATCGTGAGTAGGGTAGTTTCGTTCATGATTCTTTAACTGTCATGAAGCATATGCTATAACATTATTTCTCTGCATCAAAACACAACCCAGACCTGCACCTGACGCATCGCAGTAGACCACAAAATCTTCTGTTCCCTCTGGTAAAGCCGAAACCGGCGCTTGACATAACAACTGTTTGAGAGTCTGAAAAGCCTTTTCTTGTTCATCAGTCCATCGAAAGGCTACATCTTTTCTAGTTAACTTACTCAACGGACCTGCTATTTTAGAGAAGTCTTTGATAAATCGGCGGTAATAACCTGCTAAACCCAGAAAACTCTTAATTTCTGTCGGTGTTTTCGGTGAGTTCCAATTCATTACGGCCTCTATCTTAGACTGATCTACTTTATACCCCGTTCACAAATCACATGACCCAGAAACTGTACCTCCTGCAACCAAAATTCACACTTAGAAAACTTAGCGTATAACTGTTCTTGTTTCAGAAGTTCTAATACCAATCTCAAATGTGTAGCATGATCTTTCTCTGTTTTTGAATATATCAAGATATCATCTATGAAGACAATCACAAGCTTGTCAAGATACTAACGACACACCCTATTCATGAGATCCATAAACACTGCTGGCGCGTTCGTTAACCCAAATGTCATAACTAAAAATTCATAATGACCATATCTAGTTCTGAACGCTGTTTTCGGTATATCACTCTCTGCAACACGTACCTGATGATACCCTGAATGTAAATCAATCTTTAAAAAGTAGGAAGCACCCTCTAACTGATCAAATAAGTCATCTATTCTTGGTAATGGATACTTATTCTTGATTGTTCTCTTATTTAAGTCGCGATAATCTATACACATACGAAGCGACCCATCTTTCTTTTTCACAAACAAAACAGGAGCACCCCACGGTGAAGAACTTGGTCGAATAAACCCCTTATCTAACAATTCCTGAATCTGAGACATCATTTCTCGGATTTCTGACGGAGCTAATCTGTAAGGAGCTTTTGCAACTGGTGTAGCACTCGGAACCAAATCAATTTTATACTCTACTTCACGTACTGGAGGTAACCTTGGTAAATCATCTGGAAATACTTCTGGAAATTCTGACACAACGGGAATATCGGTAACCTGCTTCTTCTCTTTCTTAACATCAATCACGTAGGCTAAGAATGAATCACACCCTTTTGTTATTGTCTTCTGAGCTTTCATTAGGGAAACCATAGGGAAGTTAAATCCACTGCGCTCTCCCCTAGCTATCACTCGGGATTCGTCGACCAAACGGAAAGAAATCATCTTCTTATCACACTTAATATTAGCTCTATTAGCTCTTAACCAATTCATGCCCATGACTATATCAAAGCTAGGTATAGGCATCAACAAACAGGTTAAAGGGAAGGAATGGCCATCAATTTCGATGGTAATTCCAGACACAAATGATGTGCATGGAACCATTTTACCATCAGCTACTTCTATTCCCAAAGGCTCATCTAACATCCTAACAGGTAACTTCAACTTATTACAGAAGCCTAAGCACATAAAAGATCGATTTGCTCCAGAATCAAATAACACACGAGCTGGCAAGGAATTAACCAAGAACATACCGGTAATGACGTCATCGGTAGCGGTTGCAACGTCTACCGTCATCTGAAATGCCCTTGCCTCTGCTGTTGGAGGATTCTTTCTCTTCTGCCCGGCAGTAGAAGCAGAAGATCCCCCAGAAGTTATAGACCTCGCCCCTGACCCTACCCCAGAACCGGCTCTTGACGCAGATGGACAATCCGCCGATCTATGACCTTCCTTATGGCAACTCCAACAAACATTTGATTTAAAAGAACAAGCTGTTGCTTCATGACCTTTCACTCCACATTTCAAACATCTTCGAGTCATTGGAGAACACGGTCCGGCATGAGTCGACTTACAAACATTACACCAATTAGGATGACTTGAATCCGATCTGCTTATTCCAGACTTACTCTTCTGTTTAAACCCACCTGACTTCTTACCATGAAATCCTGATTGCTTACTTGACTGCTGACCAGACTGACCACCTGTTTGACCTTCTGATTTCCCCCCAAAAGATCTACCTTTTAAACTTTCTCTTTTCGCTGCCATTATATCACCTTCAGTAACTTTAGCCATCTCATGAGCCTGTGCCAATGTGGTTGCAAATCTCGCCACTGTTCTATATTCTGGCTTAATCACCCGCATAAAATGCTGAATCTTATCCTTTTCAGTCGGTACCCACTGTTGAACAAACCTTAACTTCGATGTAAAATCTCTGAAAACCTCATCAATCGTCATGTTTTTGGTCATTTTCATACTCAGAAACTCAGTTTTCAATCTTTCCATCTCATACTCAGAACAATACTGCTCACGAACCTTAGCAGCAAACTAATCCCAGGTTATCTGACTGATCTGTTCCTTGGGTAAATATGCAGTAATAGAATCCCACCATTCCATTGCTTCACCCTTGAGAAGTCTACTTGCAAACAGTACCATAGATTCTGGCTCACAGAAACATGCTTCTAATGCGCATTCCACTTTTCTTAACCAATTGAGCGTCGCTGTAGGGTTTGTGTGACCACTGTACTCAGGAGGTTTGCAGTCCATAAACTGTTTATAGGTACACTTCCTTCTTGTCTCAGGGACTTGAAATGGGTACATCATTTGATTAGGAAAAGTCTGGTTAAACGGAAATGGCATTTGATAGTTTTGATAGGTATTTTGTGGAAACTGTGATTGGGAACTGCCACCGGCTTGATTATAAAAGTTAGGAGGAAAGGTTATATTTAATGCAGTGGTATTAGGGTTCTATTGCGCCCGTTCTTGTTCCAATTCCTTAATTTTCTCCTGAGCTTCTAGTAACTGACTTTGAAGTTCTATTACTTCTTGAGAAGTTTCTTCTTCTGAAGACACATGTCCATCTTCTTCAGGGGCTCTGAATGTACCAGTTCCAGGGGCAGCAGGGCCAGTAGCGTTAACTTCGTTATCTATCATTGCTGCACTACCACAACACTCACACCAAAGCTTAGTATAAATTCTGGTAGTACTAACAACTAACACATATCCTGTCCTAATACTCACTTAACCCATCCCCAGCATGTTATGTTTGACATGACTCTTCTAAGTTTGGGAACATGACATGCAGATCACAATGCACATGTTGCCAAACTCAGCTCTGATACCAACTTGTGACACCGCTAATTTTTTTTAAAAAAACGTGGCGGAAGCATTATACTATTTAAATACGATATAAACATTTGTACAAACCGATGTCACGTGTCATTAAAACAAATTACATATTCAACTGGAAAGGACGTAACTACATTCTGCTTTCAAAAGTATATGGTTCATATCCTAAAAGTCCACATCAGAGTTAACCCTGTCAAACATAACATCATCATGCCCGTCTTCTCCCAAAAGCACTATCTACAAAAGCTAACAACCTGCAGGGAGGAGGTGGAGGAGAATTAGCACGAAGCTAAGTGAGTATGACTAACTACAAGAAATAGTATACAGGAACTGTCATACTAATCATGTCACAAAGTCTAACACACAAACATCACCTAGTAGTGCAGTTTACAGAGACTCCGGCGGTTCGGCCAAACCATTAACCTCCAGTTGATCGGGCTGGGGTTTACCGGAAGTTCCTCCTACATACCGTGCTGCATAAATCATCCACACGCGATGAACGCGTCATTCAAACATATACTACACGGATGCAAATAGGCTACCACATGAGGAGCCCAACCCGCAGGTTGATCTCTCCTATCGAATTAGGCTACCACAAGATAGGGATGCACTGGGTTCCAACTGTAGTGACCCAAAATTTTCCATGTTTATATATATATTAAATGAAATTGTTATTTTACATGATTAAGTGTTTCCAACATGTTAAGCAATCAAACTTGTTAAGATTGGTTAATTGAAACGGAACTTTTGTAAACGTCTGATTACTCAAGTTGACCGGTGATTCACGAACGTTAAAACTTGTAAAAAATATATGATGACATATATATGGTTATATATATAGTTAACATGATATTATGATAAGTAAACATATTATTAAGTATATTAACAATGAACTACATATGTAAAAACAAGACTACTAACTTAATGATTTTGAAACGAGACATATATGTAACGATTATCGTTGTAACGACATTTAATGTATATATATCATATTAAGAGATATTAGTACATCATAATATCATGATAATATAATAATTTAAAATCTCTTTTGATATTATAAACATTGGGTTAACAACATTTAACAAGATCGTTAACCTAAAGGTTTCAAAACAACACTTACATGTAACGACTAACGATGACTTAATGACTCAGTTAAAATGTATATACATGTAGTGTTTTAATATGTATTCATACACTTTTGAAAGACTTCAAGACTACTTAACAAAAATGCTTACAATTACATCCTCGTTCAGTTTCATCAACAATTCTACTCGTATGCACCCGTATTTGTACTCGTACAATACACAGCTTTTAGATGTATGTACTATTGGTATATACACTCCAATGATCAGCTCTTAGCAGCCCATGTGAGTCACCTAACACATGTGGGAACCATCATTTGGCAACTAGCATGAAATATCTCATAAAATTACAAAAATATGAGTAATCATTCATGACTTATTTACATGAAAACAAAATTACATATCCTTTATATCTAATCCATACACCAACGACCATAAACACCTACAAACACTTTCATTCTTCAATTTTATTCATCTAATTGATCTCTCTCAAGTTCTATCTTCAAGTTCTAAGTGTTCTTCATAAATTCCAAAAGTTCTAGTTTCATAAAATAAAGAATACTTCCAAGATTGCAAGTTTACTTCCAAGTTTTCTAAATCCATTCCAAGTAATCATCCAAGATCAAGAAACCTTTGTTACTTACAGTAGGTTATCTTTCTAATACAAGGTAATAATCATATTCAAACTTTAATTCAATTTCTATAACTATAACAATCTTATTTCGAGTGGAAATCTTACTTGAAATTGTTTTCGTGTCATGATTCTGCTTCAAGAACTTTCAAGACATCCAAGGATCCTTTGAAGCTAGATCCATTTTTCTCATTTTCAGTAGGTTTGTCTAAGGAAATTGAGGTAGTAATGATGTTCATAACATCATTCGATTCATACATAAAAAGCTGTCTTATTCAACGTTATAAACTTGTAATCACTAGAACATAGTTTAGTTAATTCTAAACTTGTTCTCAAATAAAGTTAATCCTTCTAACTAGACTTTTAAAATCAACTAAACACATGTTCTATATCTATATGATATGCTAACTTAATGATTTAAAACCCGGAAACACGATAAACACCATAAAACTGGATATACGCCGTCGTAGTAAAACCGGGGGCTGTTTTGGTTGGGATAATTAAAAGCTAAGAAGAACTTTGATTTAAAAGCTATACTTCTGGAAAAATGATTTTTCTTATGAACATGAAACTATATCCAAAAATCATGGTTAAACTCAAAGTGAAAGTATGTTTTTCAAAATGGTCATCAAGATGTCGTTCTTTCGACGGAAATGACTACCTCTTTTAAAAATGACTTGTAACTTGTATTTATGACTATAAACTTATACTTTTTCTATTTAGATTCATAAAGTTAAGTTCAATATGAAATCGTGGCCACTGGAATCACTCAAAACGGATTAGAAACGAAGAAATGGTGAGTAAAACAAGATTGATAAAAACTACTCATTTTACCTACGTGAAAGTTAGTAATAAATCTATTCCAACCATAACCTAATCAACTTATATTGTATATTATGTAATCTTGAGATACCATAGACACGTATACAATGTTTCGACCTATCATGTCGACCCATCTATATATATATTGCAGAACAACCATAGACACTCTATATGTGAATGTTTGAGTTAGCTATATACAGGGTTGAGGTTGATTCCAAAATATATATATAGTTTGAGTTGTGATCAATACTGAGATACATATACACTGGGTCGTGGATTGATTCAAGATAATATTTATCGATTTATTTCTGTACATCTAACTGTGGACAACTAGTTGTAGGTTACTAACGAGGACAGCTGACTTAATAAACTTAAAACATCAAAATGTATTAAAAGTTTTGTAAATATATTTTGAACATACTTTGATATATATGTATATATTGTTATAGGTTCGTGAATCAACCAATGGCCAAGTCTTACTTCCCGACGAAGTAAAAATCTGTGAAAGTGAGTTAGTCCCACTTTTAAAATCTAATATTTTTGGGATGAGAATACATGCAGGTTTTATAAATGATTTACAAAATAGACACAAGTACGTGAAACTACATTCTATGGTTGAATTATCAAAATAGAATATGCCCCTTTTTATTAAGTCTGGTAATCTAAGAATTAGGGAACATACACCCTAATTGACGCGAATCCTAAAGATAGATCTATTGGGCCTAACAAACCCCATCCAAAGTACCGGATGCTTTAGTACTTCGAAATTTATATCATATCCGAAGGGTGTCCCGGAATGATGGGGATATTCTTATATGTGCATCTTGTTATTGTCGGTTACCAGGTGTTCACCATATGAATGATTTTTATCTCTATGTATGGTATTTATATTGAAATATGAAATCTTGTGGTCTATTGTTACGATTTGATATATATATATATATATATATATATATATATATATATATATATATATATATATATATATATATATATATATATATATATATATATATATATATAGGTTAAACCTATAACTCACCAACATTTTTGTTGACGTTTAAAGCATGTTTATTCTCAGGTGAATATTAAGAGCTTCCGCTAGTGCATACTAAAATAAGGACAAGATTTGGAGTCCATGTTTGTATGATATTATGTAAAAACTGCATTCAAGAAACATATGTCGATGTAAATGGTATTTATATTGAACTATGAAATCTTGTGGTCTATTGTTACGATTTGATATATATATATAGGTTAAACCTATAACTCACCAACATTTTTGTTGACGTTTAAAGCATGTTTATTCTCAGGTGAATATTAAGAGCTTCCGCTATTGCATACTAAAATACGGACAAGATTTGGAGTCCATGTTTGTATGATATTATGTAAAAACTGCATTCAAGAAACATATGTCGATGTAATATATTTCTATTGTAAACCATTATGTAATGGTCGTGTGTAAACGGTATATTTTAGATTATCATTATTTGATATTCTACGTAATGCTTTTGAAACCTTTATTGATAAAATAAAGGTTATGGTTGTTTTAAAAATGAATGCAGTCTTTGAAAAATGTCTCATATAGAGGTCAAAACCTCGCAACGAAATCAATTAATATGGAACTTTTATAATCAATATGAACGGGACATTTCAGTTGGTATCCGAGCGTTGGTCTTAGAGAACCAGAATTTTGCATTAGTGTGTCTTATCGAGTTTGTTAGGATGCATTAGTGAGTCTGGACTTCGACCGTGTTTACTTGAAAAAAAAAAGATTGCTTAACAAATTTTGTTGGAAACTATATATTTTTAACATGTGAATATTATGTGATATATTAATCTCTTAACATGTTTGATATTATGTGATAGATGTCTACCTCTAGAACAAGTCCCATTGACTCACCTAATAATAATGAAGAGTCAAATGTAAATTGGAATGATTCGTGGACTGATTCACAATTTCCCGAAGAGGAACCGGAAGAAGAGTCGGAACCGGAAGAAGAATCGGAACCGGAAGAAGAATCGGAACTGGAAGAAGAACCAGTGGGGGAAATAATAAAACGGTTAAGTAGAAGAAAATCCTCAACCAACCGACCAAAGTTAATTATGGTCAACGGTGTTTCCGCCAAGGAAGCAAAATATTGGGAGGATTACCAATTCTCCGATGAATTGGATCCCGATGATGATTCCGATGATGTTATAGAAATTACCCCAACTGAATTTAAAAAGGCAAAAGAGAACAATAAGGGAAAGGGCATAAAAATAGAGAAATCTAATTCCAACCCCGATGAACTTTATATGTATCGTCAACACCCGTATTTCTTAAGTTGTAACAATAACCCGGGAACCTCTAAACCACCAGGTTTTTCTAGACCAATGTGGAAAACGACGGCTCGTATTAGGGGAACATCATATATCCCTAAAAACTTAGCAAAAAGAACCAAGTTCGAAAAAGAAGAAACGAGTGAGTCGGAATAAGATAGTTGTATTTGTGCGGTGTAATATATGTAATATAGTGTGCTTATGCTTTACGATATATGTAAAAATTGCTTGTATTAAAAAGTATCTTTTATGAATCTAACTCTTATCTATTTTACAGTATAAAAACACAAAATGGATAGACAACCCAATATTTTAGAAGACTTACCCGGAGACATGATTGATGAAATCTTGTCTAGAGTCGGTCAGAATTCCTCGGCACAACTATTTATGGCAAAATCAGTTTGTAATACATTCGAAGAACGTTCCAAGAATGCCTTGGTTTATAAAAGGCTTTCGTTTGAAAGATGGGGGATATCACATTGGGAAACCCATAAGTTACGATGTGTTTACTTTGACGCATATATTGCGGGGAACCCAAATGCTATTTTACGCAACGGGTTAAGAAATTATTTTGACTCAATGTATCCGAATATAGGACTTCATGATTTAGAAAAAGCGGCTAACATGCAACATAAAGAAGCATATTATGCTTACGGGTTAGTAATGTTCGCTTCTCACCAAAGTGAGAAAAAGAACATCGGGCTACAACTATTAAACAAAACATTCCCACAAGTGACGGAGTCGATAATTGGAGTAAGAAATGAGGTTTTTAGGTTATTACGTAACCTTCATGCTTTTGACGACGTTACAACACGTTGTCATACTATCGGTCACAACGGTTATGTTCCACAAGACCAAGGATGGGAAGTGGTATTAGTAAAACCAGAATGCATGACTTGTTTCTGGACGTATGAATTACGTGTCTTTGTTGCCTTTGCTGAACGCCTTATTTATTAACTAGAATTATCTTCGCAACTACTTTGTATCAAAGTTTTATGTGCTATATTTCATGCTATATGTAAAATAGCGGTATTGTAAGTTTGCAAGTTATTGTATAAAGGTTTGAATATGATATAATTTTTTTTTTGTGATTAGTTTTTCATATAGAATTGTAGTAGTTGAAATGGTATGTTAGCTACTAAGTATGAACTTAACGGGTAGGTACTACCCGAATTAAAGAGTATAAAACGCTAATATGAAGAAAGAGCTTTTATAAATAAGTTCATATTACGCTACGAAATACTATTGACTACTCTTGATATTCTATATGATTAACTCTTTTCATTTGACTATTTTGAAGGAAATGGCACCGACTACTCGACACACCTTGAATATGAGTGAAGAGGAATTTCGTGCCTTTCTTGCTTCAAACATAGCCGCAGTACATGCCGCGCTACATACCAACAATAACCTTGGATCTAGCATTACAGGAAATCGTGTAGGATGCACCTACAAAGAATTTACTGCCTGCAAACCTTTGGAATTTGATGGAACCGAAGGACCGATCGGATTGAAACGGTGGACCGAGAAGGTCAAATCGGTGTTTGCCATAAGTAAGTGTACTGAAGAGGACAAAGTGAAGTACGCTACGCATACCTTCACAGGTTCTGCATTAACATGGTGGAATACCTATCTAGAGCAAGTGGGACAAGATGATGCTTACGCACTACCGTGGTCAGCATTCAAGCACTTGATGAACGAGAAGTACCGTCCCAGAACCGAGGTCAATAAGCTCAAGACAGAACTTAGAGGGTTACGAACCCAAGGATTTGATATTACCACGTATGAAAGACGATTCACAGAATTGTGCCTATTGTGTCCGGGAGCGTTCGAAGATGAGGAAGAGAAGATCGACGCGTTTGTGAAAGGATTACCGGAAAGAATCCAAGAAGATATAAGTTCACACGAGCCCGCCTCCATACAACAAGCATGTAGAATGGCTCACAAACTAGTGAACCAGATTGAGGAAAGAATTAAAGAATAGACGGCTGAAGAGGCCAATGTGAAGCAAGTCAAAAGAAAGTGGGAGGAAAACGGTGATAAGAATCACCAATACAACAACAACAGCAATTACAACAATAATCGCAACAACTATCCCAACAATCGCAACATCAATCGCAACTACAACAAATGGCCCAACAACAACAACAACAACAACAACAGCAACAGCAACTACAACAATCATCCCAATAACAATAACAACCGCAACAACAACAACAATCAGAAGCAGCTATGCCAAAGGTGTGAAAATTATCACTCGGGGTTCTGCACCAAATTTTGCAACAAGTGTAAAAGAAATGGTCATAGCGCGGTGAAGTGTGAGGTCTACGGACCAGGGGTTAACAGAACGAAAGGAACAAATGGTGTCGGAACGAGTAATGGCGGAGTAAGTAGTGTCGGAGCAAGTTATGCCAATGTAGTTTGTTATAAATGTGGAAAACCGGGCCACATTATTAGAAATTGCCCGAACCAGGAGAACACGAATGGACAAGTCCGCGGAAGAGTTTTCAATATTAATGCGGCAGAGGCACAGGAAGACCCGGAGCTTGTTACGGTACGTTTCTTATTGACAATAAATCTACTTACGTTTTATTTGATTCGGGTGCGGATAGTAGCTATATGACTAGAGATTTTTGTGCTAAATTAAGTTGCCCATTGACGCCTTTGGATAGTAAATTTTTACTCGAATTAGCAAATGGTAAATTAATTTCAGCAGATAATATATGTCGGAATCGAGAAATTAAACTGGTTAGCGAAACATTTAAGATTGAATTGATATCAGTAGAGTTAGGGAGTTTTGATGTGATAATCGGTATGGACTGATTGAAAGAAGTGAAAGCAGAGATTGTTTGTTACAAAAATGCAATTCGCATTATACGAGAAAAAGGAAAACCCTTAATGGTGTACGGAGAAAAGAGCAACGCAAAGTTAAATCTTATTAGTAACCTGAAGGCACAAAAACTAATAAGAAAAGGTTGCTATGCTGTTCTAGCACACGTCGAGAAAGTACAAACTGAAGAAAAGAGCATCAATGATGTTCCCATCGCAAAAGAATTTCCCGATGTATTTCCGAAAGAATTACCGGGATTACCCCCACATCGATCTGTTGAATTTCAAATAGATCTTATACCAGGAGCTGCACCAATAGCTCGTGCTCCTTACAGACTCGCATCCAGCGAGATAAAAGAATTACAAAGTCAATTACAAGAACTTTTAGAACGTGGTTTCATTCGACCAAGCACATCACCGTGGGGAGCTCCTGTTTTGTTTGTCAAGAAGAAAGATGGTACATTCAGGTTGTGTATCGACTACCGAGAGTTGAACAAACTTACCATCAAGAACCGCTACCCACTACCGAGAATCGATGACTTATTTGATCAACTACAAGGCTCGTCTATTTATTCAAAGATTGACTTACGTTCCGGGTATCATCAAATGCGGGTGAAAGAAGATGATATTCCAAAGACTGCTTTTAGGACGCGTTATGGTCATTACGAGTTTATGGTTATGCCGTTTGGATTGACTAACGCACCAGCTATGTTCATGGACCTTATGAACCGAGTGTGTGGGCCATATCTTGACAAGTTTGTCATTGTTTTCATTGATGACATACTTATTTACTCAAAGAATGACCAAGAACACGGTGAACATTTGAGAAAGGTGTTAGAAGTATTGAGGAAGGAAGATGTAGTGACCCGAACTTTTCCATGTTTATATATATATTAAATGAAATTGTTATTTACATGATTAAGTGTTTCCAACATGTTAAGCAATCAAACTTGTTAAGACTTGATTAATTGAAATAGGTTTCATATAGACAATTGACCACCCAAGTTGACCGGTGATTCACGAACGTTAAAACTTGTAAAAACTATACGATGACATATATATGGTTATATATATAGTTAAAATGATTTTATTATAAGTATGTATCTCATTAGGTATTTTAACAATGAGTTATATACATAAAAATGAGACTATTAATTTAAGAAACTCGAAAACGATATATATACCGATTATCGTTATAACAACGTCTTACTAGGTACATATGAATCATATTAAGATATTGATACACTTGGTTAATTATGTTAAATGATAAGTAAAAATATTATTAAGTGTATTAACAATAAAATACATATGTAAAAATAAGACTACTAACTTAATGATTTCGAAACGAGACATATATGTAACGATTATCGTTGTAACGATATTTAACTGTATATATATCATACTAAGATATATTATATATCATAATATCATGATAATATAACAATTTAACATCTCATTTGTTATAATAAATAATGGGTTAACAACATTCAACAAGATCGTTAACCTAAAGGTTTCAAAACAACATTTACATGTAACGACTAACGATGACTTAACGACTCAGTTAAAATGTATATACATGTAGTGCTTTAATATGTATTCATACACTTTTGAAAGACTTCAAGACACTTATCAAAATACTTCTACTTAACAAAAATGCTTACAATTACATCCTCGTTCAGTTTCATCAACAATTCTACTCGTATGCACCCGTATTCGTAATCGTACAATACACAGCTTTTAGATGTATGTACTATTGGTATATACACTCCAATGATCAGCTCTTAGCAGCCCATGTGAGTCACCTAACACATGTGGGAACCATCATTTGGCAACTAGCATGAAATATCTCATAAAATTACAAAAATATGAGTAATCATTCATGACTTATATACATGAAAACAAAATTACATATCCTTTATATCTAATCCATACACCAATGACCAAAAACACCTACAAACACTTTCATTCTTCAATTTTCTTCATCTAATTTATCTCTCTCAAGTTCTATCTTCAAGTTCTAAGTGTTCTTCATAAATTCCAAAAGTTCTAGTTTCATAAAATCAAGAATACTTCCAAGATTGCAAGTTTACTTCCAAGTTTTCTAAATCCATTCCAAGTAATCATCCAAGATCAAGAAACCTTTGTTACTTACAGTAGGTTATCTTTCTAATACAAGGTAATAATCATATTCAAACTTTAATTAAATTTCTATAACTATAACAATCTTATTTCGAGTGGAAATCTTACTTGAAATTATCTAAGGAACTTGAGGTAGTAATGATGTTCATAACATAATTCGATTCATACATATAAAGCTATCTTATTCGAAGGTTTAAACTTGTAATCACTAGAACATAGTTTAGTTAATTCTAAACTTGTTCGCAAATAAAAGTTAATCCTTCTAACTTGACTTTTAAAATCAACTAAACACATGTTATATATCTATATGATATGCTAACTTAATGATTTAAAACCTGGAAACACGAAAAACACCGTAAAACCGGATTTACGCCGTCGTAGTAACACCGCGGGCTGTTTTGGGTTAGTTAATTAAAAACTATGATAAACTTTGATTTAAAAGTTGTTATTATGGGAAAATGATTTTTATTATGAACATGAAACTATATCCAAAAATTATGGTTAAACTCAAAGTGGAATTATGTTTTCTAAAATGGTCATCTAGACGTCGTTCTTTCGACTGAAATGACTACCTTTACAAAAATGACTTATAACTTATTTTTCCGACTATAAACCTATATTTTTTCTATTTAGATTCATAAAATAAAGTTCAATATGAAACCATAGCAATTTCATTCACTCAAAACGGATTTAAAATGAAGAAGTTATGGGTAAAACAAGATTGGATAATTTTTCTCATTTTAGCTACGTGAAAATTGGTAACAAATCTATTCCAACCATAACTTAATCAACTTGTATTGTATATTATGTAATCTTGAGATACCATAGACACGTATACAATGTTTCGACCTATCATGTCGACACATCTATATATATTTCGGAACAACCATAGACACTCTATATGTGAATGTTGGAGTTAGCTATACAGGGTTGAGGTTGATTCCAAAATATATATAGTTTGAGTTGTGATCAATACTGAGATACGTAAACACTGGGTCGTAGATTGATTCAAGATAATATTTATCGATTTATTTCTGTACATCTAACTGTGGACAACTAGTTGTACGTTACTAACGAGGACAACTGACTTAATAAACTTAAAACATCAAAATATATTAAAAGTGTTGTAAATATATTTTGAACATACTTTGATATATATGTATATATTGTTATAGGTTCGTGAATCAACCAGTGGCCAAGTCTTACTTCCCGACGAAGTAAAAATCTGTGAAAGTGAGTTATAGTCCCACTTTTAAAATCTAATATTTTTGGGATGAGAATACATGCAGGTTTTATAAATGATTTACAAAATAGACACAAGTACGTGAAACTACATTCTATGGTTGAATTATCGAAATTGAATATGCCCCTTTTTATTAAGTCTGGTAATCCAAGAATTAGGGAACAGACACCCTAATTGACGCGAATCCTAAAGATAGATCTATTTGGCCTAACAAACCCCATCCAAAGTACCGGATGCTTTAGTACTTCGAAATTTATATCATATCCGAAGGGTGTCCTGGAATGATGGGGATATTCTTATATATGCATCTTGTTAATGTCGGTTACCAGGTGTTCACCATATGAATGATTTTTATCTCTATGTATGGGATGTGTATTGAAATATGAAATCTTGTGGTCTATTGTTACAATTTGATATATATAGTTTAAACCTATAACTCACCAACATTTTTGTTGACGTTTAAAGCATGTTTATTCTCAGGTGAATACTAAGAGCTTCTGCTGTTGCATACTAAAATAAGGACAAGATTTGGAGTCCATGTTTGAATGATATTGTGTAAAAACTGTATTCAAGAAACTGATTTCGATGTAACATATTTGTATTGTAAACCATTATGTAATGGTCGTGTGTAAACAAGATATTTTAGATTATCATTATTTGATAATCTACGTAAAGCTTTTTAAACCTTTATTTATGAAATAAAGGTTATGGTTTGTTTTAAAAATGAATGCAGTCTTTGAAAAACGTCTCATATAGAGGTCAAAACCTCGCAACGAAATCAATTAATATGGAACGTTTTTAATCAATAAGAATGGGACATTTCAGAAGAATTGTACGCTAAGTTTTCAAAGTGTGCATTTTGGTTGGAAGAAGTTCAATTCCTCGGTCACATAGTGAACAAAGAAGGTATTAAGGTGGATCCGGCAAAGATAGAAACTGTTGAAAAGTGGGAAACCCCGAAAACTCCGAAAAACATACGCCAGTTTTTAGGACTAGCTGGTTACTACAGAAGGTTCATCCAAGACTTTTCCAGAATAGCAAAACCCTTGACTGCATTAATGCATAAAGGGAAGAAATTTGAATGGAAGGATGAACAAGAGAAAGCGTTTCAGTTATTGAAGAAAAAGCTAACTACGGCACCTACATTGTCATTGCCTGAAGGGAATGATGATTTTGTGATTTATTGTGACGCATCAAAGCAAGGTCTCGGTTTTGTATTAATGAAACGAACGAAGGTGATTGCTTATGCGTCTAGACAATTGAAGATTCACGAACAAAATTATACGACGCATTGCATTAAAGACTTGGAGGCACTACTTATATGGGGTCCAAAGTATTATATATACCGACCACAAAAGTCTTCAACACATATTTAATCAGAAACAACAGAATATGAGGCAGCGTAGGTGGATTGAATTGTTGAATGATTACGACTTTGAGATTTGTTACCACCCGGGGAAGGCAAATGTGGTAGCCGACGCCTTGAGCAGGAAGGACAGAGAACCCATTCGAGTAAAATCTATGAATATAATGATTCACAATAAACTTACTACTCAAATAAATGTAACAACCCAACCCGTTAACCAACCAATAACGCAGAAAAAAAAAATATTTTGCTGGTACAGCACATGGCGCGGCGCACCATATGGCCGCGCGGCGCGCCAAAGTGGCCTGTCCAAAAAGTCATGAAATGCAAAAATGTTTGACCACTTCCCGACGTATTTAGACAAAACACTTTTAACCATACATTAATATATGTAGAACTAACACGTTCCATTAATAAAATTAGTTTTACGAAGACCGGGCCCACATCGGCCGTTTTACGACTTTCGTACGAAAATACAAGTTTTCAACCACATGATTTGTAATACAAAATAAAGGTCGAGCATGGCGATTGGGGATACGCTACCCAATCCTAATCAATCCAAAAGCAAGCCTTCTAAAGCAACTACGCGAGTCCACTAGTCCCCGCTTACCCGAGCCTCCGCATCCATGCAATCTATAAAAAAGTCAACAACGAGAGGGTAAGCTAACGCTTAGTGAATGATAACATACTACATACATATATATGTATAAAATGGACACGCCACACAAATATCAAATACCGCATATCGAAGCATCCAAGCATAAAGGCAAGCTAGTCTAAGCATACCGTAACATCACTAAGCAACAAGCTAACAATAAATAAAGTGAGTTCACCAACGACGATAAGAACAACGCCAATAAGCCACACCCGGAGGGTTAGCTACATCACAACAATTCATTAATATAAACAACATTATACGTATACAATATATATATATAAATATCTCGAATAGCATAATTGCTTACGCTTACATCACAATAACCATGGTTAACCAAATCTTCGCAAGGGAATGACTTCGCGAAACAAGTCATCGATGTTCATAACATTCTTTAGTATACTTAACACCTCGTATCACTAAACCCTAGGGTGGCACCTTAACACCTCGGTACTTCACCCCGAGTGGCATCTTAACACCTCGATGCTTCACTCATTATTTTACGGAGTGGTGTCTTAACACCTCGACACTACACCCCTAGGTGGCACCTTAACACCTCGATGCTTCACCCCGAGTGGCATCTTAACACCTCGATGCTTCACCCGTCAATTACTTAGAGTGACATCTTAACACCTCGATGCTTCACTCCGAGTGGTGTCTTAACACCTCGACACATCACTCGTCACATGAAACGTGGTGTCTTAACACCTCGACACTACACATTTCATGCTACCACAAATAGATATATTATATACCTACACATATAATTATTCCACCTATACGAGAAGCGAGCTCTACAAGCGAGAATCCCTTCTCCCGACCCGCACCCATCCTACACATACATATGCATATAGGATATTACCACTAACCTTGTCGCCTTTAAGAATGCTACCGAATAATCTGCAACTCGTCAATGGAAAGTACCTATTCCATTATCACAAATTCAACAACACACTTAGATTGGATTTACAAACCAACCCAATTTGACACTTAGTGCAAATTTGACCCAAATGCACTTCCAAGTACAAACCGCGCCCAAAATTAACCAATAATCACTAACACAAGTGAGAATGGTCTTAATACGCCAATTAAACCCCATCATAGGTGTTAAATACCTATCTTACCCAAAATGACACTTAAACCCTAATTTGACCCATAAGAAGTCAATATCACGCCATTAGCAAGTTTTGACACCAAAACATATTTAACTCGGTTATATGCTTCAACCTAATCCATTTTAAGTTTATAAACCTTATTAATTCGACAATTGGGTCATAATCATCACCAAACCCTAATTTTGACCCAAAGTCAAAATTAGTCAACCAACATACCTAAAAGTGTTCCAACACTTCCATAATCACTAAACCTAGTGATTAAACCCAATTACAAGTCCTAATCAAGGCCAATTTGTTCACCAACTCAAAATCCACCAACACTAACAATAAACCCGATTACTAGCATCACTAAACCCACTTCATGAGTCTAAATGGGTTTATCAACAAATCAAGTTCAAACCCTAACTTTGAATAGCAAAATCAACAATGAAATTCGGAGTTAGAACTTACCAATACCGCCAAAATGATGCCGTTGACGAGTAGAACAACTTTAATGCTTGAGGTTTGACCTGAAACAACCTCCTTCTTCTCCAAATGGAGTTCTCTCTCACTAGAACTCAATCTCTCTCTAGCGTTTGAGGATGAGAGTGTTTGATGAGTGAGATGTGATCCAAACTGATCAATGGATCAGTTTTGATGACCCCAAACCGACCCCAAGTGAAAAGACCAAAGTACCCCTCATTTAGACCTTTTAAAAAGGCTGAAAATTGCATCAGACGGGTTCGGCGCGCCGCGCCGAAAGGTGGAGCGCCGCTCCAACCTCCAGGTCAGTTTTCAGTTTCTTGTTTTGGCCATAACTTTTTGACCGTAGCTCCGTTTTCGATGAATCAAATATCATTGGAAACGTGATAAGATTTCCTTTCCAATGGTAAGGCTTTGGAACATCAACACAAACTTTATTTGGGGTTGAAAGGATACGTACACACCTTGTCACTTCAGACAACGTCCAGTTTCCTTCGGCGTTCGAGCAAGCAACACGTAAACTTCATACACGCATCGTACAACATAAATACATTATGTACAATAAATATTTGGGTCTTACAACTCTCCCCCACTTAAACTCGATCACGTCCTCGTGATCTTCTCCACTTAACCAATCCGGACCTACTCAACGATCCTCACTCAAGTCCCAATACGAACTTTCCTAGACAATTCTTCCCAATGGATCAATTTTAACAACTAAAATCGTCAACCGTGATTTATCAAAACCACAATCCGAGCACTAAAACCTGCTCAATTTTCCATATCGGGAAAAACTCAACCAACCTCGTACCGAGATATAAATTCCTTAGCGTACCTTTACCACGGACAACGCTAAAAGTGACCAAGTCTCAACCTAAAGTCAACAATCTGAACGTTTAAGATCGAACCACATGAATCCTCACGGATTACTCTTACCACTAAACATCCTTTGTAGTGCGCAATACAACCAATACGCCACTATCCTAACATCATAAGCAACGACTAAAACCAAAAGCGCCCAAAACGACTATGGCAACGCTAATCCTAAGGTGTCCAAAATCGACTATTGTCACACCCGTAACAACAAGTGAGCGAAACACGGCTATCGCAATCACTAATCACACAACATGGTCCTCACGATCCCACCATCAGTGTATAAAACAACCAATAGATCACTCAACACCGGATGAAGTCAGCGGACCCCGAAGGTCATGCTCCACCAATCAAAAATACTATGATGAAGTCAGCGGACCCCGAAGGTCATGCTTCACCAATCATGTAACGACCCTGGAATTTCCAACATTTATTTATTAATAATTACTATTATTAATACG
Organism: Rutidosis leptorrhynchoides; assembly: GCF_046630445.1. Taxonomy (NCBI): domain Eukaryota; kingdom Viridiplantae; phylum Streptophyta; class Magnoliopsida; order Asterales; family Asteraceae; genus Rutidosis; species Rutidosis leptorrhynchoides. The sequence goes on along the minus strand of NC_092334.1, from coordinate 184,402,045 downwards.
CGTGTTTAAACGAATGTACGTTATTACATTTACATGTTGCCATGATTGCCCGTACTTGGCTTTTAAGGGCCGGAAACGTCTTTGTGACACCCGGAAACTTCACGAATAATATTTTCAAGTATTATTTACATTCATGATTAATTTTATTAATCATTTTAATTAACTATGGTGACTAGTTAGTTACTTGGGCTTTAATTGGTTTAACTTGTGATTTATTTGAACTTGGGCTTTGTTAGTGTAATGGACTCATGTTATTGGACTTCCAAGCCCACCCTACACTACTAGTGGACTTAGTTAGCCCATGTCTTCAAGTGTAAGTATCATTTAGTGAGGTAACTAGTTAGTTTCAACACTTGGAATCTTGTTACACATCATCCCCATGCACCAACACCTTAATATCCAACTTTTGTCATCTTTACAAGCTAGTAACCAAAGAACAAACCTCTCCCCCTCCCTTTTTCTGCTGAATGCCGAAACCATGGTGTTCTTTTAGTGGTGTTTTGATTTCATTTTCCTTCATTACTCTCACTTGTATGCTCTCTCAAAAACACACACACTTTACTTGCAAATTCCCTCAAACTTTCTTCTCTTTTTCTCTCATACTTGTAAGTGTTTGAAACAACTTCTTTTCTTCTTTTCTTTTGTTGGTAAAAACTGATTTCTACATGAACATAATCATCATCATCTTTTGTTTATTGTTACTAGTCTTTGATTAGTTAATTACTTGTTGTTATTTACTTACATGTTTCAAGAATCTAACTTTCTAGTTTGATTCATCCTTTATCTTGTTTTAACAAGAACAATCAAGAACTAAACTCTCTAGTTTAGGTTCTACATATAATGTTTCAAAGATTATAAGTTCATTGTTGTTGAAATCATGCTTGTAAGTCATGGAAGTAAACTTAAAGTTTACTTTACTTAAAGATCAACTTTGGTTGAATCTTTAAAGTATGAGCAACCCTTGAACTAATTACTTGTTTAGTTAACTTGTTTCTTTATTCTATACACTTTAATTTCATGTAGTTAGTTTATATAGTCAAGTACTACAAGTTAGTCTTGATCTCATATCTCTTGAACAAATCAAGTTAACCTTGGAAGTTCAAGAACACACAAACAAGTTTTCTTTAAATATAACTTTGGATCTAGACTTTTGAGTCTTGGATCTTCAAGATCAAACTAAGAACTATGTTCTACTACTTATGATCTTGATTAGTTAGTTTACTTTCAAGTTTGTAACTTGTTATTAGCTTTAAAGTCCATGTATGTGTTAGATCTAAGACTTTGATGCAACTTTGGTTCATCAAACTTCATACAACTCTTAAGTGAGTTGTGCTTCATGTCTTAGACTTGCACATGGGTTATGATGGTCAAGCCTTGGTTAAGATGATGTAGATACATCAATGAGTTGTACACTTGAAGCTATATGCATCAAGGATGAGAACCATGATGAACATCAAGCACCAAGACCACCGGAACCCTTTTAAACTCACTGCTTCTGTCCAAAACCTACTGACCTGATGCTTCTGGAACAGACCAGTAGACCTGGGCTGTTCTAACCTTGATTTTTAGATAGAAATTTTTGAGTAGATAACTTTTCATATAAGACTCGTCTTAATCCGAGTTACGGTTTAGAGTCTACGGCCCTCCGAGCTTCACTATGTCCATTTACTTTTCTGTTTTCTGTGTACAGTTTCTGTTTTTCTGGTTTCTGTAACAGACCAGTACACCTGGGCTACTGTAACCTTGATTTTCAGATAGCTCAGTTCGTTTAGATAACTTTTCATATAGGAATCGTCTTAATCCGAGTTACGGTTTAGGATTTATGGCCCTCCGATCGTCACTATGTCCTTTAACGTTGTGCAGAAATTTCTGACCTACTCGCACTTAGACCGTCGCCACGGTCAAACCAAGACGAGTTTGCTTCTGTAAATTTTACCGCACTTAAGGGACTCATATACGGAGCCATGCCCACTGGTTTCACCTTAATTCAGTAAGGGTAGAGGCCGTGGTGACTGACTGAAGTCAGACTTTGTTGAAAACTACTTTCATAAACGAAACTTACTTTACGCCTTTTGTTTAATGATGATTGATGATGACCCTTAAGACCTTAAATACATACTTTTAAACCTATTAAGACGATTTACTGACTTAGTACTATTTGACTTAGGTTGAGGACTTCGGACCATTTACTTGCACACCTTTCCCGACTACTACTTTACCGCTACATATCATTGTGAGTTATAGCATTCCCTTTTTACTTTAACTTATTTTGGGAACTGAGAATACATGCGGATTTTATGTTTTACATACTAGGCACGAGTACTTAAACTTTATATATGTGTGGGTTATATAACGGCAGAAACATTCCCTTTAGCTCGGTAACGTTTAATCATTGGTTTATGAACCGGTGAACGCGAATCTTAGATATGGATCCATAGGGTTTGACATCCCCACTCGGGCTAGTCGCGCTAGCAGTCAACTAGTGTTTAATACTTCGTAAACATACGCACTCACCAAGTGTACTTTTAGGGGGTATTTTAAATGTTAAGTTAGTTACCAAGTGCCCACGGTTAACATATACTTTATCATACTATTTTGAAACGCTCTTTGTAGCACTGAAATCTCGTGGCCTACCTTACATACTGTTATACTTAAACTATAGCTCACCAACCGTTGTGTTGACGTTTTTAAGCATGTATTTCTCAGGTGCTTGAGGTTGCTTCCGCTGTGTACTAGTCGTGCTGTAGAACCCGCTGCTTAGAGTTGTTATCGCATGACTACTTATCTTGCATTCAAACTTATTTACTTTTGAAACTACGTTATGTAACGACCTTTGGGGTCACGTACACTTATTTATTGCTTCTACTTAGCGAAGCATGTTTTTGGAATGTAAAACATTTGATGTCGGTTATGACATCACCTTTTTATCATGAATGCAACTTCTTTAATTACAGCATATAGTACTTAACCTTGTAATGATCCTGTTGTTGATGATTCGTACACGATGGTTTTGTACGGGGCATCACAAATCACATACGTACTTTTGGCCTCGAACAACGAGTAGTGCAACATCGCACTCTGTTACACTATAGTGAACCCTAACGGATACCACTAACCATCCACACAATCGAGCAAGAACCACCTATATCAAACATAGGTACAAAACAATAATTCTCTAAAAGAGAATCCGACACACACATCCCTTAACCGAGGGATTTCACCTTGCTTGCCAAACACGTCCATTATCTCTAAACGAGATTTACCACATTACCACCTTGGTGATAATTCAAATCCAAAATCATAAGTACAATTTAACCGAAATTGTACTCTACCACAATCGACCAAATCTAGGTCCCGACACAAGTTTCGGTTTACTAAAATATTGTCCGAAATCTCACACTAAAACCTCCTCGTGCGGGAGTGTAACTCCTCCACTTGGAATTACGTTCCATAACCGCATCTCGTACACCCGTACAATGCTACCAAAGGTAGACTTTACCAATAATTGGGTTCGCACGGCCCATCACCATGTCTTGCTCCAACTTTGAGCATACCAAGGATCCTAACCTATCCTTGAACATTTCGAACGAAAAGTGTACCACAAATTACATGAACTATACACTCGCAATCATCCAATTGCTTTAGTTTGTCGAATTTCACCCGATCACTCATGAACCTAAGGGTTTCACTTCGGTACCTGATAATGCTAAAAACGAACATATATTTCATAGCATTATTCCTCAAGAAAGACAAGCTTTTAGTTGCAATTGTTCTATTTACAAGTGATATTCGTTTAAATAATAAAAGGTGAAGACAAAAGACAGATTCGACGAATTGAAGACGCAAACGACCAAAAAGCTCAAAAGTACAAAAGACAATCAAAGAGGTTCCAATTATTGATAAGAAACGTCTCGAAATTACAAGAGTACAAGATTCAAAACGCAAAGTACAAAATATAAAATTGTACGCAAGGACGTTCGAAAATCCGGAACCGGGACCGGAGTCAACTCTCAACGCTCGACGCAACGGACTAAAAATTACAAGTCAACTATGCACATAAATATAATATAATATTTAAATAATTCTTATAATTATTTAATATATTATATTATTTATAAAACCGTCGGCAGAAGAAAACAACCAAATATGAGCCTCCCCAGCTGGCCATGCGATCGCATGGCCTGGAAGGCATAAATCCATGCGATCGCATGAGTCCCAGTTCCAGCCCACATACCTATAAAAATCGAGCTTTGGTGCACCACAAATCCATCTATCTTTCTCTTTTCTCCATATATACGTAAAATATATATTTATAATTTATATTTTAATTTTAATTTTAATTATAATTCTAATAATAAGGGTATGTTAGCGAATATTGTAAGGGTGTAAGTCGAAATTCTGTCCGTGTAACACTACGCTATTTTTAATCATTGTAAGTTATGTTCAACCTTTTTACATTAATGTCTCGTAGCTAAGTTATTATTATGCTTATTTAAAACGAAGTAATCATGATGTTGGGCTAATTACTAAAATTGGGTAATTGGGCTTTGTACCATAATTGGGGTTTGGACAAAAGAACGACACTTGTGGAAATTAGACTATGAGCTATTAATGGGCTTTATATTTGCTTAACTAAATGATAGTTTGTTAATGTTAATATAAAGATTTACAATTGGGCGTCCCTATAAATTACCATATACACTCGATCGGACACGATGGGTGGGGTATTTATATGTACGAATAATCGTTCATTTAACCGGACACGGGAATGGATTAATAGTCACTAGAATAATTAAAACAAGGGTGAAATTATGTACAAGGACACTTGGTATAATTGATAACAAAATATTAAAACCTTGGATTACACTCAGTCGACATCCTGGTGTAATTATTAAACAAAGTATTAAAATCTTGTTACAGTTTAAGTCCCCAATTAGTTGGAATATTTAACTTCGGGTATAAGGATAATTTGACGAGGACACTCGCACTTTATATTTATGACTGATGGACTGTTATGGACAAAAACCAGACGGACATATTAAATAATCCAGGACAAAGGACAATTAACCCATGGGCATAAAACTAAAATCAACACGTCAAACATCATGATTACGGAAGTTTAAATAAGCATAATTCTTTTATTTCATATTTAATTTCCTTTATTTTATATTTAATTGCACTTCTAATTATATCATTTTTATTGTTATTTTATTTAATTGCATTTTTAATTATCGTACTTTTTAATTATCGCAAGTTTATTTTATCGCACTTTTATTATTCGCAATTTCATTATCGTTATTTACTTTATGCTTTAATTTAAGTCTTGTATTTATTTTTAATATTTTACATTTGGTTTTAACTGCGACTAAAGTTTTAAAATCGACAAACCGGTCATTAAACGGTAAAAACTCCCCTTTATAATAATAATATTACTTATATATATATATATATATATATATATATATATATATATATATATTTGTATTTTTATAAAAGTAAACTAATATAGCGTTAAGCTTTGTTTAAAAAGATTCCCCGTGTAACGAACCGGACTTGCTAAAAACTACACTACTGTACGATTAGGTACACTGCCTATAAGTGTTGTAGCAAGGTTTAAGTATATCCATTCTCTAAATAAATAAATATCTTGTGTAAAAATGTATCGTATTTAATAGTATTTTCTGCTAAAATTTAATAGTATTTTATACCCCTTAGCTTTGACATCAAGTATTTTTGGCACCGCTGCCGGGGACATCATTCTAGCTTAAAAGCCGGAAGCGCAACGCTAATATAAAAAAAAAGATTTTTATTTTTAGTACGCTTTTGTAAAAATACGTTTTAAATATTCAAAAATATTAAAAGAAAAACAAAAATATAAATATTTTTTTATGAGTTTGGTAAATATTTAAGTTTTATAAAGTTTCTTTATTTCTATTTTTTTTATTTTGTAAAAATATAAGTTTTATTTAATTAATAAATATATTTTATATTTTACAGCAAAAACCAAAAAAAAAATTAAATTTCGGCCTGTACTGTAGCAGCCCACTCTATGGCCCGAAACCCTAGCCCATGCGATCGCATGGCTGGGCAACTGGGGACTCATGCGATCGCATGAGCCTATCTGACACGCCAGATTAGACTGCAGCCAGCAATCATTACGGAGTATAATTATTAATTATAATTAATTATAACCCTAATTAGGGTTTAGGTTATTATATTAATTAATTTTAGATATTAATTAATTTGTATTTAAAATTTTAATTAGTTTTTATAAATTACAAAATTAATAGTTTAATAAAATAAATAATATAAAAATAATATTTTTATAAAAATTGTACTTTTTACAACTTTTTGTATATTTTTATATTTTGTCCCTTTTTAATCGTTTTAGCGTAATATTTGTATTTTTAGCTCATATTTAGTTTTAATTCATAAGTTTTTGCCATAATTATTTTTACTTCTAGATTTTTAGGCTTTGCTTTACAATTCCTTAAGTTTTTTTTTAGACTTAGATTTAAGTGCTTTAGAATTTTGCGACGCCTTTTTAAGTTTTAGTTTCTTTTTAAGTTATTTCCATTTGGGATTTAGTTTTTCTTGTAAGCTTTAATATTTTTAGACGACTTTTACCTATGTATCAATTATCATTCCAATTAGTAATTTCAATTTACGATTATAATTTTAAGTTAGTTGTAGTAATAAGGTTAGGTTAGTCAAGTATTTTTAAGTTTTATAAGTTTCTTTAATTTTTCCGTCACCTTTTATTTTTCAACCATTTTTCTTTTCCGATCTTTTTCGACGAACTCTTTTTCTTTCTTATTTCTCGCTATTCTAGTTTTTAGGACATAGATTTTTATTCTACTTCTTATCTAATTTTCTTAAAATTACGAAAATTTATTTTAAGTGGTTAAATTGATAGACATCAAAATTTTCTGGTTCGTAGTAATAGTTGGATTTGTACGTGGACCAGGTTATTGGAGCCAAACAGTCCTCAATTATATTGAGACCAAACGAATCCTGCCCCTCTGCTGCATCTTTTGGCTATTCGAAACGTGGACAAAATCAGAAAAGTCTATTGATTGGATAACTTATTATAATTTTTCTTTCCTTTTTAAAACTAATAGGATATTCAGTGAATACACCGAGTAAGACGTTCACCACCTTTTGTACGTTCACCACCTGTAACTAGATCAAGACATTTAGCAAATATAACCGCCGTTGATTTCTCTTTAGAATCGTCATCCAGTCGACCAAGTACTTCAGTTCAAATTTCCGATAATCCATTTTTTGAACCCGACCTCACAATTGAGAATCCGGAGAATATTCAGGAACGGTTCGTAGATCCTGAACCACTAAACTTTCCCCCGGAACCACCAATCATTCAAATAGAGATTGTTGAGGAACGAACCATTAAATCAGAATCCTCTAGTGATTCCGATTCAACAAATTCAATTATGGAGAATCTGGAACCTTTAAGTATGGAAGACCGAATGAGAGCTAAACGCACTGGCCAAGGTCACGCAATTACTCATCCAGATATTAATGCACCAGATTATGAAATCAAAGGACAAATTCTACACATGGTGACTAATCAATGCCAATTTAGTGGTGCACCGAAGGAAGATCCAAATGAACATCTACGTACCTTTAATAGGATCTGCACACTATTTAAAATCCGAGAAGTGGAGGATGAACAGATATATCTCATGTTATTTCCCTGGACTTTAAAGGGAGAAGCCAAAGATTGGTTGGAATCGTTACCTGAAGGAGCGATCGATACATGGGATGTTTTAGTTGACAAATTTCTTAAACAATTTTTTCCTGCATCTAAAGCCGTAAGACTTCAAGCAGAAATTGTTACGTTTACACAGAAACCGAATGAAACTCTATATGAGGCATGGACTAGATATGGAAAGTTGTTAAGAGGATGTCCGTAACATGGTTTAGACACCTGTCAAATAGTACAAATATTCTACCAAGGATGCGACATCACTACAAGGAAAGACATAGATATAGCAGCTGGTGATTCTATTATGAAGAAAACCGAAACTGATGCTTACAAAATTATTGATAACACCGCTTCCCACTCACATGAGTGGCACCAAGAAAAAGATATCGTTAGATCATCTAAAGCAGCTAGAGCAGATTCTAGCCATGATTTAGATTCCATTTCCGCAAAGATAGATGCTGTGGAGAGACGAATGGAAAAAATGACTAAAGATATTCACTCAATACGAATTAGTTGTGAGCAGTGTGGAGGACCACATTTGACAAAAGATTGTCTCAGTATTGAATTAACAATGGAACAAAGAGAGAATATTTCATACATAAACCAAAGGCTTGGAAATAATTATCAGAATAATTATCAACCGCCAAGACCGATTTACAATCAAAACCAGAATTATAACAGAAATATTCCATACAACAACCAACAAGGTCCTAGCAATCAACAAGTATCCAATAATAATTACAATCAGCAAAGATCAAATTTTCAAAACAAACCATCACAATAAACCGATGATAAAAAGCCAAATTTAGAAGATATGATGACGAAGCTAGTTGAAACTCAAACGCAGTTTTTCACCTCTCAGAAACAAACCAATGAACAAAATGCTCAAGCATTTAGAAATCAACAAGCTTCTATTCAAAATCTGGAACAAGAAGTAAGTAACCTAGCAAGGTTAATAGGTGAAAGAAAACCGGGAAGTCTACCTAGTGATACAAATGCTAACCCCCGGAATGAAACAGCTAAAGCCATTACCACAAGAAGTGGTACAACACTTAAACCACCGGAAATACCTGTAACTTCTGATGAAACTATTTCTACTCCACAAGAACCACAACCTGATCAAGATAAGGAAAAAGAACCGGTAGTTGAAAAGGTTAATGAAGATAACACAGTTAAGGATAAACCTTATGTTAAACCATACCAACCACCACTTCCTTACCCGAGTAAAATGAAGAAAGAGAAACTTGAAGCCGAGCAATCCAAATTTTTGGATATGTTTAAACAGATAAATGTAAATCTTCCTTTCATTGATGTGATTTCAGGAATGCCTAGATATGCTAAATTCTTGAAAGTTCTAATCTCAAATAGAAAGAAAATGGAAGAACTCTCGGCTGTTACTATGAATGCTAATTGTTCAGCAGTGCTGTTGAATAAGATACCAGAAAAATTATCTGATCCAGGAAGTTTCACAATTCCATGTTTTCTGGGTAATCTTAGTTCAATAGAAGCATTGGCAGACTTAGGTGCTAGTATAAATTTAATGCCGTATTCACTATACACTAAACTAGATCTTGGAGAATTGAAACCAACCAGAATAAGCTTACAACTAGCCGATAGATCAATAAAATATCCTAGAGGAATAATGGAGAACATGCTAGTTAAAGTTGGTACTTTAGTATTTCCAGTAGATTTTGTTGTTTTGGACATGGAAGAAGATTCTCAAGTTCCTCTCATATTAGGAAGACCATTCTTAAACACGGCTAAAGCAATGATAGACGTGTTCGGTAAGAAACTGACCCTAAGTATAGAGGATGAGAGTGTTACCTTTTCAGTTGATAGAGCAATGCAACAACCACAATCTGCAGATGATACATGTTATTATATTCAAACTATAGATGCACATGCAGAATTATTAGAAGAATTTCCAGAATTACAAGGAACAGGAGAATGTTCTTTAGGAGAAGGTAATGAATCAATTGATGAAGCTAAAATGTTAGCTACACTTATAGCTAATGGATATGAACCAACAACAGAAGAAATTCAAATGCTAAAAGAAGAAGACAGATATCGATATAAATCATCGATAGAAGAACCTCCGAAATTAGAGTTAAAGCCACTTCCAAACCATTTGGAATACGCTTATTTACATGGTGAATCTGAATTACCTGTAATAATATCGTCTTCTCTTACTAAAAATGAGAAATCACAACTAATTTCTGTGTTGAAAGCTCATAAACCAGCCATTGCATGGAAGATTCATGATATTAAAGGAATAAGTCCTTCGTATTGCACACATAAAATCCTTATGGAAGAAGGTCATAAAACGTATGTGCAACGCCAACGAAGACTAAATCCTAATATGCAAGATGTAGTTAAGAAAGAGATTATTAAACTGCTAGACGCAGGTCTAATTTATCCAATCTCTGATAGTCCATGGGTAAGCCCAGTTCAATGCGTGCCTAAGAAGGGTGGCATGACTGTCATTACAAATGAGAAAAATGAGCTTATTCCTACTAGGACTGTAACAGGATGGCGTGTATGTATTGATTATAGAAAATTAAATGACGCCACCAGAAAAGATCACTTTCCCTTACCTTTCATTGATCAAATGTTGGAAAGATTAGCCGGAAATAGTTACTATTGTTTTCTAGATGGATTTTCCGGATATTTTCAAATTCCAATAGCACCCGAAGATCAAGAGAAAACCACATTCACGTGCCCTTATGGTACTTTTGCTTACAAACGCATGCCATTTGGACTTTGCAACGCCCCTGTAACCTTTCAAAGGTGTATGATGGCGATTTTTCACGACATGATAGAAGAATGCATGGAAGTATTCATGGATGACTTTTCAGTCTTCGGTGATACATTTGAATCATGTCTAGTTAATCTGGAACGAATGCTTATTAGATGCGAACAATCAAATCTAGTACTTAATTGGGAGAAATGCCATTTCATGGTTAAAGAAGGCATCGTTCTTGGACATAAAATTTCAAAAGAAGGAATTGAAGTGGATAGAGCTAAAGTAGATGTAATTGCTAAACTTCCACATCCCACCAATGTTAGAGGAGTTAGGAGTTTTCTAGGGCATGCCGGTTTTTACCGACGTTTCATAAAAGATTTTTCTAAAATTGCCACTCCTATGAATAAACTCCTAGAAAAGGATGCTCCATTCATCTTTTCAGATGAGTGTATCAAATCTTTTAATATTCTTAAAGAAAAACTCACTAATGCACCGATCATGATAACACCAAATTGGAATCTACCATTTGAACTAATGTGCGATGCAAGTGATTTTGCAATGGGAGCCGTTTTAGGACAAAGGATTGAAAAACGATTTCAACCTATATATTATGCTAGTAAGACGTTACAAGGAGCACAAACGAACTATACAACTACTGAAAAAGAACTCCTTGCTATTGTCTTTGCTTTTGACAAATTTCGATCATATCTCGTTCTAGCAAAAACGGTGGTCTATACCGACCATTCTGCTCTTAGATACCTATTTTCAAAACAAGATGCTAAACCAAGATTAATCCGTTGGATCTTACTCTTACAAGAGTTTGATATTGAAATCCGAGATAAAAGAGGAGCAGAAAATCTCGCCGCTGATCATCTTTCACGTCTTGAAAATCCTGAGTTAGAAGTTCTAAATAAATCGGCCATACAAGACAACTTTCCTGATGAATATCTATTGAAGATAGATTATAAAGAAATCCCATGGTTTGCAGACTATGCAAACTACTTAGTTTGTGGATTCCTTGAAAAAGGATTATCGTACCAAAAACGAAAGAAATTCTTCAGTGATATAAAACACTATTTCTGGGAAGATCCACATTTGTTTAAAAGTTGTCCCGATGGAATAATACGCCGATGTGTATTTGGAGATGAAGCTAGTAAAATATTAAACCATTGTCACACAGGACCAACAGGAGGGCATTATGGGCCTCAACTAACAGCAAGAAAAGTTTATGATGCTGGATTCTATTGGCCTACAATTTACAAAGATGCACACCTTCTTTGCAAATCCTGTGATGCTTGTCAAAGGGCCGGAAAAATAAGTCAACATGATGAAATGCCACAAAATGTCATCCAAGTATGTGAAGTATTTGACATTTGGGGTATTGACTTTATGGGTCCATTTCCAAAATCACATAATAATCTATACATACTCGTAGCCATTGATTATGTATCTAAATGGGCGGAAGCACAAGCTCTCCCAACTAACGATGCACGAGTTGTAGTCAACTTTTTAAAACGTCTTTTTGCAAGGTTTGGAACACCGAAAGCTTTAATAAGTGATCGGGGTACTCATTTCTGTAATAATCAACTTGAGAAAGTTCTTAAAAGATATGGAGTAACTCATAAAATCTCCACCGCATATCATCCACAAATAAGTGGACAAGTTGAAAATACCAACCGAGCCTTAAAACGTATTCTAGAGAAAACCGTAGGATCAAATCCGAAGGAATGGTCCATTAAATTGGAGGATGCACTCTGGGCTTTTAGAACAACCTACAAAACTCCAATTGGAACCACACCTTTTAGACTTGTTTATGGAAAAGCATGTCATCTTCCAGTAGAAATTGAACACAAAGCATTTTGGGCTTTGAAAACATGTAATCTTGATTTACATGAAGCTGGACGTCTACGATTAAGTCAACTAAACGAATTAGAAGAATTAAGACATGAAGCATACGAAAATTCGTTAATCTATAAGGAAAGAACGAAGAAATGGCATGATAAAAGAATCAGAAGTTCAAAAGAATTTAAGGAAGGAGACAGAGTTCTTCTTTTCAATTCACGATTCAAGCTATTTCCTGGAAAATTGAAATCAAGATGGTCTGGACCATTCATAGTCAAAAGAGTTTTTCCATACGGAACGATAGAATTAATAATTTCAAATGGGATTGAATTTAAAGTTAATGGTCACAGAGTTAAACACTACATAGATAGTCTGATGGAAGTCGACAACGAAGTTAATCACAATTTCGACACCACAGCTAACTAAGTGTGGGGAGAATCAAGTCTTTAAAGGATAATATGTATTTCTGTTAGAGTTAGATTGTCTGTTTTCGTGTAGTTCTCGAAAATGGAATCCGAATGGTCTTTCCCTAGCAGACCCTAAAGAACTAGTCTTCTCCCCCCATTCTGAATTTTTATTTTTTTTAGGTTTTTACGAAATGAAGACTGCCTGTGAACTAAACCATGGTCTAATGCTACACGCTTTGATCACTAAACGTAATAATGACATACTTCCGAGTGAATTAGTATCAGTAATCAGAGAAAGAATGGACGGAGTTAGAAAAGAATCCAGATGCGAAGATAATAAGTTACAATTTGGTAAAGGAAAATCAAAATCCGCTGCAAAAAGAAGAGCACGACACCTAGAAAGATGTCACAAATGCGGAAAATGGTCACATGGAGGTAAATGTTCAAATAATCAAACCTATTCAAACACCGAATTTGTTACTTTATGCAGAGACGGACCGTTCATATGTTTAGAAGAAAAGACACTGAATGCTCGAGGTTACGCCTATGTAGCTATGGAAAACCAATTAAACCGACTATCTTATGAATGGGATAGATCATATAACTAAGAAATCTATTTCACAGGTAAGTCTGTACAGTTTTTTTTTATTTTTTTTTATTTTTAACCTTTTGATAATAAACGCTAATTTGTTCGCTATAAAGTATTAAATTGGTATTGAATAAAATTAGGTTTGGCGATCGAAATTATTGATATCATTCAAAAATTTATTACATCACTGCGAAATTTAACGTTTATTCTTAAGTTATAAATATCTTTAATCAATCAACCCAAAATATTTCAAAAATTCGTCATGAGTTAAATTAGGTCTTGGAACCGAAATTACTTTACCGAAAAGAGGGGCGCATATTTTTGATAATATTTGATTGATTAAAGTGGGATAAAAAGCCAAAAAGATTTTTAATTTTATTTTTACCATGTTTTTAAAATTAATATTTAAATCTTAAATTAATATTGTAAACTTTGTAAAAACAATATTTTTAAAAAATGTAAATATTTGAAAAATTAATATAAGTTTGGTGTGAATTTTTAATTTTTAAAATATGAATTTTTAATTTTATGCATTTCAAATTTTAAGTTTGGTGTGAATTTTTAATATTAATTTTGAATTTTATATTTAAGTTGTGTGAATTTAAAAACAAAAATTTACTTTATCTCATTAAGTTAAAAATATGATTTTTAAAATTCTTCGTAAGTTGAAGACTAGGTCTTTGAACCGAAATTGCTTTACCCGAGGAAGGGACGAGAACTTTTATTATCATTATTTTTAATCTTATTGAATTAAAGTATGCCAAAAATATTAAAAAACCCAAAAATCTTTACTTTTAAAAACCGCGCTTTGATTTGACAAATTTTAAAATTTTGTCGAGGGACAGACTAGGACAACGATCCGAAACGCCCTCGCTCCTAAAGGAAAACAAAATTTTTAAAATTTAATTAATTATAAGTTTTATAAAGCATAAGGTTTTATATAAAAAAAAAAAAAAAACTGAAAACACTGTAGCCGGCACCCCATGCGATCGCATGGGGTTTGCACTTGGAACCCATGCGATCGCATGGGGACCAAATGCAGGTCAGAAACAAATAACAGCAGCGGGTCTGTTCTTCACACAAAACACACACATACACCCGAAAAAACTCTCAAATCTTCACCAAATTTCGCCAAAATTCACCGTAATTCGTCATTTTTCTTCCTCTAATCATGTCTAGATTCTCATTCTTCAGCAAATTGGTAAAAATTACACCCCTAAACTCTATAAATTCCTAGTTTTTGTGATAATTACAAATTTTTTACCTAATGCAATTTTATTAATTTCTAGTGTAATTAGTGTTAAATTGTTAGTATTTTATGCATGTATAACCTAGATTGATGCTATTTAACATGATTTGAAGCCAAAAACTTCAAAATTTTTAGAAATCTAGGGTTTGTGTTCTTGAGCAATTTGGGGCTTTTTGATATAAACAGGTTATGGCCGATTTTTGTCATGAATTATTGCTAAATTGAGTAGTGTAACATGTTTAGATAGTTAAATTATCCAAACAATGATCCTAAACATGATTTTTGGAGATTAAAGTGGACTTTTTAAGTCCAAAATTCATGAACTTGATTAATTTGATATATTTGCCATTTGAGACTTGTTTAATTATTAATAATGAATATTTTGACATGTTATTTGAGTTAAATGCTTATGAATTTGGTATACATTTTCATATGTGCTTATTTGAAAAGTGTAGAATTGTGAAAAATTGTGAAAATGTGTATAAGTTTAATTTTGATTTAACATGTTATAGTGATTGTTTTAAGTTGTTATTTTGCTAACACTAATGCATATTTGGATGCACAATTTTTGTGTTTAATGTGTTTTACAGAGAGCCGATACTGGAGGTTCAGGAGCATCATCATCTAGACGACCAGCACCAGCACCAGAACCAGAACCAGAAATGCAACACGAACAAGAACCACAACAGGAACAACAACAGCCTGATCAGCACATACCTTATTATGATCCAGTACAGTTTGTTGATGAATTCATAGTATTCCCAATGAGGCCGCCAGTAGAATTCCCAACGATTCCTGAGCACACTCTACATCCTAATCTGAGATTTGATAGAAGATGGAGAGATTACGAGACATATCAAAGGAACAAATTCAAATTGGTAACAAAAAATGTAGAGGTGCCAAGGGTAATTGATTGGGCCCCTTTGGAAACGGTCCATCTAGCTGACCGTGTTAGACAGCTTTTAGTTCAAAGGTATGGCAGTTCTTCTTTTACAGATTGGGAACGTCTTTTCACCATTCGTAGACCTGTATATAAGGAATGGTGTGTTGAGTTGATGAGTACTGTATCACTTGATACAAATATAGTTAGGATAGATGATAGAAGATTTCTTAGGTTTATCCTTGGCGGTAGGATGTACAGAATGTCCATGCTGGACATGGCCAGGGCCTTACAGATATATACTCCTGGTGAGTTGCTATTACCCGATTGTACAAACTTGATTCATTATGGTGAACGGGTAGATAGTAACTTTGACGCTGACGCCATTTGGAGGCGTATGTCACATTTTGATGTTTTTACACGAGCAGGAGGAAACTCCTATACACATATTGACAGAGCCGAGCTTCGTATTATTCATAGATTTTTGGCTAACTCGATTACACAAAGAGGTCATAATAAAGAAAAAATTACCTTATATGATTTATTCTACCTAAAGTGTATTCGGGATCCTAGAAGCTTTGTCAATATCCCTTACTGTGTTGCTTTTTATTTATCTAAAATGGTAGAGGGAATGCAGGACGGGAGTATAATAGGAGGAGGTATTTTTGTCACTCTCATTGGAGAGTATTTAGGTGTTGATAGGAACCAAGGGGGTCCATTACAGATTTGTAGAGAACAGGTTGAGCCCTTAGGATTGAAAGTTTATGTGGGTGCTAAGGTATTGAAAAGTAGACGTAACCAGGCAGTACCCTATGAGGGATCTCATCCTCAGGTAGAGAGAGGCTCAGACGAGGAAATGGAGGAGGCGGAAGACATTAGGGATGTCTTTCGAGATGCTATTCTTGACGTCCACGTTCGTATAGATGAGGAAGCAATGACGAACGCGGCAAGACATAGTATGTATGAGCAGTGGAACTCCGAGCGAGTATACGAGGATTATAGGCGACGCCAACACGATAGCTGGTTAGTTCATCAGCACCAAATCATGAGCCAGCTATCATATCAGGTACCAAATAACTATGTACCTACTCGACCTGCTCATTTTCCGCCACATAGCCCCGATATCCGACCACCCTTTAACCGGTATGACTATAACCAAGCCTATCAGAACACCTATAACCAACAATGGAACCCACCCGATGAGATGAACTGGAACCCCTATCCAGACTGATTTAGTTCCATTTGGTTATTTTTATGATTATTATGTTTTTATCTTTTGACTTTTTCATGTTTAAACTTATGTTATTGGATAAATTTGTGTAATTTTTATTATTTTATTATTATTGTGTACTAATATTTCATATTTAGAATTTGAAGGTGGGATATTAAGTCCCATTTCAAATTGCCATGCATGATTATACTTGGATGTATGTATATTTTCGATTGTTCAAAACAGGGTAAAACAGCGCATTTTCAAAGACTGGCATTAAGTTCAGCAAAAGCAACTAATTT
Source organism: Rutidosis leptorrhynchoides (assembly GCF_046630445.1). Classification (NCBI taxonomy): domain Eukaryota; kingdom Viridiplantae; phylum Streptophyta; class Magnoliopsida; order Asterales; family Asteraceae; genus Rutidosis; species Rutidosis leptorrhynchoides. The sequence goes on along the minus strand of NC_092334.1, from coordinate 184,385,097 downwards.
TGACGACAAGATGACAAATAAATGTGATGTAACAACAGACGAAATGAACAAATGCTATGCACTATTTATCATTCAGTAAACAAACGCCAATATATTTGGAAACTTTGGTAAAATTTAATCATTTCTACGCTAATCACCCTCAATAATTTAAATTGTACTGATTTCTTGCAAATGAGGGCATTGCAAGATCTTAAGTGTGGGAAGGGGTTAAATTCTTTCGGATTTTAAAATTTTTATCTTAAACACTTGGTTACCATTAAAAATACTAGTAAAGCAGTAGTTGTATTAGAATCTAGTGCTCTCTGATAATAAAGAACAGCCCTAGTCTTATATACTGACTACCCAATTCTAGTAAAATTTTTCAAAATTTTCAATTAAATGAACTCAAAATCATGTTTATACATATTTATGAACGATAAAACTAGGTTTTAACACCGAAATTATTGTTACCTCGGAAAGGACATAAATTGAGAAACAAACCAAAATGTTAAAATTCATTTAAAATGGAATAGAGGACGATAAAAAGGAAAATAAAAGCCAAGTGTGGGAAAATTCTCCAAGTTATTCAAAACATATATCACATATTTTTGTACAAATAACTGAAAATACTTTTGCTTTGGACTAAACTAAACCATTTTGCCCGATGAAAGAAAAGAAGAGATGGATCTACACGATGAATCAATTCCATCATTAAAAGGAAGTAAAGTCTTCCGAAAAAGACACGCGCTTCTTGATTTAGGTCAAGAAGTTGTCGTCCAGACCAGCTGTAGGTTGACGAAAAATCTAGAAAAGTCATCACTAAAATCAGCAGGAAATCCACGGACCTCAGCATTAAACAGGGTCGCCAAGTGGTCAGATTTATCCTAACCATGAGAAGGATTTATCTCGTACAATGGGGGGGGGGCACCATGCAAATTAGCTTGATAAGACTAATGAATCAGATCCCCAGAAAGGATAATCTCCTTAAAAGATCAAAAATCAGCTTTTAAGACTGATATTACTCAATCCTTGAGATTGACTTTAAAGATTGAGAATTACAAACTCATGGAATTCGATGATATCTAAACTCGAGCTTGAACGAGAAAATATTTTGATCAAATTAAAACCGATTTGTTTTCTGAAAACCCATTTTCAATGCGTTCATTACCATTGAACGTAAAATCCTAGGAATTCACCTGGAATTCATTAGGTCACCTGAACCAAATCGGGTGTCAACTGTAAGAACGGTGGTTGCATAGTGGTCAAAGACAGGACCTTGTGCCAGACCGAAAAATCATAAGGGTGAGCTTTACTATTGCTCCTACCAAGGATAGTAATTGCATCCGACACGTTATAGACCATAATCAAATGCATGTCATTAGACATTGCCTTAACAGTTGCTTGTTCAACGCTTTCCTTTACAACTGGACGGTAGTTTACCGAAAGGTAATATACGGGACAAGTAAACTGGACGTGTTGCTTTCCAAATACAAGGTTAGCAAGTGGGTGACACAAAACCATAAGTTTTGAGCTAAAATTTTCAAATCTGAAACCCACCAAACCCACAAAAATATTTTGCAAACACCGATAAAGGGTTATTCCGAAAAACTTATCTAGGGTAAAAGCTAGATTGAATTTTCAAAAGATCAAATATTTTCATAAAGGTCCAATTTCCTTAAGGATCTACATTTTCATAGTCATGTGGGACTGTAAACCGCCTTTCAAATGTGCACTTTGCTTTGGAAACCGAAAGTAAATCGGCTATTTGATTGCAAGTGTCGTTGACCTAAACCCGAGGCAACTGTGGATGACACACCCACCTTTAACCATGGTTCTATCGTTACTATCATTGTTTATACCACCGTATAGAAATCACTGATGTACAAAGTGTGAAGAATAAAGAAGTGATTCTAGTATTTCAAGACGATATTGCTTGAGGACAAGCAACGCTCAAGTGTGGGAATATTTGATAATGCTAAAAACGAACATATATTTCATAGCATTATTCCTCAAGAAAGACAAGCTTTTAGTTGCAATTGTTCTACTTACAAGTGATATTCGTTTAAATAATAAAAGGTTAAGACAAAAGACAGATTCGACGAATTGAAGACGCAAACGACCAAAAAGCTCAAAAGTACAAAAGACAATCAAAGAGGTTCCAATTATTGATAAGAAACGTCTCGAAATTACAAGAGTACAAGATTCAAAACGCAAAGTACAAAATATAAAATTGTACGCAAGGACGTTCGAAAATCCGAAACCGGGACCGGAGTCAACTCTCAACGCTCGACGCAACGGACTAAAAATTACAAGTCAACTATGCACATAAATATAATATAATATTTAAATAATTCTTATAATTATTTAATATATTATATTATTTATAAAACCGTCGGCAGAAGAAAACAACCAAATATGAGCCTCCCCAGCTGGCCATGCGATCGCATGGCCTGGAAGGCATAAATCCATGCGATCGCATGAGTCCCAGTTCCAGCCCACATGCCTATAAAAATCGAGCTTTGGTGCACCACAAATCCATCTATCTTTCTCTTCTCTCCATATATACGTAAAATATATATTTATAATTTATATTTTAATTTTAATTTTAATTATAATTCTAATAATAAGGGTATGTTAGCGAATATTGTAAGGGTGTAAGTCGAAATTTTGTCCGTGTAACGCTACGCTATTTTTAATCATTGTAAGTTATGTTCAACCTTTTTACATTAATGTCTCGTAGCTAAGTTATTATTATGCTTATTTAAAACGAAGTAATCATGATGTTGGGCTAATTACTAAAATTGGGTAATTGGGCTTTGTACCATAATTGGGGTTTGGACAAAAGAACGACACTTGTGGAAATTAGACTATGAGCTATTAATGGGCTTTATATTTGTTTAACTAAATGATAGTTTGTTAATGTTAATATAAAGATTTACAATTGGGCGTCCCTATAAATTACCATATACACTCGATCGGACACGATGGGCGGGGTATTTATATGTACGAATAATCGTTCATTTAACCGGACACGGGAATGGATTAATAGTCACTAGAATAATTAAAACAGGGGTGAAATTATGTACAAGGACACTTGGTATAATTGATAACAAAATATTAAAACCTTGGATTACACTCAGTCGACATCCTGGTGTAATTATTAAACAAAGTATTAAAATCTTGTTACAGTTTAAGTCCCCAATTAGTTGGAATATTTAACTTCGGGTATAAGGATAATTTGACGAGGACACTCGCACTTTATATTTATGACTGATGGACTGTTATGGACAATTAACCCATGGGCATAAAACTAAAATCAACACGTCAAACATCATGATTACGGAAGTTTAAATAAGCATAATTCTTTTATTTCATATTTAATTTCCTTTATTTTATATTTAATTGCACTTCTAATTATCGCATTTTTATTGTTATTTTATTTAATTGCATTTTTAATTATCGTACTTTTTAATTATCGCAAGTTTATTTTATCGCACTTTTATTATTCGCAATTTCATTATCGTTATTTACTTTATGCTTTAATTTAAGTCTTGTATTTATTTTTAATATTTTACATTTGGTTTTAACTGCGACTAAAGTTTTAAAATCGACAAACCGGTCATTAAACGGTAAAAACTCCCCTTTATAATAATAATATTACTTATATATATATATATATTTTTATTTTTATAAAAGTAAACTAATATAGCGTTAAGCTTTGTTTAAAAAGATTCTCCGTGGAACGAACCGGACTTACTAAAAACTACACTACTGTACGATTAGGTACACTGCCTATAAGTGTTGTAGCAAGGTTTAAGTATATCCATTCTCTAAATAAATAAATATCTTGTGTAAAAATGTATCGTATTTAATAGTATTTTCTGCTAAAATTTAATAGTATTTTATACCCCTTAGCTTTGACATCAGTACCCTAAGTACAATGTAACCGCAACACAATCGGAGTCGAACACCACGCTAGTAGGTATAAAAGAGGCACCTAATGTCGCGTCACGTAGAATCCTTTACCAACATACATCGAGATCCAAAACACTCAATTTCTCGGGTTTCATCCCACCCGTCGAACCTCATGGTTCATCAACTTCAACACGAGAGCGAACACGCTCTAACATCCGAACACCAAAATTCATTTCCATGGCTTGGTAGAGACATTTCCCAAATACTAAGGAATGCTTGGTTACGCCAAGTCTTACGCCCTTCGCCTGACAATCCAAAGTCACCATAGGGTACTTCCATTAGGAACGTCACCCATATCAATAACATGCACAACACAATTGAGACCTTAAGGGTCTCACTCGAATGAGCTAAATAACCCGATACCAACCAAAATGCCTAAGCACCCAAGGATTCACACCATAGAGTCAAGGCACAACACACCACTTATACGCTCTGCTGAGAGCAAACCGGAACCATAAACGTAAACCGCCCGCTTGCTACAAATTATCTCCAATGGAGAATAAAGTTTAGCTAAGACTTACGCACATACCGCATGTTATTACAAACGAATGACATATGATTTCATATTAAAAGTACCTGATGTAGCGCTGTTGGGCTTCCGTGCTCCACTTCCCATCATATATTCGCGCTCTAACCTCCTAACCCGATCGTCATGCGATTCGGAACACTTTGACTTCCGGTGTCCCTCCATCCGGCAAATGAAACACCTGATTGAGCCTAAAGGCACTACCATACAATCTTGTGCCAAATGACCCCGTTCCCCACACTTAAAGCACGTAAGCTTGTAACCCTTCTTACTCTTCTTCTTCACATTCCCGACGCCTTTAGGCGTACTTCGTGCTCTCTTACCATGAGCACCGTGTAATCCTAACCTTGCAAGTACATCTTCATCATCGCTACCTCGAGGTTTGGGAAACCTCTTTTCAAACTCTTCCTTTACAACTTTAGTCACTTGGTCTCGGACCACTTTCGTCATTTGTTCTTCGACCAACTCCTTGGTTACTTCTCTAACTCTGCCGGTGAAAATCGAGACATATCGTTCAAACACAGCCTCAATCTTTAACGTTAACTCATCCTTCCCTTCGTGAATAGGCTCACTCGTTCCGCATCCATCTTCCGTTTTCATTCTAAGGAATGCAAACGATTAGATCACAAACGTATAAACCACACGCACAACACCGTCCCATCTTGCTAAACACTCGTCGTACATCACTTGCTAGACACGATTTGCACCCGTAATAAGGTTTGCAAGTCCTTATTACGCATACACGCCGTATTGTCTCGTTAGTACAATGACCGCCTCGCTCGATGATATATGCAACCGCAACATAAACAAAGCACAAACAAAATCCTACGCGATATAAACACACGCGAGAATTATTATCACATCACAATAATATATTAATAATATCTGCATTACTAATATACACGTTAGTCAATCTATAAACAAGGCACTAACTAAACCCATTCCGACCCGTAATCCTACAAGTCCCGCAACAATTAAGCACACACAAAAGTCTAAGTCTAGGCACCTATCTGAAGTCACCTAAATCCCTTAGACCATGCTCTGATACCACTTGTAACAACCCAACCCGTTAACCAACCAATAACGCAGAAAAAAAAAATATTTTGCTGGTACAGCACATGGCGCGGCGCGCCATATGGCCGCGCGGCGCGCCAAAGTGGCCTGTCCAAAAGTCATGAAATGCGAAAATGTTTGACCACTTCCCGACGTATTTAGACAAAACGCTTTTAACCATACATTAATATATGTAGAACTAACACGTTCCATTAATAAAATTAGTTTTACGAAGACCGGGCCCACATCGGCCGTTTTACGACTTTCGTACGAAAATACAAGTTTTCAACCACATGATTTGTAATACCAAATAAAGGTCGAGCATGGCGATTGGGGATACGCTACCCAATCCTAATCAATCCAAAAGCAAGCCTTCTAAAGCAACTACGCGAGTTCACTAGTCCCCGCTTACCCGAGCCTCCGCATCCATGCAATCTATAAAAAAGTCAACAACGAGAGGGTAAGCTAACGCTTAGTGAATGATAACATACTACATACATATATATGTATAAAATGGACACGCCACACAAATATCAAATACTGCATACCGAAGCATCCAAGCATAAAGGTAAGCTAGTCTAAGCATACCGTAACATCACTAAGCAACAAGCTAACAATAAATAAAGTGAGTTCACCAACGACGATGTGAACAACACCAGTAAGCCACACCCGGAGGGTTAGCTACATCACAACAATTCATTAATATAAACAACATTATACGTATACAATATATATATATAAATATCTCGAATAGCATAATTGCTTACGCTTACATCACAATAACCATGGTTAACCAAATCTTCGCAAGGGAATGACTTCGCGAAACAAGTCATCGATGTTCATAACATTCTTTAGTATACTTAACACCTCGTATCACTAAACCCTAGGGTGGCACCTTAACACCTCGGTACTTCACCCCGAGTGGCATCTTAACACCTCGATGCTTCACTCATTATTTTAAGGAGTGGTGTCTTAACACCTCGACACTACACCCCTAGGTGGCACCTTAACACCTCGATGCTTCACCCCGAGTGGCATCTTAACACCTCGATGCTTCACCCGTCAATTACTTAGAGTGGCATCTTAACACCTCGATGCTTCACTCCGAGTGGCGTCTTAACACCTCGACACATCACTCGTCACATGAAACGTGGTGTCTTAACACCTCGACACTACACATTTCATGCTACCACAAATAGATATATTATATACCTACACATATAATTATTCCACCTATACGAGAAGCGAGCTCTACAAGCGAGAACCCCTTCTCTCGACCCGCACCCATCCTACACATACATATGCATATAGGATATTACCACTCACCTTGTCGCCTTGAAGAATGCTACCGAATAATCTGCAACTCGTCAATGGAAAGTACCTATTCCATACTCACAAATTCAACAACACACTTAGATTGGATTTACAAACCAACCCAATTTGACACTTAGTGCAAATTTGACCCAAATGCACTTCCAAGTACAAACCGCGCCCAAAATTAACCAATAATCACTAACACAAGTGAGAATGGTCTTAATACGCCAATTAAACCCCATCATAGGTGTTAAATACCTATCTTGCCCAAAATGACACTTAAACCCTAATTTGACCCATAAGAAGTCAATATCACGCCATTAGCAAGTTTTGACACCAAAACATATTTAATTCGGTTCTATGCTTTAACCTAATCCATTTTAAGTTTATAAACCTTATTAATTCGACAATTGGGTCATAATCATCACCAAACCCTAATTTTGACCCAAAGTCAAAATTAGTCAACCAACACACCTAAAAGTGTTCCAACACTTCCATAATCACTTAACCTAGTGATTAAACCCAATTACAAGTCCTAATCAAGGCCAATTTGTTCACCAACCCAAAATCCACCAACACTAACAATAAACCCGATTACTAGCATCACTAAACCCACTTCATGAGTCTAAATGGGTTTATCAACAAATCAAGTTCAAACCCTAACTTTGAATAGCAAAATTAACAATGAAATTCGGAGTTAGAACTTACCAATACCGCCAAAATGATGCCGCTGACGAGTATAACAACTTTAATGCTTGAGGTTTGACCCGAAACAACCTCCTTCTTCTCCAAATGGAGTTCTCTCTCACTAGAACTCAATCTCTCTCTAGGGTTTGAGGATGGGTGTGTTTGATGAGTGAGATGTGATCCAAACTGATCAATGGATCAGTTTTGATGACCCCAAACCGACCCCAAGTGAAAAGACCAAAGTACCCCTCATTTAGACCTTTTAAAAAGGCTGAAAATTGCATCAGACGGGTTCGGCGCACCGCGCCGAAAGGTGGAGCGCCGCTCCAACCTTCAGGTCAGTTTTCAGTTTCTTGTTTTGGCCATAACTTTTTGACCGTAGCTCCGTTTTCGATGAATCAAATATCGTTGGAAACGTGATAAGATTTCCTTTCCTATGGTAAGGCTTTGGAACATCAACACAAACTTTATTTGGGGTGGAAAGGATACGTACACACCTTGTCACTTCAGACAACGTCCAGTTTCCTTCGGCGTTCGAGCAAGCAACACGTAAACTTCATACACGCATCGTACACCATAAATACATTATGTACAATAAATATTTGGGTCTTACAATAAAGGAGGCGCAACAAGGAGTTTTAAAAGAGGGAAATTTAAAGGATGAAATACCCAAAGGATCGGAGAAGCATCTTAATATTCGGGAAGACGGAACCCGGTATAGGGCTGAAAGGATTTGGGTACCAAAATTTGGAGATATGAGAGAAATGGTACTTAGAGAAGCTCATAAAACCAGATACTCAATACATCCTGGAACGGGAAAGATGTACAAGGATCTCAAGAAACATTTTTGGTGGCCGGGTATGAAAGCCGATATTGCTAAATACGTAGGAGAATATTTAACGTGTTCTAAGGTCAAAGCTGAGCATCAGAAACCATCAGGTCTACTTCAACAACCCGAAATCCCGGAATGGAAATGGAAAAACATTACCATGGATTTCATCACTAAATTACCAAGGACTGCAAGTGGTTTTGATACTATTTGGGTAATAGTTGATCGTCTCACTAAATCAGCACACTTCCTGCCAATAAGAGAAGATGACAAGATGGAGAAGTTAGCACGACTGTATTTGAAGGAAGTCGTCTCCAGACATGGAATACCAATCTCTATTATCTCTGATAGGGATGGCAGATTTATTTCAAGATTCTGGAAGACATTACAGCAAACATTAGGAACTCGTCTAGACATGAGTACTGCCTATCATCCACAAACTGATGGGCAGAGTGAAAGGATGATACAGACGCTTGAAGACATGCTACGAGCATGTGTTGTTGATTTCGGAAACAGTTGGGATCGACATCTACCGTTAGCAGAATTTTCCTACAACAATAGCTACCATTCAAGCATTGAGATGGCTCCGTTTGAAGCACTTTATGGTAGAAAGTGCAGGTCTCCGATTTGTTGGAGTGAAGTGGGGGATAGACAGATTACGGGTCCGGAGATAATACAAGAAACTACTGAGAAGATCATCCAAATTCAACAACGGTTGAAAACCGCCCAAAGTCGACAAAAGAGCTACGCCGACATTAAAAGAAAAGATATAGAATTTGAAATTGGAGAGATGGTCATGCTTAAGATTGCACCTTGAAAAGGTGTTGTTCGATTTGATAAACGAGGGAAATTAAATCCAAGGTATATTGGACCATTCAAGATTATTGATCGTGTCGGACCAGTAGCTTACCGACTTGAGTTACCTCAATAACTCGCGGCTGTACATAACACTTTCCATGTCTCGAATTTGAAGAAATGTTTTGCTAAAGAAGATCTCACTATTCCATTAGATGAAATCCAAATCAACGAAAAACTTCAATTTATCGAAGAACCCGTCGAAATAATGGATCGTGAGGTTAAAAGACTTAAGCAAAACTAGATACCAATTGTTAAGGTTCAATGGAATGCTCGTAGAGGACCCGAGTTCACCTGGGAACAAGAAGATCAGATGAAGAAGAAATACCTGCATTTATTTCCAGAAGATACGTCAACACCTCCAACTGCTTAAAATTTCGGGACGAAATTTATTTAACGGGTAGGTACTGTAGTGACCCGAACTTTTCCATGTTTATATATATATTAAATGAAATTGTTATTTTACATGATTAAGTATTTCTAACATGTTAAGCAATCAAACTTGTTAAGATTGGTTAATTGAAACGGAAATTTTGTAAACGTCTGATTACCCAAGTTGACCGGTGATTCACGAACGTTAAAACTTATAAAAACTATATGATGACATATATATGGTTATATATATAGTTAACATGATATTATGATAAGTAAACATATCATTAAGTATATTAACAATGAACTACATATGTAAAAACAAGACTACTAACTTAATGATTTTGAAACGAGACATATATGTAACGATTATCGTTGTAACGACATTTAATGTATATATATCATATTAAGAGATATTCGTACATCATAATATCATGATAATATAATAATTTAAAATCTCTTTTGATATTATAAACATTGGGTTAACAACATTTAACAAGATCGTTAACCTAAAGGTTTCAAAACAACACTTACATGTAACGACTAACGATGACTTAAGGACTCAGTTAAAATGTATATACATGTAGTGTTTTAATATGTATTCATACACTTTTTAAAGACTTCAAGACACTTATCAAAATACTTCTACTTAACAAAAATTCTTACAATTACATCCTCGTTCAGTTTCATCAACAATTCTACTCGTATGCACCCGTATTTGTACTCGTACAATACACAGCTTTTAGATGTATGTACTATTGGTATATACACTCCAATGATTAGCTCTTAGCAGCCCATGTGAGTCACCTAATACATGTGGGAACCATCATTTGGCAACTTGCATGAAATATCTCATAAAATTACAAAAATATGAGTAATCATTCATGACTTATTTACATGAAAACAAAATTACATATCCTTTATATCTAATCCATACACCAATGACTAAAAACACCTACAAACACTTTCATTATTCAATTTTCTTCATTTAATTGATCTCTTTCAAGTTCTATCTTCAAGTTCTAAGTGTTCTTCATAAATTCCAAAAGTTCTAGTTTTATAAAATCAAGAATACTTTCAAGATTGCAAGTTTACTTCCAAGTTTTCTAAATCCATTCCAAGTAATCATCCAAGATCAAGAAACCTTTGTTACTTACAGTAGGTTATCTTTCTAATACAAGGTAATAATCATATTCAAACTTTAATTCAATTTATATAACTATAACAATCTTATTTCGAGTGGAAATCTTACTTGAAATTGTTTTCGTGTCATGATTCTGCTTCAAGAACTTTCAAGCCATCCAAGGATCCTTTGAAGCTAGATCTATTTTTCTCATTTCCAGTAGGTTTATCCAAGGAACTTGAGGTAGTAATGATGTTCATAACATCATTCGATTCATACATAAAAAGCTGTCTTATTCAACGTTATAAACTTGTAATCACTAGAACATAGTTTAGTTAATTCTAAACTTGTTCGCAAATAAAGTTAATCCTTCTTACTAGACTTTTAAAATCAACTAAACACGTGTTCTATATCTATATGATATGCTAACTTAATGATTTAAAACCCAGAAACACGATAAACACCATAAAACTGGATATACGCCGTCGTAGTAAAACCGGGGGCTGTTTTGGTTTGGATAATTAAAAGCTAAGAAGAACTTTGATTTAAAATCTATACTTCTAGAAAAATTATTTTTCTTATGAACATGAAATTATATCCAAAAATCATGGTTAAACTCAAAGTGAAAGTATGTTTTTCAAAATGGTCATCAAGATGTCGTTCTTTCGACGGAAATGACTACCTCTTTCAAAAATGACTTGTAACTTGTATTTCCGACTATAAACTTATACTTTTTCTGTTTATATTCATAAAGTTAAGTTTAATATGAAACCGTGGCCACTGGAATCACTCAAAACGGATTAGAAACGAAGAAATGGCGAGTAAAACAATATTGATAAAAACTACTCATTTTACCTACGTGAAAGTTAGTAATAAATCTATTCCAACCATAACCTAATCAAATTATATTGTATATTATGTAATCTTGAGATATCATAGACACGTATACAATGTTTCGACCTATCATGTCGACCCATCTATATATATATTGCGGAACAACCATAGACACTCTATATGTGAATGTTGGAGTTAGCTATACAGGGTTGAGGTTGATTCCAAAATATATATATAGTTTGAGTTGTGATCAATACTGAGATACATATACACTGGGTCGTGGATTGATTCAAGATAATATTTATCGATTTATTTCTGTACATCTAACTGTGGACAACTAGTTGTAGGTTACTAACGAGGACAGCTGACTTAATAAACTTAAAACATCAAAATGTATTAAAAGTTTTGTAAATATATTTTGAACATACTTTGATATATATATGTATATATTGTTATAGGTTTGTGAATCAACCAGTTGCTAAGTCTTACTTCCCGACGAAGTAAAAATCTGTGAAAGTGAGTTATAGTCCCACTTTTAAAATCTAATATTTTTGGGATGAGAATACCTGCGGGTTTTATAAATGATTTACAAAATAGACACAAGTACGTGAAACTACATTCTATGGTTGAATTATCGAAATCGAATATGCCCCTTTTTATTAAGTCTGGTAATCTAAGAATTAGGGAACAGACACCCTAATTGACGCGAATCCTAAAGATAGATCTATTGGGCCTAACAAACCCCATCCAAAGTACCGGATGCTTTAGTACTTCGAAATTTATATCATATCCGAAGGGTGTCCCGGAATGATGGGGATATTCTTATATATGCATCTTGTTAATGTCGGTTACTAGGTGTTCACCATATGAATGATTTTTATCTCTATGTATGGGATGTATATTGAAATATGAAATCTTGTGGTCTATTGTTACGATTTGATATATATATAGGTTAAACCTATAACTCACCAACATTTTTGTTGACGTTTAAAGCATGTTTATTCTCAGGTGAATATTAAGAGCTTCCGCTGTTGCATACTAAAATAAGGACAAGATTTGGAGTCCACGTTTGTATGATATTATGTAAAAACTACATTCAAGAAACATATGTCGATGTAATATATTTCTATTGTAAACCATTATGTAATGGTCGTGTGTAAACAGTATATTTTAGATTATCATTATTTAATAATCTACGTAATGCTTTTGAAACCTTTATTGATAAAATAAAGGTTATGGTTGTTTTAAAAATGAATGCAGTCTTTGAAAAACGTCTCATATAGAGGTCAAAACTTCGCAACGAAATCAATTAATATGGAACGTTTATAATCAATATGAACGGGACATTTCACCAACAGACAAGCATCAACCAACATGCAGTCATCACAAGGAACTAACTAATTACAACAATAAGTATATTTAACAAGCATGACAATCATAATATAACATGCTACTATATACTATATTCTCCAGTTAGTCCCACTCATCGATTACCAGCAAACGAGAAGGTATTCAGCTATCTAATCACTGAACCTTCTCTTTATCCCTTTCTCCTGAGAAAAACATATACACAAGTTAGTTTCTGTTCGTTAACATCAAATAACACAGTATATAAATTTTTGTATCAAAAACTGTCCGCTAAAATTTTTTTCTTAACACTTGTGCACTTTCAAAATTTACATCAGATCATCATAATACAAACGGGCAGCATAACGGCTAAAAAATTCAACACTTAGGTAAAATATTCTGCCCTGGACACTCAGTCGGTCGACTGACTCTTACAGTCGGTAGACTGTCCACACAACCAGTCGACTGACCTTACCAGTCGGTCGATTCATTTGGTATTACATCAACCGGCTGAAAGTAAATCTCAGTCGGTTGGTTCACTCAACAGTCGGTCGGTTGTCTTCGTCAATTGGTCGGTTCAACCCTCAGTCGGTCGACTGTCGACCGACAGTCAGCCGACTGTGTTCATCTTCATCAGAAACTGAACAAAGGCTACGGACTTCACGATGAAATCCTCAAATCTCGATCTAGAGCTTGTTTTAAACACCAAAATCGACCACAACTTGTTCACTACTTGTTATAGACTCAACACCCATAACAATTTGACCATAACAACACTTAAATCACTTGTTTTGACACAAATTTACACTTTTATGAAAACTAACACAAAACCTTAAATTTCTCAAAGATTAGAGCATGGAAGCTTGTGATTCTTACCTTAAACGAATCAGTGAATCACAAGGAACACAAAGATATGAACAATTTGAGCTCTAGCTAAAGATTAAGGATTATGGTTTGATTGTAGGTGAGGAAGATGAAGAACGGGTGTGTTTGAGAATTTTCTAGAAATGGGAAGAAGAACACAGCCCACTAGTCACTTAATTTAGGTTAATTTCCCACGCTGTGCAACACACGGGTATTTATCAGTTATCTGATATCTTTTGTACGTCATTTGGAAACCCAAACAGAGTCTAAATTATATAAACAAACATGTTCTATGACCCTTGTCACAAAATGGTCCTAACCACATCATCAAATAATAATAAATATTGAATTAAAATAAAAGCATATAGTAGCACAATACTTAAGGGCAAAATAGTAATCTTGCAACTAGGCCTGATTGAGGATGTTACATATTTCAAAAGATGTTGCATTCGAGTCGTTGAGTTCATCAAGATTATTATTAAGTCAATTATAGTTGGATATATTATGAAATGGTATGCATGCCGTCAACTTTCGATGAAATGAAAGTTTGTCTTTTAAAAACGAATGCAATGTTTGTAAAATGTACCATATAGAGGTCAAGTACCTCGCGATGTAACCAAAGGTAATGTATTCATCCAGATAGATTAGGATGGGTATCTACAGGTGGTATCAGAGCAGTGGTCTTAGCGAACCAGGTCTTGCATTAGTGTGTCTAACTGATAGTTGTTTAGACGCATTAGTGAGTCTGGACTTCGACCGTGTCTGCATGTCAAAAGTTTTGCTTATCATTTAGTGTCGAAAATTACCTACTTATCATCCTTAGGAAATTATCTGCTTAGTCTAGACACATCTTACTGCATTGATTGCCTGAATAGTGTATAGACAAAATTTATATCTTAGCGTATCTGCTAATTTATATCTTATCGTATCTATTACGGTAAACTTTGCCTGATATCTTCCGTAAATTTCTCCATAATTTAAGGGATCCTGGTACTATATATATCTATGCATATTATGCATTGAGAGTACCATCCAGCTATCATTTGCTGTCACTAAACGTTCATACCAAAAATCTTTTCTGTGATCGCGTAAGATGGCCTCTACGAATCGAACAAGTTCATCTGACTCCGAAGACAGCGTGATGGGATCGCACCAACCGATTAACTACCGTTATTACTGGAGAAAATGGGGGTAGGTTCGCTACATACTCACCCTATGGAGAAGGGAAGAAGGTACTCCATATCATGATCCGAATCTACCGCCTAACATCGAAGTACTCGACCCGCTCACTGACGAACCTGTTCGCAACACTATTTATACCCTCTTTGTGAGAATTTTTCATCTTGAGACTACCATTAACGGAACTAGAGAAGATATCCAACCTCCACCTCACACTGATAACCAGCCAGGGTTAGTAGAAGAAGTCAACGAGCTTCGTGCTCGAGTAGTGGCTTTGGAAATTATGGTGCAAAAATTACCAGCTTCAACAACATCACCGACATCAACAGCGCCACCAGCATCAGCACCAATAGCACCAATACCACCGACAACACAAGCCTCAACATCCCCATCTCAAGCCTCAATTTCACAATCTGTCCCACGAACATCAACATCATACGCACCATAGATACCAAGGAGTACCAACAGCAATGAACGATGAAGTATTGATCCATAACTTCATTGAAGAAATATTCTGCGAAGAATATGTGGTTTCTAAAAGTTTTAGAGATTATGTATTCTAGTTCTAACTGAAAATCAAATGAGCTTAATATCATATTAACTCATTAAATTCATGATTTCATCTGAAGAAAATATATATGTATATATATTTTCATAAAGATTGTAATTAAAAGATTCTCTTGTATAAACTGTTAATGGTGAAAATATTTTAACGGGTAGGTAATACCCGAGGAATATTTAGATTTCACATTAATAAGTTACACGGTACATTCTTCAATTTAGAATCAGCAGTCATTAACAATACTGCTCAAATCCACACATATATGTATCCGTTCACCAAAGAATAATCATTTTCATTCCAATTCAATTTCATATACGAGTTTCTGCCGATCAAAATCCAAGTCAAGATTTTACAAGTGGCATAATGAAGAAAATAATGAACAAAATAAAATTGATTAGTAATCAATTAATTAACTACGTAAAATTTTAAACATATACTAACCAAATCCTAGCTGACTGTTCCTAGCTAACTGTTCCTATATGACTATGTCCTTATAATATACTAGTTTTGGTTGAACTATTGGACTATTGGACTACTATCATGGACAATTAAAAAGTATTAAAAGAGTAGGAAATAGTAATTACAACACTTTTTGACTTAAAAGATCGTAAATAAATTACATCTACTACAGTTAAATATTTCCTCAAGTTGCCACTTATTTCATTTTAAACGTCCTTTGTATCTTGGCGATTACAATCAGCATTTAATCATCTAAAAACACAATTCTCTTGAAACCACCTCGGATTGATAGCCGATGATTCAGATATGGTAGCATTAAAAGCAGAGGAAATAATAAAAATTGTAGAAGGTCTAAATGGCCAAAAATTGATAATAAAGAATGGAATGTTGGTAACGCTCGATATAAAATTTGGTACTGAAAAATGGATTGAGCTAACCATGAAGGAGACCAAGGACAAATACAAGGACCAAACTCTATATTCAAAGAATCCAGAAAAATTCTGTATCTGATGAAATCATTAGAGAATATCTTGCTCCGAAGTCATGTTAAAATCTTGCAGAAAATTTTTCTTCATCAACCTTCGAACTTAGAAATTCCAAAATATCATCATAAATATCTTCGATATTTCTGAGGATATTTTCGTAAATATTCTTGTCGAAAAATTATCTACCTCTTCGTGTTTTTCTATATTCCATTATATTGGAAACTTCTATAAAATATAAGTATAAATTATGAATGAACTGTAGAGAAGTGTTGGGAATTGAAGCATGTGTTAGTATAATATAATGACGCCCGACCAACGTGATTATATTATAGTAGGTCATGCTGAGTTTCTAATGAAACGTGATGTTGGTTCATAGTAGATCATACCATCATCATGTGTCATGTTACATAACTCTTTCATTCTGCTTAATTTCTAAACATATCAAGAAAATATATTCTTGATAGTTCTTTTCTCAGTGATTCTGGTAATTTGACAAATCAAATCATGCTATTACGTTCTTTCTTGTTTAAAACATTAAGTTCATTCAAAACTCCATACTTACGAATTCTGGACCGTTACTCTTTTTACTAGAGGTCGAGAAGAGAATAAAAAGGCAAAGAGCTCCGAAACATAAGGGAAGATATAAAACTCGACAACAACACAGAAATCACAAACCGTGTACATTAATATGAAAAGCAATATAAAGATACGGGAGTATGATAAATACAATAACCCCAAGGGTGAAGTAGAAGTAAACAAAATTCCTCCGGTGGTAGATGAAAAAGGAGAATGATCGATATGAAAGTCAGGAATATATCCAAAATTAAAACTGGATGAAGCATATTGACTGATGATTTGAAAGTATGAATTAAAATATAGAAAATGGGAGTGGTGGGAAGTAATGGAACGAAAGAAGTTCATTTATAGTGGAAATACCGGACTGAGCAATCGAGGCAGATCATCGCATTTAATTAAATAGATCTTAATTTCCTTTTTCACCGAAGAATCAGATCTTTTATAGATTACGAAGATTTTCTTTAAATCTCTTGAATTTCGGAAATTCAACCATGACTAGTCAAAAGTTTTGATGAAACTTGTCTTTCTCATTTCACTATTTAGTGATTGCTTCACTCGTACTCCTCGAGTAATCGAATTGTCTTATTCATATTACTCAACGATGATAAAACTCTATTTATCAGCTCATATTCGTCATGAAAACATTCTTATTGTTAGCCATGATGATCTCGATCAAATTTTGGGACGAAATTTCTTTAACGGGCAGGTACTGTGACGACTGGAAAATTTCGACTAATTTTAAACCAAACTTTCGATACGATTTAATATTTTTGACACGATAAGAAAAGTCTGTTAGGTTGAGTCTCAAAAATTTTGAACTGTTTCATATATTCAATTGACTTTCGACTACTCCCGACGATTCACGAACAATTGTGTGTACATAAATATGTAAACATATATGTATATATAATATTTTGAATTAATAAAATACACTTTAATCAATTAGAATTAAAGATGTAAAATAGTTTATGATTTACAATAAAAACTTGTTATATATATATATATATATATATATATATATATATATATATATATATATATATATATATATATATATATATATATATATATAATTATATATATATATAATATATATACTTATATTTAAAAACTTTGAATACATTAATTAGAAATATTCGTTTTATTTTCTTAACAAAGTTAATAGCAAATAACTATATATTAACAATGGTAGGTTAACATAGGTGATATATATATAATTTCTATAAATAGTATTCATATGAATATTGTATTATAAATAATTTATAAATATTATATGTACAAATTATAATATTTACTTATATATAATTACAAGTTAATGTATAGTTGTTGTATTAACACTAATATTATTATTACTATTTGCATTATTATTATTAATATATCAATAATAGTATTATTTCTATTGATCTTATTATCATTAATATTATTATTATTTTTATTAGTATTTTTATTATTATTATTATTAATATAATAATATCAACAATATTATTATTAATAATATATTTATTAATTATTAATGTTAATTATAAAAAAAAGAGAACGGATATATATCGCATATATTGTTATACATCACTCTCACTCTATTTTTCCTGTCTCCCTAAACATATATTCGTGAACCTGAATTATCAATCATGTACTGTGTCTTACTTTAATATCTTTTATTTTACCCTAACCCCACCCCCAATTCAACTTCTCCTCTATGATTGTTATCAAAAGCAAACACATCATAATCTACTGTTTTTATTTTATTCATCATCTAAGTATTATATAGTTATATAACACATACATTAAAACATGCTTAATGAATCAAACTCATCCATCATTTTCTTTTCTCTTTGATCAAACCTTACACCATCTTCTTAAACCTCAAACCAAGAACCGCCACCATCTACAACTTATAAATAATAAAAGAAAATGATACACTGTTTTGATACTTCTGTTATCACCATTCCGGTTCGAAAACCAACCAAAGCTACTTCCTTACTGCTACTACCTATCTGTTTCGTTTTCTGTCCCAGCTGCAAACAGACTACGACTGCTATGGTCTTCTGTCTAGCTATTGATATTGCTGTGAACAACCGTAAGCCACTACCTTCCTATCACTTTCTCTCTCTCTCTCTCTCTCTCTCTCTCTCTCTCTCTCTCTCTCCCATAATCTTCAACGTAAACCACCATGCTTTCTATTTTTCTTCGATAGCTGCAGCTATAATCTTACTGTTACTAACCATTGGTCGACAACCTATCAATAAATCACGACCATAATACTTGCTGCTACTATGTTCTTGTTTTAAATCGAGTGACCTGTTTCTCTTTGCCATTCGGTTTCTGTTTCACTATCGGGACCAAAAACCAAAACAAAACAATCATCCAATTTAACTAATACTATCGAATTACTTTAACAAAGTAGCTATTATCATTGTATTTATTGGCAGACCAACTTTAAAGAAGAAATACCCCACTTACCATTACCTTTTTCTAGTGGATTACAAAGAGAATACTAAATCAATAATAAAAGAGTGCAAGTAGCTAAAGCAAATGTAAAGTAATCGGTTCCATAAAGAACATGATGCATTGATATCATACACGTTATTTTTTTTGCGTGTCTGTTATAGTCAAGGGTAACGGGATTAATATGAGGGTTACCGAAGACAGAAAAGATGATGATGGTTTAATATGATAATGATACATGAATCACGATATAAACGAACAAGATGTAAAAAAAAAAGCTGTTACAGTGAATTGAAATTGTGAGGACGATTGATATAGATCGATGATTAAACAGAGATGATGAAGATGATGAATAATGTAATACAATAGTTATAATGAGGATGGTGATACATATGATGATGAAGCTACGTTCGGTATTGTTTTTAAAAGAAAAACCCTAAATGAATTAAGCAAGAAGAACGAAACCCTTTTAATAAGTCGATTAGTTCAACAGGCCATTTACACTGTTATTGGTTGGGACGAGATTATTTATTTTCGGTTAGGCTCTTGATTTGATTGGGCCGAGATCTTTTTTTTCTCTGATTTCTGTTGGGCCGAGAGATTAGTAATGATAATAAGGTTATTAATGTCTTACAATATTGATAAAGATGCATGATGATATGGGTTTTTGGATTAAGTAAAAGAAGATAAGAAACAGATATAACTAGTTAAATAAATATTGGGTTCGTTTAAATTTAGAAAAATTGATTTGGTTGAATGGTTGGGTGTGTTTGTGGGTTAGCAGGAGGTCGCGGGTTCGCGCCTGGTTTGAGGCATTTATTTTTAGGAAAATCTTGAAGGTAGTTTACTCATTTTAATTATTATTATTATTGTTATTATTAACTATTATTGTTATTAGGTTATTATTAATATTAAAAACATAATTATTAGTATCATTAATACAATTAATATTATTATTATTATTATTGTTAGTATTAGTAATATCATTATTATTATTATTATTATTATTATTATTATTATTATTATTATTATTATTATTATTATTATTATTATTATTATTATTATTATTATTATTATTATTATTATTATTATTATTATTATTATTATTATTATTATTATTATTATGATTATTATCATTACTATTAATATTATTTATCATTAGTATTAAAATGATTAATAAAATTATTGTTATTGTTATTACTAACATTAGTATTAGAGTTAACATTATTATTATCATTAATATTAGTATTATTATAAAAATTAACATAAGTATAATTATCATTATTAGTATTGTTATTATTAAAAATTATTATCATTATTATCATCTTTACAAAAAATATCATTTTTGCTATCATTAAAAATATATTATTATTATTATTATTATTATTATTATCATCATTTTTACTACTAATATCATTAGTATTACTATTACTATTATTATTATAATTATCATTAGTATCAGTATTGTTATTATTAATATTATCATTATAATCAAATACAACTTTTATTTACCATTATTAATATCATTGTACTAAATAAATATTATGTATATACAAATATATTTATAAGTAATATTACATATAAGTATGTATTAATCTAATTAACACTTTTTATACAAATATTCATATATAACAAAATTAGGTATTTTTAATATAATACTAACCAAATATATATTAATATGACTATATAAATATTAATCATTTTAAATATATATACACAAATTAAATATATATAATATATAATATAAGTTATAATATATGAATTTGTTCAATTACGATTATATATATTAATAAATATATATATGATATAGGTTCGTGAATCCGAAACCAACCCTACACTTGTTTAATGACGTCACATGTATTTTTACTACAAAATACAGTATAGTGAGTTTCATTACTCCCTTTTTAAATGCTTTTGCAATATATATTTTTGAGACTGAGAATACATGCGCTTTTATAAATGTTTTACGAAATAGACACAAGTAATCGAAACTACTTTCTATGGTTGAATGATTGAAGTCGAATATGCCCCTTTTGCTTGGTAACCTAAGAATTAGTAAACCAGTCTACTAATTGACACGAATACTAAAGATAGATCTATTTGGCCCAACAAACCCCATCCGTTGTAGCGGATGCTTTAGTACTTCGATGTTGTTTTATCATGTCCGATGGATGTCCCGGAATGATAGGGGATATTCTTATATGCATCTTGTTAATGTCGGTTACAAGGTGTTCAATCCATATGAATGATTTTTGTCTCTATGCATGGGACGTATATTATGAGAAATGAAAATGAAAATCTTGTGGTCTATTAAAATGATGGAAATGATTATTTATGTTAAACTAATGAACTCACCAACCTTTTGGTTGACACTTTAAAGCATGTTTATTCTCAGGTATGAAAGAAATCTTTCGCTGTACATTTGCTCATTTTAGAGATATTACTTGGAGTCATTCATGACATATTTCAAAAGACGTTTCATTCGAGTCGTTGAGTTCATCAAGATTATTATTAAGTCAATTATAGTTGGATATATTATGAAATGGTATGCATGCCGTCAACTTTCGATGAAATGAAAGTTTGTCTTTTAAAAACGAATACAATGTTTGTAAAATGTACCATATAGAGGTCAAGTACCTCGCGATGTAACCAAAGGTAATGTATTCATCCAGATAGATTAGGACGGGTATCTACATGGTTGAGGCTTCTCAGCCGTGCGGATGAGTGTCACTCGTACGGTCAACATGTTAGATTGATTAAGTGTTCAAGTGCTTGTTATTGCTGCTATTGTCTTGTTGTTGGGATGATATCAAGACATGATTACTGACTTGATTATGTCTATTCTCAGGTGAAAAAGAGAAAGAAAAGACTCAGAAAAATTAGACCTATGAGAATCTTCTGTTGCTGGTAATTGGTGAGTGGGTCTATTTTCGGATAGAGTTTAGGTAGCAAATCATGCTACTGTGGATTACTCTGATTACCCTATGTAGTGTAGTTATTGCCATGCTAGTTGGATAGTTGCATGCTATGTGATCTATATATATGTTGTATATGTGCACTGTGTTTGACACCAGCCATTCCTAGGGAGGTTGTGGATTTACAACTGTTCCCAAGGAGGTTGCAGTCCGTGTGAGGTCAACCATTCCAAGGGCGGTTGAGTCTAAGTCCTATAGTCTGTTAGTATAGCATAGAAGAATGCATGTGTTGTGTTTGGATAGTTATGCAGAGACTGGTAGGAAGGACTATCGGTAGATCCTAGTCCGATCAGCTAGGTCGTGTGCCCGTACAAGCCGCCAATCCTCATATTGTCGTTATTTGTATGCTTGATGGTTGTAAATATGTTAGTTGACTGTTGTATGATGGATTGCTTAAGCTTAATCTATAGATAGATTCCATTCACTTAGAGTTGCGCTAATCCCCCACATTCCTCCCCCTGCAGGTTTAGCTACTACTGATGGGATCGGGCATTGATGTAGAAGACATGTTTGACTTGGAACTCTGATGTGGGCTTTTGTAACCATGTTTGTAATAACGTAATATCGTTTGTTAAAGTAAACGTAATTAAGTGGTTTTTGTACTAATGTAATTAAGGTTGTGATTTTACTAAATGAGACTTCCGCTATGTTATAAAAAAATGGCCGGTGTTACAAGTTGGTATCAGAGCATAAGTTTGATAGCAAGCACATGCATATATCTTGTTCTGAAACCTTGAGTGGAGTCAAACATGTTCGTGGGTGGGGCTAAGTGAATGCAGGGATACGTGTACGTTAGTTGTGTTAAGCTAATCCGTTATCCACTAAGCTTTTGTGTGAGCTATTTTGTAGCACATGTATGGCTAACAGAGATGAAAACGCTACCGGCCCGACAAACCCCGAAACATACAGAGCACCAGATGAGGGTGTTGAGTCCGATGATGATGATCAACAGAGTTATATTCATGAGTTAGAAAGTAAACTGAAAGAAGCTCAAGATAAAATTATTGAGCTTGAGTTGGTTAATCCTGCGAGAAATGATGATACGCCACCTAGATTTCTGACAGCACAATCTCAAATAGTACCCAACATGAACCAGGCTCAATTCCAATATCCATTGCAAAATCAACCACCTCAAAATTACTACATGCTACCACAAAATACTTACCTTTTTCAAAATCCGATGTTAATGAACCCGTACCAAACACAGATGTTCCCACAACCCTTTGTTCAACCCCATAAGAAATGTACCTAGAAACAGTTCTTAGATTGTAAACCCCCAGAGTATTCGGGAAGTTCTGACCTGACAGAAACTATGAATTGGTTGATGGAGGTTGAAAGGGCTTTGGAAGCCGGTCAGTGTGAACCGGAGTTGCGGGTTATGTATGCTTGCAGATTGTTAAAAGGTAGAGCTATGGTTTGGTGGAATGCATTGACTTCAAGTATTCCAAAGGAGAATGTTAACCAAATTACTTGGGAACAATTTCAATGGAAAGTTGGTGAACAGTATTATTCCTCGTTCGATCTTAACCGATTAAAGACTGAGTTTTTAGAAATGAGAATGACGCCTCAAATGTCAATTGATGAAGTGATTGGTCAGTTTATGGATAAATTGAGATTTGTATCTCAGTGGGTACCAGATGAAGCATCAAGGATTTAACATTTTGTTAATGTGATTTTGCCAGAATACAGAATGTCAGTGAGAATGGCAACGAGTTTGTCTCAGGCCTTTGTTATGGCCAGAATGGTGGAAAGAGATTTGAAAGCGGCAAGAGGAATGATGACAGGCAGTGTGATGACTTCGAGTGGTCAAACGGGTGGTCAATCCAGTGGTAAGTCAAAGAAATCATTTGGGTTTAGACAGAAAAGTAAGAGTCGACAGAGTGATTCAGGGTCTGGATCAGGTAGAGGGAATTGGTGCCACACTTGTAAGTCTATGTGACGACCCGAAAATTTCCGACCAAATTTAAACTTAATCTTTATATGGGTTCGACATGATAAGCAAAGTTTGTAAAGTTAAGTCTCAAAATGTTTGAACTATTTTTCATGAATGCATTTGACTTTGACTATTCTCGATGATTCACGAACAATTTGTTTTGTAAGTAAATATGTAATTAAATATATATATATATATATATATATATATATATATATATATATATATATATATATATATATATATATATATATATATATATACACACACATAGTTGAAAATGTGAAATAATAAAACAGAATTATTAAGTTATTATTAAAAGTGAATCTAATTATAAACATATGTGATTTCTAATATAATGTAATCTTAGAAATAATGGAAAATAAATAAAAGTTATTATAGGATATATTATATGAATAATAAATATTACAAAAGTAAGAATACATATATGTAATACATGTATAACTATAGATGTTATAATAATATTGCCATTACTTTCAATATTAATGTCAATACTAGTATTATTAATATCATTTGAAATGTATATAAACCATAATGTGAAATTGATATATATACAAATTGTTATAATATTGTTATTATTAATATTATTATTATCATTAATAATATTAGTGTAATTAGTATTATTATTATTAATATTAATAACAGTATTATTAAAATTATTATTTTTATGTGAAATATATAATTTAGCATTGTAAGTAATGATAATATTATTATCTTTTTCATATTACACCTATTATTATTTTCTATTATTATTGTTATTAATATATGTTTTCTTATTATTATAAATGTTAACAATATTATCATCATTAATACATTAACAATTAATAATATTAGTTAAAATTAAATTACATAAACAAATATATAATCACAGATATATATAAATACATATAAATATACAAAATACTGTTATATACATATGAAATTACATATACATATATACATATATATAAATACAGTATATACTTATATAATTACAGATTTGTACGCATTTTTTTATTAAAAATCATATCTGATATATATAAACCTAAACACAGGAACGAAGTCAGTTGTCAATTCTTTTCAATACTGTAGATAATTGATTCATCAAGTACCAATCAGAAATTTAGTCACGGGAAGAATCCAAATTCTGTTACCCATCGTGCTCATGCTTTATGCACTCTTACTTCTTTCATATGTCTTCATCTCTTGCTCGAATATCCTGTCGACACCAATTTGATTACAAAACAAACGAGTGCTACATATTATTCACACAATCATTTAACTTCCTAATCTCCATATCTTGGTAATAAAACTTCAATACCCTCATCACCATAGACAACCATCACAAATTTAGCTACTATATGTTCAAAACCGTTCACTGTTATATACTTCTTTTGCTCTCACTCTCTCTCTCTAGAATCTTGTTTCATCAAAAACCAACACTTAAACTCAATAAACCGGCATCTATTATCTGCTTCCTGATCAGCCGAGAAACCTCACCCCCAAGCCATTAAGAACCACCTTCAATCTATTTAGATGTAACCACCACCATCACCCTAAATAACTGTCGGTCACCACCACCTACATCATCTCTCTCTCTCTCTCAGCCTTTCTTCTTAGCGAAACATAAAGAATACCACAAACCATATAACCCAGTTTTTTTGCTGCTACTATTTCTTTTACTCAATCGAACACCCAATTCACCACAGCTGCACTTCCACGGTTCTGTATCTCTAACCCAAGTTTTTTTGTTTCTAACTTGTTTTATCAACGAAAGCAACATGAAAGGTACGGTATTAGAAAAGTGGGTTGAGCAAAGTTTAAAGTGACGAAATGGGTTATATATATATATATATATATATATATATATATTCATAGTTTAAATTATAGATTGAATATATTAAAGTTACTTTATAATCTTGTATGGCCGACCACAAAGGATAAATTAGCTGTTTCCAATATCTGTTGAAAATGTAACCCACCCAATGGACCCCTATTCGATTATTGTAATGGAGTAGTTGATCAAACTTTTAGAATGCCTTTCCTTTTTGACATGGGGTTTGTGGTCGTGTATGGCGTGCTTTGGAAAGAAAAGCAGGGCCACCTTGGGATTTTTGGTTTGTAGTCGATGAATATCAAGAAGTAAGGAAGATAACTAACCATTGAGGTTGATACTCGATGATGACACAGTGGTGATGAAGTGTTCGTTGTTCTTGTTTACATTTAAACAAGCTGCAAAACAAATAACTTCAAATGGATAATGGACCACTAGATTTAGATGTTGATTGGGCCGTGAATTTGAGTCCAATAAAATATGATGTTGGGTCGAGAGTTTTTATTGGAGTGTTGGACCGAATAAGGAAGATGGGAGAAATATCATTGATACATGAAATTATATGATGTTTAGGGAAAATAAGGATGATGATTACGTAATGTAATAACACGATAATGATGAAGTATTAGGTGATGATAATAACACATGATATATAATAGTTAGAAGATGATGTTTATGGTGTGTTATGATAATGAAATACGTACTAGATGATAATCACAAAGAATGATGATGACATAATGATGGTAAGTCGAGAAAGATGAACGAGATGATGGCGATTAAATGAAGAAGGATCGTGATGATGGAAAGAAAGAATGATAATGATGATTGTTGTTATGATTATGATGATGATCGTAAGAGTTAGAATGATGATAGGCATATAATGAGAAAATAGAAAAAGAGTTATATAGAGATAATCTAGGAAATTAAAACAGAAATACAAAATTAGAGGGACGGTTAGGTGTTTGGTTGGGGAACGAGAGGTCGCGGGTTCGAGCCAGTCTGTTCCATTATTTTTTTTGGGAGCTTATCCTTTAAGGTAGTATTTTTATTTCTATTTATTATTATTATTATTATTATTATTATTATTATTATTATTATTATTATTATTATTATTATTATTATTATTATTATTATTATTATTATTATTATTATTATTATTATAATGTTTATTATTATTATTGATATCATGATTTTTATTATTATCATTAATATAGTTAACATTAGTATCATTTGTATAAACATTATAAGTAGTGTTATTATTATTATAGTTATTATTATTATTAGTATTGATATAAGTATTAATACTTACATTATCATTATAATCATTATGGTTAATAGTTATTATTAAGTAATATTATTAGTATCATTAATATCATTAGTATTATTAAAATAAGTATTATTAATAGTATTATCATTATTAGAAACATTATTATTTTTATCAAAATTATTATTATTATTATTATCATTATCAATAAAAGAAAAATATTTTTAAATTTATCATTTTTATTAGTATTATTTTTTTCATTATTATTATTAGTATTATTAATATATCAAATAAAGATTTTTCTAAATAAAAATATATTTGTGACATAAAACATAACTATATTAATATTTTTGTAATAAATATTAATTATCTATTGAAAGTATATAAGAATAAATATATCTAATTAAGTTATTAATGAAACATATAATTTATTTTATAACAATTATATCACCAATAATAATATATATAAATTTGTTCGATTACAATATGTTAACATATATAATTGATATAGATTTGTAAATCCGAGGCCAACCCTGTTTTGTTCAATGTCGTCATATGTATTTTTACTACAAAATACAGTATGGTGAGTTTCATTACTCCCTTTTTAAATGCTTTTGCAATATATATTTTTGGGACTGAGAATACATGCGCTGTTTTTATAAATGTTTGACGAAATAGACACAAGTAATTGAAACTACATTCTATGGTTGAATGATCGAAGCCGAATATACCCCTTTTTGCTTGGTAACCTAAGAATTAGTAAACTAGTCTAATAATTGACACGAATCCTAAAGATAGATCTATTGGGCGCAACAAACCCCATCCGTTGTAGCGGATGCTTTAGTACTTCGAAATTTATATCATGTCCGATGGATATCCCGGAATGATGGGGATATTCTTATATGCATCTTGTTAATGTCGGTCACCAGGTGTTCAATCCATATGCATGATTTTTGTCTCTATGCATGGGACGTATATTTATGAGAAATGAAAATGAAAATCTTGTGGTCTATTAAAATGATGAAAATGATCGATTCTGATAAACTAATGAACTCACCAACCTTTTGGTTGACACTTTAAAGCATGTTTATTCTCAGGTATGAAAGAAATCTTTCGCTGTGCATTTGCTCATTTTAGAGATATTACTTGGAGTCATTCATGACATATTTCAAAAGACGTTGCATTCAAGTCGTTGAGTTCATCAAGATTATTATTAAGTCAATTATAGTTGGATATATTATGAAATGGTATGCATGCCGTCAACTTTCGATGTAATGAAAGTTGTCTTTTAAAAACAAATGCAATGTTTGTAAAATGTATCATATAGAGGTCAAGTAACTCACGATGTAACCAAATGTAATGTATTCGTCTTTATGGATTAGGACGGGTCATTATAGGTGATATCAGAGCTGGTTTAAGTTGTGTCGTCGGCTTAATAGTAGAGGGGGTTCTCGCAGTGTTACCTGTGACGAAGCATTGGCTCTTACTCCTCGCAGTCCGAATATGGTTGGCTTTGCCGAGAGGCAGGGTTGTAAAATCAGTGTCTGATGTACGCTCAGTGGTCACCAGGCGGTTAGCTGGGAAGGCACTGAGTGGGATGCGTCCCCATATGTTATAGGTGGTATCAGAACGGTGGTCTTAGCGAACCAGGTCTTGCATTAGTGTGTCTAACTGATAGTTGTTTAGATGCATTAGTGGGTCTGGACTTCGACCGTGTCTGCATGTAAAAAGTTTTGCTTATAATTTAGTGTCAAAAATTATTTGCTTATCATCATTAAAGTCTAGACACATCTTACTGCCTCTATTGCATAGACAGTGTATAGATAAATTCATATCTTAGCGTATCTGTTATTATTACCTTTGCTTGACAGCTTCCGTAGATTCCTCCATAACTTATGGGATTTTAGTATTATATATGCATATGTAAATTATGTATTGCAGGGTACTAATCTACATCCTATAATCTATTTCTTAATGAAAATACTTCATCTGATAGTACGAGATGAATCCCTCAACTAGTTCGAGTCCCTCAGATTTCGATAGCTATTTTGATAGTTATTCTGACAGCTATTCCGATATGGATTTTGTAGTGACCCGAACTTTTCCATGTTTATATATATTAATTGAGATTTTTATTTACATGATTAAGTGTTTCCAACATGTTAAGCAATCAAACTTGTTAAGACTTGATTAATTGAAATAGGTTTCATATAGACAATTGACCACCCAAGTTGACCGGTGATTCACGAACGTTAAAACTTGTAAAAACTATACGATGACATATATATGGTTATATATATAGTTAACATGTTTTTATTATAAGTATGTATATCATTAGGTATTTTAACAATGAGTTATATACATAAAAATGAGACTATTAATTTAAGAAACTCGAAAACGATATATATAACGATTATCGTTATAACAACGTCTTACTAGGTACATATGAATCATATTAAGATATTGATACACTTGGTTAATTATGTTAAATGATAAGTAAATATATTATTAAGTGTATTAACAATGAAATACATATGTAAAAATAAGACTACTAACTTAATGATTTCGAAACGAGACATATATGTAACGATTATCGTTGTAACGACATTTAACTGTATATACATCATACTAATATATATTATATAACATAATATCATGATAATATAATAATTTAACATCTCATTTGTTATAATAAACAATGGGTTAACAACATTCAACAAGATCGTTAACCTAAAGGTTTCAAAACAACATTTACATGTAACGACTAACGATGACTTAACGACTCAGTTAAAATGTATATACATGTAGTGTTTTAATATGTATTCATACACTTTTGAAAGACTTCAAGACACTTATCAAAATACTTCTACTTAACAAAAATGCTTACAATTACATCCTCGTTCAGCTTCATCAACAATTCTACTCGTATGCACCCGTATTCGTACTCGTACAATACACAGCTTTTAGATGTATGTACTATTGGTATATACACTCCAATGATCAGCTCTTAGCAGCCCATGTGAGTCACCTAACACATGTGGGAACCATCATTTGGCAACTAGCATGAAATATCTCATAAAATTACAAAAATATGAGTAATCATTCATGACTTATTTACATGAAAACAAAATTACATATCCTTTATATCTAATCCATACACCAACGACCAAAAACACCTACAAACACTTTCATTCTTCAATTTTCTTCATCTAATTGATCTCTCTCAAGTTCTATCTTCAAGTTCTAAGTGTTCTTCATATATTTTACAAGTTCTAGTTACATAAAATCAAGAATACTTTCAAGTTTGCTAGCTCACTTCCAATCTTGTAAGGTGATCATCCAACCTCAAGAAATCTTTGTTTCTTACAGTAGGTTATCATTCTAATACAAGGTAATAATCATATTCAAACTTTGGTTCAATTTCTATAACTATAACAATCTTATTTCAAGTGATGATCTTACTTGAACTTGTTTTCGTGTCATGATTCTGCTTCAAGAACTTCGAGCCATCCAAGGATCCGTTGAAGCTAGATCAATTTTTCTCTTTTCCAGTAGGTATATCCAAGGAACTTAAGGTAGTAATGATGTTCATAAAATCATTCGATTCATACATATAAAGCTATCTTATTCGAAGGTTTAAACTCGTAATCACTAGAACATAGTTTAGTTAATTCTAAACTTGTTCGCAAACAAAAGTTAATCCTTCTAACTTGACTTTTAAAATTAACTACATACATGTTCTATATCTATATGATATGCTAACTTGATGATTTAAAACCTGGAAACACGAAAAACACCGTAAAACCGGATTTACGCCGTCGTAGTAACACCGCGGGATGTTTTGGGTTAGTTAATTAAAAACTATGATAAAATTTGATTTAAAAGTTGTTATTCTGAAAAAATGATTTTTATTATGAACATGAAACTATATCCAAAAATTATGGTTAAACTCAAAGTGGAAGTATGTTTTCTAAAATGGTCATCTAGACGTCGTTCTTTCGACTGAAATGACTACCTTTACAAAAACGACTTGTAACTTATTTTTCCGACTATAAACCTATACTTTTTCTATTTAGATTCATAAAATAGAGTTCAATATGAAACCATAGCAATTTGATTCACTCAAAACGGATTTAAAATGAAGAAGTTATGGGTAAAACAAGATTGGATAATTTTTCTCATTTTAGCTACGTGAAAATTGGTAACAAATCTATTCCAACCATAACTTAATCAACTTGTATTGTATATGATATAATCTTGAGATACCATAGACACGTATACAATGTTTCGACCTATCATGTCGACACATCTATATATATTTCGGAACAACCATAGACACTCTATATGTGAATGTTGGAGTTAGCTATACAGGGTTGAGGTTGATTCCAAAATATATATAGTTTGAGTTGTGATCAATACTGAGATACGTATACACTGGGTCGTGGATTGATTCAAGATAATATTTATATATTTATTTCTGTACATCTAACTGTGGACAACTAGTTGTAGGTTACTAACAAGGACAGCTGACTTAATAAACTTAAAACATTAAAATATATTAAAAGTGTTGTAAATATATTTTGAACATACTTTGATATATATGTATATATTGTTATAGGTTCGTGAATCAACCAGTGGCCAAGTCTTACTTCCCGACGAAGTAAAAATCTGTGAAAGTGAGTTATAGTCCCACTTTTAAAATCTAATATTTTTGGGATGAGAATACATGCAGGTTTTATAAATGATTTACAAAATAGACACAAGTACGTGAAACTACATTCTATGGTTGAATTATCGAAATCGAATATGCCCCTTTTTATTAAGTCTGGTAATCTAAGAATTAGGGAACAGACACCCTAATTGACGCGAATCCTAAAGATAGATCTATTGGGCCTAACAAACCCCATCCAAAGTACCGGATGCTTTAGTACTTCGAAATTTATATCATATCCGAAGGGTGTCCCGGAATGATGGGGATATTCTTATATATATGCATCTTGTTAATGTCGGTTACCAGGTGTTCACCATATGAATGATTTTTATCTCTATGTATGGGATGTGTATTGAAATATGAAATCTTGTGGTCTATTGTTACGATTTGATATATATAGGTTAAACCTATAACTCACCAACATTTTTGTTGACGTTTTAAGCATGTTTATTCTCAGGTGATTATTAAGAGCTTCCGCTGTCGCATACTTAAATAAGGACGAGATTTGGAGTCCATGCTTGTATGATATTGTGTAAAAACTGCATTCAAGAAATTTATTTTGTTGTAACATATTTGTATTGTAAACCATTATGTAATGGTCGTGTGTAAACAAGATATTTTAGATTATCATTATTTGATAATCTACGTAAAGTTTTTTTAAAACCTTTATCTATGAAATAAAGGTTATGGTTTGTTTTAAAAATGAATGCAGTCTTTGAAAAAACGTCTCATATAGAGGTCAAAACCTCGCAACGAAATCAATTAATATGGAACGTTTTTAATCAATAAGAACGGGACATTTCAGTTTTCCACTCGAGCTTCGAAAGTAGTGTAACCGGAATGAATCAACCAATTATCCATCATCTATTCTGGATGAATTGGAGATGGGTTCGTAGTCGAATTAATCAATGGAGACGCGAAGAAGGCGATCCTTTCTACCAACCAAATTGCCCTCTTGACAAAGAACCCAAAGCACTTACCGGTGAACCAGTCCGAAACACCATTTTCACCCTCATTTCCTGAATATCTCACCACGATTATATTCTATCTAAAATTCTAAACCTTATTCATCTGCTCGTTCCTACCGGAAATCATCTCGGAATAATAGAAGACGTCAACGAACTTCGCGCTCGAGTAATCAATTTGGAGAATATGGTGCAAAATTTCCCAGCTTCAGCAACATATCTGGCACCAACAGTACCATCAACAATCCATGCCTCAACATCTCATTCTGTACCTCGAGTATGATCATCGTTCTACATGACGTTCTACATCATTTATCTTCGTTCGACTTGGCGATTATGTAATCTCTAATGTTTTAGAGATTATATATTCTTGTTCTAACGGTAAATCAAATGAGCTTAATATCATATTAACTCATTAAATCCATGATTACATCTGAAGAAAATATATATGTAAGTATAGTTTCATAAAGATTGTAATTAAAAAAAAATTCTTTTGTACAAACTGTTAATGGTGAAAATATTTTAACGGGTAGGTAATACCCGAGGAATATTTAGATTTCATATTAATAAGTTACACTGCACATTCTTCGAAGCTGATTCAACAGTCATCTACTATCCTACTTACATCCACAAGATATACGAATCCATTCACCACAGAATAACCATTTTCATTCAATTTCACATTTGAATTTTGACCTATCAGAATCCAACAAGTGGCATAATGAAGAAAACATTGGACAAAATAAAATTTGTTAGAAAAAAGCAAATTAACTATGAGAAATTTTGTTAAGAATTCACGCTAACAAAATTTTAGCTAACTGTTCCTAGCTAACTGTTAATTTCGTATTACCTTTTATTTATCACAATTTATTTATCGCAATTTATTTATCGCAATTTTTTTATCGCATTTTAATTATCGCAATTTTAATTCTCGCAATTTTATTTATCGTTATTTAATTTCTGTTATTTATTTTACGCACTTTAAATATCGGGACACATATACAATGTTTTGACTTATCATATCGACGTCATCTATATATATTATTTGGAATAACCATAGACACTCTATATGCTGTAATGCTCGAGTTCGCTATACATGGTTGAGGTTGATTCTATAATAATATATATACTTTAAGTTGTGATCGAGTCTGAGACATGTACTCGGGTCACGATACGTATTAATTAATTCGAATATTATAAACTATATATGAATTATTGAGTTAGTAACTGTGGACTGCAAACTGTGGACTACCAAGATTGGATAATTAAAATGAATTAAAATATTGATTATAACATATGAAACTAAACAATTCTTCAAGTTTGCCACTTGATTTCATCTTAAATCTCATTTGTATCTTGACGATTACAATCCACGTTTAAACCTTTCATGTTTCTTGAAAACACCTCAATCGAGAGGATGAACCAAACGCACTTCATCTACGGAAGAAACGATTGATGCATATAGTTATGCACCTAAAAACACTCAGAACTCGAGTAAACGTTTAACACTTATCTGTGCTAGCTCCTTTGGCATTGTTATTACCGAAAATAGCCGTACAATTCCTTTCCCAATTAGTCAATTTTGTCACAGCTCCAGCAAATCAACTTCGACTTTCAATCGAATAAGCCTTATTATAACTTTGATATATAAGTTTGTCTTTTATCATTGTTACCGGGGAACCTTTTATAGTCAACCATACTACCATCAGCGTTTAATCATCTAAAAACACAATTCTCTTGAAACCACCTCGGATTGATAACTGATGATTTATATATCGTAGCATTAAATGCAGAGGAAACAGAAAAATTGTAGATGGTCTGAACTGCCAAAAGTTTGATGATAAAGAAGGGAGTGTTAGGAACGCTCGATAGAAAATTTGGTACTGAAAAACAGATTGAGCAAACCATGAAGGAGACCAAGGCCAAATACAAGTACCACACCATATATTCAAAGAATCTAGGTAATTCTGGATCTGGTGAAACCTTCAACGAATATCTTACTCCGTACTCATGTTAAAATCTTGCGGAAAATCTTTCTTCATCAACCATCGAACTTAGAAATTCCAAAATATCATCATAAATATCTTCGATATTTCTGAAGATATTTTTATAAATATTCTCGTCCGAAATTATTTATCTCTTCGTACTATCTATATTACATCATAAAGGAAACTACTTTAGTTTCTATATTTCTTTAAAATTTGAGTTTGAATTATGAATGATTTTGAAGTAGTGTTGGAAATTGATGCATGAGTTAGTATAATATAATGACACTTGATCAACGTGATTATATTATAGTAAGTCATGCTGAGTTTCTAATGGAACGTGATGATTCACAGATCATACCATCATCACGTGAAATGTTACACGACTCTTGTATTCTGTTTAACCACAAAAATATCAAGAAAATATTTTTGATGATTCGGTCTAATCCAGATATTCTGGTAATTTGACAAATCAAATTGTGCTACTACCTTTCCTTTCTACCTTGTATATTATGATGAGTTGAAACTCCATACCTACGAATTCTGAACCATTACTTGCGAAAAGAAAACAAAAGCATGGAGCTCCGAAATAGAAAGGGGGGTATAAATCGCAGCAAATAAGAGAGAGCATTAACCGTGAATGACAATGATTATAGAAGACGAAAGCAGGGACTCCAAAATATAAGGGAGAATATAAAGCCCGATAACAACACATAAATTACAAACCGTGGATATTAATACGAATAGCAATATAAAGACACGGTAGAATTAAGAATAGTATCACCCCAAGGTAATAGTAGAAGTAACCATATTCTTCTTGTGTAAGATTAAAAAGAAGGATGACAGAAATGATAATTAGAAAAATATCAAGGATTAGAACTGGATGAAGCATTCTCACAATCTTTTAGAAGTAAGAATTAAGAATGAAAGTATAGGAATGATGAAATTAATGGAACGGAAGAAGTTCATTTATAGTGAAAATACCAGACAGAGCAATAGAGACAGATGATCACATTTAATTAAAGAGATCTTAATTTCCATAAATCTCGAAGAATCAGATCTTATAGATTTCCAAGATTTTCTTTAAATTCCACGAATTCCGGAAATCAACTGTGATTACATCACCGGTTAAAACGAACCTACATTTACTTCATTTCACTCTTTTATGATAGCATCATTCGTACTCTTCGAAAAATCAAATTGTTTTATCCATATCACACAATGATAATAAAACTCTAATTTTCAACTCATAATCGTCATGAAAACATTTTTTATTGTTAGCCATGACGACCTCGATCAAATTTCGGGACGAAATTTCTTTAACGGGTAGGTACTGTGACGACCCGGAAATTTCCGACCAAATTTAAACTTAATCTTTGTATGGGTTCGACACGATAAGCAAAGTTTGTAAAGTTAAGTCTCAAAATGTTTGAACTATTTTTCATGATTGCATTTGACTTTGACTATTCTCGATGATTCACAAACAATTTGTTTTGTAAGTAAATATGTAATTATATATATATATATATATATATATATATATATATATATATATATATATATATATATATATATATATATATATATATATATATATATATATATATATATATATATATATATATATATATACATACATAGTTGATAATAAATAAGTGAATCTAATTATAAATATATGTGATTTCTAATATAATGTAATCTTAGAAATAATGGATAATAAATAAAAGTTATTATAGGATATATTATATGAATAATAAATATTACAAAAGTAAGAATACGTATATGTAATACATGTATAACTATAGATGTTATAATAATATTGCCATTACTTTCAATATTAATGTCAATACTAGTATTATTAATATCATTTGAAATGTATATAAACCATAATGTGAAATTGATATATATATAAATTGTTATAATATTGTTATTATTAATATTATTATTATCATTAATAATATTAGTATAATTAGTATTATTATTATTAATATTAATAACAATACTATTAAAATTATTATTTTTATGTGAAATATATAATTTAGCATTGTAAGTAATGATAATATTATTATCTTTTCATATTAAACCTATTATTATTTTCTATTATTATTGTTATTAATATATGTATCCTTATTATTATAAATGTCAACAATATTATCATCATTAATACATTAACAATTAATAATATTAGTTAAAATTAAATTACATAAACAAATATATAATCACAGATATATATAAATAGATATAAATATACAAAATACTGTTATATACATATGAAATTACATATACTGATATACATATATATAAATACATTATATACTTATATAATTACAGATCTATACGCATTTTTTTATATTAAAAATCATATCTGATATATATAAACCTAAACATAGGAACGAATTCATTTGTCAATTCTTTTCAATACTGTAGATAATTGATTCATCAAGTACCAATCAGAAATTTAGTCACAGGAACAATCCAAATTCTGTTACCCATCGTGCTCATGCTTTATGTACTCTTACTTCTTTCATCTGTCTTCATCTCTTGCTCGAATATCCCGTTGACACCAATTTGATTACAAAACAAACGAGTGCTATGTAGTGACCCGAACTTTTCCATGTTTATATATATTAAATGAAATTGTTATTTACATGATTAAGTGTTTCCAACATGTTAAGCAATCAAACTTGTTAAGACTTGATTAATTGAAATAGGTTTCATATAGACAATTGACCACCCAAGTTGACCGGTGATTCACGAACGTTAAAACTTGTAAAAACTATATGATGACATATATATGATTATATATATAGTTAACATGATATTATGATAAGTAAGTATCTCATTAGGTATTTTAACAATGAGTTATATACATAAAATTGAGTTTATTGAATTAAGAAACTCGAAACGATATATATAACGATTATCGTTATAACAACGTCTTACTAAATACATATGAATCATAATAAGATATTGATACACTATGTTTAATCATGATAAATGATTAGTAAACATGTCATTAAGTGTATTAACAATGAACTACATATGTAAAAACAAGAATACTAACTTAATGATTTCGAAACGAGACATATATGTAACGATTATCGTTGTAACAACATTTAACTGTATATATATCATACTAAGATATATTAATATATCATAATATCATGATAATGTAATAATTTAACATCTCTTTAGATATAATAATTTAACATTTAACTGTATATACACTTTTTAAAGACTTCAAGACACTTATCAAAATACTTCTACTTAACAAAAATGCTTACAATTACATCCTCGTTCAGTTTCATCAACAATTCTACTCGTATGCACCCGTATTCATACTCGTACAATACACAACTTTTAGATGTATGTACTATTGGTATATATACTCCAATGATCAGCTCTTAGCAGCCCATGTGAGTCACCTAACACATGTGGGAACCATCATTTGGCAACTAGCATGAAATATCTCATAAAATTACAAAAATATTAGTAATCATTCATGACTTATTTACATGTAAACAAAATTACACATCGTTTATATCAAATCCATATACCAACGACCAAAAACACCTACAAACACTTTCATTCTTCAATTTTCTTCATCTAATTGATCTCTCTCAAGTTCTACCTTCAAGTTCTAAGTGTTCTTCATAAATTCTATAAGTTCTAGTTTCATAAAATCAAGAATACTTCCAAGTTTGCTAGCTTACTTCCAATCTTGTAAAGTGATCATCCAACCTCAAGAAATCTTTCTTATTTACAGTAAGATATCTTTCTAATATAAGGTAATACTCATATTCAAACTTTGATTCAATTTCTATAACTATAACAATCTTATTTCGAGTGGAAATCTTACTTGAACTTGTTTTCGTGTCATGATTCTGCTTCAAGAACTTTCAAGCCATCCAAGGATCCTTTAAAGCTAGATCTATTTTTCTCATTTCCAGTAGGTTTAT
Organism: Rutidosis leptorrhynchoides; assembly: GCF_046630445.1. Lineage (NCBI taxonomy): Eukaryota > Viridiplantae > Streptophyta > Magnoliopsida > Asterales > Asteraceae > Rutidosis > Rutidosis leptorrhynchoides. Next base: position 184,346,007 of record NC_092334.1, on the reverse strand, counting down.
CCACAAAACCTGAGGTAGTAATGATGTTCATAACATCATTCAATTCATATATATAAAACTACCTTATTCGAAAGTTTAAACTTGAAATCACTAGAACATAGTTTAGTTAATTCTAAACTTGTTCGCAAACAAAAGTTAATCCTTCTAACTTGACTTTTAAAATCAACTAAATACATGTTATATATCTATATGATATGCTAACTTAATGATTTAAAACCTAGAAACACGAAAAACACCGTAACACCGGACATACGCCGTCGTAGTAACACCGCGGCCTGTTTTCGGTTTGATAATTAAAAACTATGATAAACTTTGATTTAAAAATTATTCTTCTAGGAAAATAATTTTTCTTATGAACATGAAACTCTATCCAAAAATCATGGTTAAACTCAAAGTGGAAGTATGTTTTTCAAAATGGTCATCAAGACGTCGTTCTTTCGACTGAAATGACTACCTCTTACAAAAACGACTTGTAACTTATATTTCTGACTATAAACCTATACTTTTTCTGTTTAGATTCATAAAATTGAGTTCAATACGAAACCATAGCAATTTTATTCACTCAAAACGGATTTAAAACGAAGAAGTTATGGGTTAAACAAGATTGGATATTTTTTTATTGTTGTAGCTACGGGAAATATTGTAACAATTCTATACAAATCATATCCTAGCTAACTTATATTATATTATACATGTATTCTAATATATTATGTAATCTTGGGATACCATAGACATATATACAAATGTTTTGACATATCATATCGACCCATGTATATATATTATTTGGAACAACCATAGACACTCTATATGCAGTAATGTTTGAGTTAGCTATACAGGGTTGAGGTTGATTTCAAAAATATATATACTTTGAGTTGTGATCTAGCCTGAGACGTGTATACACTAGGTCATGGATTGATTCAAGATAATATATATCAATTTATTTCTATACATCTAACTATGGACAACTAGTTGTAGGTTACTAACGATGACAGCTGACTTAATAAACTTAAAACATCAAAATGTATTAAAAATGTTGTAAATATATTTTGAACATACTTTGATATATATATGTATATATTTGTTATAGGTTCGTGAATCGACCAGTGGCCAAGTCTTACTCCCGACGAAGTAAAAATCTGTGAAAGTGAGTTATAGTCCCACTTTTAAAATCTAATATTTTGGGACGAGAATACATGCAGTTTTATAAATGTTTTACGAAATAGACACAAGTAAATGAAACTACATTATATGGGTGAATGATCGAATCCGAATATGCCCCTTTTGCTTGGTAGCCTAAGAATTAGTAAACCAATCTACTAATTGACGTGAATCCTAAAGATAGATCTATTGGGCCTGACGAACCCCAATCAAAGTACCGGATGCTTTAGTACTTCAAATTCGTTTTTATCATGTCTGAAGGATTTCCCGAAATGATAGGGGATATTCTTATATGCATCTTGTTAATGTCGGTTACCAGGTGTTCACCATATGAATGATTTTTATCTCTATATATGGGATGTATATGGAAATATGAAATCTTGTGATCTATTATTATGATTTGATAATATATAGGTTAAACTTATAACTCACCAACATTTTTGTTGACATTTTAAGCATGTTTATTCTCAGATGATTATTAAGAGCTTCCACTGTAGCATACTAAAATAAGGACAAGATTTGGAGTCCATGCTTGTATGATATTATGTAAAAACTGCATTCAAGAAACTTATTTTTTTGATGTAATATATTTCTTATTGTAAACCATTATGTAATGATCGTGTGTAAACGGTATATTTTAGATTATCATTATTTGATAATCTACGTAATGCTTTTTAAACATTTATAGATAAAATAAAGGTTATGGTTGTTTTAAAAATGATTACAGTCTTTGAAAAACGTCTCATATAGAGGTCAAAACCTCGCAACGAAATCAATTAATATGGAACGTTTATAATCAATATGAACGGGACATTTCAGTTGGTATCCGAGCGTTGGTCTTAGAGAATCAGAAATTTGCATTAGTGTGTCTTATCGAGTTTGTTAGGATACATTAGTGAGTCTGGACTTCGACCGATTTTTTCTTTAAAAACGATTGCTTAACACTTTTGTTAGAAACTATATATTATTAACATGTAAATATTATGTGATATATTAACCTCTTAATGTGTTTGATATTGTGTGATAGATGTCTACAACTAGTACAAATCCCATCGATTCACCTAATAATAATGAAGAGTCGAATATATTTTGGGAAGATTCACAAATTCCCGAAGAGGAACCGGAAGAGGAGGAACCGGAAGAGGAGGAACCGGAAGAAGAGGCACCGGAAGAGGAGGAACCGGAAGAGGAGGAACCAGAAGAAGAAGAGGTTCCGGAGAAAGAAATATTGATACCTATAGTAAATCGATTAAATAACAGAAAATCCTCAACCTACGGACCAAAGTTAATAATGGTCAATGGTGTTTCCGCCGAGGAAGCAAAATATTGGGAAGATTACCAATTTTCTGATGAATTGGATCCCAATGAGGATTCCAATGATGTTATAGAAATTACCTCGATCCAATTTAATAAAGCGAAAGAAAATAATAAGGGAAAAGGTATAAAAATAGAGAAACCCGATTCCAACCCCGATGAACTTTATATGTATCGGCAATATCCGTATTTCCTAAAATATAACAATGACCCGGGAACCTCTAAACCACCAGGTTTTTCTAAACCATTGTGGAAAACGATGGCTCGTATTAGAGGAACACCATATATTCCTAAAAAATTAGGAAAACGAACCATGTCCGAAGAAGAAGAAACCAGTGATTCAGATTAGAGGGTTGTAATCATGTTGTGTATTATATGTATTGTAGTGTGCTTGTACTTTTATGTTCTATGTAAAAATTGCTTGTATTGTTTGTTAAATATCTTTTACGAATCTAATCCTTCTCTATTTTACAGTATAAAAACAAAATGGACGTTAAGGGTAGACAACCGAATATTTTAGAAGATCTACCAGAGGATATGATTGAGGAAATCTTGTCTAGAGTCGGTCAGAATTCATCAGCACAATTAATTATGGCAAAATTAACTTGTCAAACATTTGAAAGACTTTCCAGAAATGCCTTAGTTTATAAAAGGCTTTCCTTTGATAGGTGGGGTATATCACATTTAGGAGACCGTAAGTTACGCCGTGTTTTCTTTAATGCGTCAAATGCGGGGAACCCAAATGCAATTTTATGCTACGGGTTAAGAATCTATTTTGACTCAACATATCCCAACAAAGGATTTCGTGAATTAGAAAGAGCTTCTAACATGCAACATAAAGAAGCATGTCATGCTTACGGGTTAGTTTCGCTTCTTACCAAAGTGAGAAAAAGAACATCGGATTGCAACTTTTAAATATGAAAGGACCCGTTCATATACATTATAAACGATTCACAATAGTTGATTTCATCATGAGGTATTTGACCTCTATATGATACATTTTACAAACATTGCATTCGTTTTTAAAAGACAAACTTTCTTTACATCGAAAATTGACAGACATGCATACCATTTCATAATATCCACTATCCAACTATAAATTGACTTAATAATAATCTTTAGTGAACTCAATGACTTAAATACAACGTTCTTCGAAATATGCCATGAAAGACTCCAAGTAATATCTTTAAAATGAGCAAATGCACAGTGGAAGATTTCTTTAATATCTGAGAATAAACATGCTTTAAAGTGTCAACCAAAAGGTTGGTGAGTTCATTAATTTATCATAATCGATCATTTTTATCATTTTAATAGACCACAAGAATTTCATTTCCAATTCTCATAAATATACGTCCCATGCATAGAGACAAAAATCATTCATATGGTGAACACCTGATAACCGACATTAACAAGATGCATATACGAATATCCCCTATCATTCCGGGAAATCCTTCGGACATGATAAAAATGAATTCGAAGTACTAAAGCATCCGGTACTTTGGATGGGGTTCGTTAGGCCCAATCGATCTATCTTTAGGATTCATGTCAATTAGTAGATCAGTTTACTAATTCTTAGGTTACCAAGCAAAAGGGGCATATTCGGCTTCGATCATTCACCCATATAATGTAGTTTCAATTACTTGTGTCTATTTCGTAAAACATTTATAAAAATTACGCATGTATTCTCAGCCCAAAAATATAAAGGGTAAAAAGGCAAATGAAACTCACTTAATGTATTTTGTAGTAAAAATACATATGACGATATTGAACAATGCAGGGTTGGCCTCGGATTCACGAACCTATATCAATTATATATATTAAAACATATAATCGTAATCAAACAAGTTTATGTTTTATTATTAATTGTTATGTTAGTAACTTGTATGTTTCATTAATAAGTAAATTAACTATACTTATTTTATATACTTTAGATAAATAATTAGTACTTATTATGAAAATATAAATGTTGTTATGTGATATATTTTGAATATATTTTTATATAGCTATTTATTTGGTAAAATAATATCAATAATAATAAATAAAAATTTGTATCTTATTATGATAATATTAATAATACTAAAAGTAATTAGATTTAATAATGATACTGATATTAATAGTTTTGATAATAATACTAATAATAAAAGTAATGTTAGTAATAATAATAATTTTAATAAAAATTATAATAATGATAAGATAAAAAATGTTAGTTTTTCATAGAAATAATATTTTAAATAATAATGGTACTTTTAATAAAAATGATGATTTTAATAGAAATTTTAGTAGTCATATTAATAATAATTCCAATATTAATGTTAGGTGATAATTCTAATACTATTATTAATAATAATGATACTTTTAGTAATAATGGTCACAATAATAATACTTATGATAATCATAATGCTAATACTCATATTAATAATAATAATATATATTTTTGCAATAATAATAATGATAATAATATTGATTATACTAATAATCTTATTTCTAATATTGGTAATAATAATAATTACTTAATATCAATCAACAATAGATAATAATAATAATAATAATAATAATAATAATAATAATAATAATAATAATAATAATAATAATAATAATAATAATGAAATAATAATAATAAGAGTATTAGTAATAACTACCTCAAAGGAGTAGCCCTTAAAAAAATGCCCAAGTCCGGGTTTGAACCTGCAACGTCCCGCTAACCCGATAACATCATTAATCATTCGTCCGTTTTTGTTTTGCTGATTAATATGATACTTATATTTATATAACGCCTTTTCTTCCCGTTTCCCTTTCTTCTTCTTTTAAAAAAAAAATGCCACAAACAGGGATTGAACTTACGACCTCTCGATTCCCAATACACTTCCTAACCAACTAGGCTATGCTGATTTTCTGATATACAATACAACTACATCTTTAAAACCCCATAACTATATTTCTTTTCTTTTTCTTCCTACTTTCATATGATCATTATCATTAAACCTCCTTATCTATCATCACATAATCATAACAACATCATCAATCTTAACTAAACCTAATCTCATCATCATAATTATTAACATACACCGTATATTATCATCATCGAGCTATTAATATCGACATACATCATCATTATTTTAGTCATCATCATCACCATACTATCAATATAACCATCATCACATCATACAGATCAAACATCATCATCATCTTCCATGATCTATAGAATCATCATTATCATCATACCTGTTTAGCATCTAATCGTGATTATTATCATAATAATCTCCTTAACTTAATTAATCGTTCCTAATCCTAATTACTAACATCATAATACTTGTATATCATCTAGTCTATCATCATTTCATAACTAATATCATTTAACCATCTAATCGCCATCATTACCTTAAAAAAATAAACAACCAAAAAATATAATCGAAGCAATAGCAGTACGTGGAAATGATTATCAACCTATATAACACCCAGCTCAAAACTCTAGCCCTTTTACATTTTGGCCCATCAGAAAATATAGAAGCCCAAGGAAACAATTTAAATCCAATTCAAACCGTGTTAATATTTCAATCCTTGATTCACGATTTTAAGTGGGAGACACAATGGTGGGGTTGTTTGTATACGTGGGTCTTTATCACCAACATGAGTGCATCTTCCACTATCTCCTTTCTTATGTTTAATAAAAAAAATGTAACACAGGTACTGCAGCTGTAGTCTCGCCATTTAAATTATCATTATCTTCATCATTTTCTTTGTAACATGAGGTGACAACAATGACTGTAATTGGTAGCAACAACAGAAAAATTTGTTGTCATAGCAGTAGTAGTTTTAATCGAATGATGATTATGAAAATTGAGTTTGAACTGAATAGAAGGAAACAAGAAAAATATGGTTGTGGTGTTGCTTCGGTTACTCAGAAAACAGAAAATAATATAAATGAACGGTGGTGTGGGACGTGGTTTATGATGAAAGGTGGTTGTCGTTGATTGTTCCGGCTGATCAAGCAGTCTCGTAACAGCAGAAGTAACAACTCAAAATAATGATGTTTAATGAGGGTTGTTGAGCAAAATAAGAGAGAGAGAGAGAGAGAGAGAGAGAGAGAGAGAGAAATATGGAGATGGTGGTTTACAGTGGCAATGTAGGTGATCAAGGGTGGTGCTCCGGTGGTGCGTGTGATTGAATTAGTGGTGTTAATGTGGTTGTAGTTGTAGTGGTTTTGAAGTGATCAATATAATTGAACACAACAGTTTTAAAACCGAAACAACAACAAGGTGGGTTTAGGTGATAGTTTAACGGTGATGGTTTTGTTGATGGTGGTTCGAAACCGAATAGTAATAGGAGAACTAATAAGTTCAAGTGGTGATGGTTTGTATGATGAATCATGGTGGTTCATGTAAGGTGGTTGTGGTGGTGAAGTTTTTAATGGTTCACGAATAATGTAAAGAAGAAAGATAGTGAGAGAAGAAGTAAGAATGTGATGAGTTATTGATCCGAGGTGGCTCAACGTTTGCAGAGGGTGGCGTGAGGTTTGGTGATTGGAGAAGATGAAGTAAAATAGAGATGGGTGTTGTGATTCTTCTAAGCTCATGTGTATATAATAGCATATGTATTATTAATATTAAGATAGTGACTAGATGGATTGATGGATCAGTATAATAGAATAATAATATAATAATATATATGAAGTGTTAAGAATCGTGTAACACAGTATCCTAATTAAATCTCGTGATTTTTAGTTGGATGTACACTACCGACAATTTTTCACGGACTATTATATCGTGTCCCGTTATTCACTCAGTGGCGAATAAAAAGTCTCCAGAAAAATCCTAAATTTTTAAATTAATTATATTTATTTATTTTGGTCATTATGGTATAAAATTCAATCTTTAATTTGTTAAATAAAAATTACATCAACTGTCCCCCTCAATTTTGGGTAAAATATAAAAAGTGTTAAAATTAAATAACTAGGTCCTAAATATAATTTTAGTAAGCCTAAATTTTATAGAACTCATTTTCGTATCACCGTTTATTTTAAAATTACAATGGTTTGAATTTAACTTGCTTAATATCAATCGAAACATCAAATGAGTATTACAATTATTTAATATTTATTTTTAATATAGTTTATTTATATATAGAGATATATTTTAAATAATAATTATTATAATATCCTATTTTTATTTTATTAATTTTTAATAACAACATATAATACTTTAAATTATATTTCAAGTTATTATTTAGATATACATACACACATATCTATTTACAATTAATTATTCGTGAATCGTCGAGAGCAGTCGAAGGTAAATTGAATATATGAACATCTTTCCAAAATTTTAAGACTCAACTTTACAGACTTTGCTTATCATGTCGGAATCATATAAAGATTAAGTTTAAATTTGGTCGGAAATTTCCTGGTCGTCACAGTACCTACACGTTAAAGAAATTTCGTCCCGAAATATGAGTGTGGTTGTCATGGTTAACAATAAAAATGTTTTCATGAAGAATTTGAGCTGATAAATAGAGTTTTATTACTGTTGAGTAATATGAATAAGATAATTCAATTACTCGAAGAGTACGAGTGAAGCTATCACAAAAGAATGAAATGAGTAAATGCAAGTTTGTCTTAACCGGTGACGTAGCCATGGTTGATTTTAGAAAATAAGGTGCATCTTAACTTTTGACGTTGTCTTAGTTGAATTCCGGAATTCAAGGGATTTAAGAAAATCTTCGAAATCTAAAAGATTTGATTCTTCGGCGAATAAGGAAGTTAAGATCTCTATAATTAAATACGATGATCTGCCTCGATTACTCTATATGATATTTCCATTATAAATTAAACTTTTTCCGTTCCATAACTTTTACCTCTCCTATACCTAATTCCCAAATTTAAAAGGTTGTGAAAATGCTTAATCCCGTTCTGATCCTTGTCTTATCCTTACTATCGCAACAATCATTCTCCTTTTTCAACTTTCACCGGAGGAATCTGTTTTCTTCTACTTCGCCCTTGGGGTTATAGTGTTTTTAATTTTCCCGTGTCTTTATGTTGCGATAAACATTGACATACACGGTTGGTAATTTATGTGTTGTCATTGGGTTTTATATCTTCCCTTATATTTCGATGTCCCTGCTTTTGTCTCCTATAATCATTGTCATCCACAGTTAATGTTCCCTCCTATTTGCTGCGATTTATAATCCCATTTACCCATTGAAGCTTTATGCTCTGTTTTCTCTTCTATCCATTAAGCACATCAAGTAATGGTACAGAATTCGTAGGTATGGATTTTCGAATGAACATGGCTAATGTTCTAAGAGAGAAATTGTAATAGCACGATCTTGATTGGTTAACTTACCATAATTCAAAAGAAAAGATAGAACTATCAGGAAGATATGTTCTTGATATGTTGTAGATTAGGTAGAATGTAAGAGTCGTGTGACATGGCACCTGATGACATTATGGTCTGTGAATCATCAAGTTCCATTAGAAACTCAGCATGACTTACTGTAATATAATCACATTGATCAAGTGTCATTATATTATACTAACTCATGCATCAATTTCCAACACTTATTCAAAATCATTCATAATTTAAACTTGAATTTTAAAGAAATTTAGAAACTAAAGTAGTTTCCTTTATGATGTAATATAGATCGCACGAAGAGATAAATAATTTCGGACGAGAATATTTATGAAAATATCTTCAGAAATATCGAAGATATTTATGATGATATTTTGGAATTTCTAAATTCGAAAGTTGATTAGGAAAAATTTCCGCAAGATTTTAACATGACTTCGGAGCAAGATATTCTCTAAAGATTTCAACGGATCCAGTATTACCTGGATTCTTAGAATATAGGGTATGGTCCTTGTATTTGTCCTTGGTCTCCTTCGTGGTTAGCTCAATCCGTTTTTCAGTTACAACTTTTCTGAGCTTTTTCAACATACTATTCTTTATCATAAAACTTCCGACAAGGTCGTTTACGGTTGTCTATAGTTTCTGCTGCTTCATTCAGCTTTTTTTTTTAAGTTCAATGTATTGATTCGTAGGCTGGGTGCTTTTCAAAATTTCAGATTGGAAGGTCCATATTCTAAGAGATAAAGGTTATACATATAACTGTTGATGTAGTCATGCTGCGAGATTCAAAATACTGATTGTTAATTCCCGGTAATTGGTATGACAATTCTCGTTACAAGATGCGGATGAGTATATGAATAGGTTTCAACAAAGTTAATGATTTTTCGGAAAGTCAAAGATCAATGAAGTTGCTGGTAAGTTTACTGCTAGTGCGGTGGAATATAAACGGTTTCCTGATAACGATGACGAAAGGCAAACTTATATATCGAGGTTATAATAAGGCTAATCCGAATGGAAGTCAAAATTGTCTTGCTGGAGCTGTGACAAAATCGGCTAATTGCAATGTAATTTTCGGTAATAACAATGTCAAAGAAACTATCACAGATACGTGTTAAACATTTACTCAGGTTCTGAGTGTTTTCAGGTGCATAATTATATGCATCAATCTTTTCTTCCATAGATGAAGTACGGTTGGTTCATCCTCTCGATTGAGGTGTTTTCAAGAATCATGAAAGGTTTGAACGCAGATTGTAATTGTCAAGATACAATTGAGGGTTAAGATGAAATTAAGTGGCAAACTTGAAGAAATGTTTAGTTTCATATGTTATAATCAATATTTTAATTCATTTTAATTGTCCAATGTTATTAGTCCACAGTCGATAGTCCACAGTTAATAGTCAAATAATTCTTATATAGTTTAATATATAATATTCGAATTAATTAATACGTATCGTGATCCGTGTACATGTCTCAGACTCGATCACAACTCAGACTATATATATTATTGTAGAATCAACCTCAACCCTGTATAGCTAACTACAGCATTACTGCATATAGAGTGTCTATGGTTATTCCAAATAATATATATAGATGCGTCGATATGATATGTCAAAACCTTGTATAAGTGTCCCGATATTTAAAGTGCGTAAAATAAATAACAGAAATTAAATGATGATAAATAAAATTGCGAGAATTAAAATTGCGATAAATAAAATGCGATAAATAAATTGCGATAAATAAAATTAAATCAGTTAGCTAGGAACAGTTAGCGTGGATTCTTAACAAAATTCTCATAATTAATTTGTTTGTTTCTAACAAATTTTATTTTGTCCAATATTTTCTTCATTATACCATTTGTTGGATTCTGATAAATCAAAATCCAAATACGAAATTGAATGAAATTGGTTATTCTGTGGTGAACGGATACATATATCTGTGGATGTAAGTAGGATAGTAAATGACTGTTGAATCAGATTCGAAGATTGTACAATGTAACTTATTAATGTGAAATCTAAATATTCCTCGGGTATTACCTACCCGTTAAAATATTTTCACCATTAACAGTTTGTACAAAAGAATTTTTAATTACAATCTTTATGAAAACATATATACATATATATTTTCTTCAGATGTAATCATGGATTTAATGAGTTAATATGATATTAATCTCATTTGATTTATCGTTAGAACAAGAATACATAATCTCTAAAACATTAAAAATTATCTATTCGTCATGTAGAACGAAGATAAATGATGTAGAACGATTCGTAAAACGATGATTATGCTCGAGGTGCATAATGAGATGTTGAGGCGCGTGATGTTAAAATTTGGGTTGTTGGTGGTACTGGTGCTGATGTTGGTGATACTGTTGATGCCGGTGATGCTGCTGAAGCTGGTAATTTTTGTACCATATTCTCCAAATTGATTACTCGAGCGTGAAGTTCGTTGACTTCTTACTCCAGGATGATTGTCGATAAGAAAGAGCGAATGAATAAGGTTTAGAATCTGAGTTATGATATAGTCGTGGCAAGATATTTGGGAAATGAGGGTGAAAATGGTGTTACGAACAGGTTCGCTGGTAAGTGCTTCAGGTTCTTCATCAAGAGGTGAATTCGGTTAGTGGAAGGGATCGCCTTCTGCGCGTCTCCATTGATTAAGTCGACTACGAACCCATCAGATGGATTGGGGATGGATTATTGATTGATTCATTCTGGTGACACTGCTTTCGGAGCTTAGGTGAAACTCCATATCGGAATACCTGTCGGAATCCGAGGAATTTGAACTGATAGAGGGATTCATCTCGTACGATCAGATGAAAGATTCTCGATAAGAAATAGATTATAGGATGTAGATTAGTACCCTGCCATACATAATTTATATATGCATATATAATACTAAAATCCCATAAGTTACGGAGGAATCTACGGAAGCTATCAGGCAAAGGTAATAATAACAGATACGCTAAGATATGAATTTATCTATACACTATCTATGAAATAGAGACAGTAAGATATGTCTAGACTTTAAGGATGATAAGCAAATAATTTTTGACACTAAATTATAAGCAAAACTTTTGACATGCAGACACGGTCGAAGTCCAGACCCACTAATGCATCTAAACAACTATCAGTTAGACACACTAATGCAAGACCTGGTTCGCTAAGACCACCGCTCTGATACCAACTGAAAGGACCCATTCATATACATTATAAACGATTCACAATAGTTGATTTCATCGCGAGGTATTTGACCTCTATATGATACATTTTACAAACATTGCATTCGTTTTTAAAAGACAAACTTTCTTTACATCAAAAATTGACAGGCATGCATACCATTTCATAATATCCACTATCCAACTATAAATTGACTTAATAATAATCTTTAGTGAACTCAAAGACTTGAATGCAACGTTCTTCAAAATATGCCATGAAAGACTCCAAGTAATATCTTTAAAATGAGCAAATGCACAGCGGAAGATTTCTTTAATACCTGAGAATAAACATGCTTTAAAGTGTCAAACAAAAGGTTGGTGAGTTCATTAGTTTATCATAATCGATCATTTTTATCATTTTAATAGACCACAAGAATTTCATTTCCAATTCTCATAAATATACGTCACATGCATAGAGGCAAAAATCATTCATATGGTGAACACCTGGTAACCGACATTAACAAGATGCATATACGAATATCCCCTATCATTTCGGGAAATCCTTCGGACATGATAAAAACGAATTCGAAGTACTAAAGCATCCGGTACTTTGGATGGGGTTCGTTAGGCCCAATAGATCTATCTTTAGGATTCACGTCAATTAGTAGATCAGTTTATTAATTCTTAGGTTACCAAGCAAAAGGGGCATATTCGGCTTCGATCATTCACCCATATAATATAGTTTCAATTACTTGTGTCTATTTCGTAAAATATTTATAAAAATTGTGCATGTATTCTCAGCCCAAAAATATAAAGGGTAAAAAGGCAAATGAAACTCACTTAATGTATTTTGTAGTAAAAATACATATGACGACATTGAACAATGCAGGGTTGGCCTCGGATTCACGAACCTATATCAATTATATATATTAAAACATATAATCGTAATCGAACAAGTTTATGTTTTATTATTAATTGTTATGTTAGTAACTTGTATGTTTCATTAATAAGTAAATTAACTATACTTATTTTATATACTTTAGATAAATAATTAGTACTTATTATGAAAATATAAATGTTGTTATGTGATATATTTTGAATATATTTTTATATAGCTATTTATTTGGTAAAATAATATCAATAATAATAAATAAAAATTTGTATCTTATTATGATAATATTAATAATACTAAAAGTAATTAGGTTTAGTAATGATACTGATATTAATAGTTTTGATAATAATAAAAGTAATGTTAGTAATAATAATAATTTTAATAAAAATTATAATAATGATAAGAAAAAAAAATGTTAGTTTTTCATTGAAATAATATTTTAAATAATAATGGTACTTTTAATAAAAATGATGATTTTAATAGAAATTTTAGTAGTCATTTTAATAATAATTCCAATATTAATGTTAGGTGATAATTCTAATACTATTATTAATAATAATGATACTTTTAGTAATAATGGTCACAATAATAATACTCATGATAATCATAATGCTAATACTCATATTAATAATAATAATAATAATAATAATAATATATATTTTTGCAATAAAAATAATGATAATAATATTGATTATACTAATAATCTTATTTCTAATATTGGTAATAATAATAATTACTTAATATTAATCAACAATAGATAATAATAATAATAATAATAATAATAATAATAATAATAATAATAATAATAATAATAATAATAATAATAATAATAATAATAATAATAATAATGAAATAATAATAATAATAATAATAATAATAATAATAATAATAATAATAATAATAATAATAATAATAATAATAATAATAATAATAATGAAATAATAATAATAAGAGTATTAGTAATAACTACCTCAAAGGAGTAGCCCTTAAAAAAATGCCCAAGTCCGGGTTTGAACCCGCAATGTCTCGCTAACCCGATAACATCCTTAACCATTCGTCTGTTTTTGTTTTGCTGATTAATATGATACTTATATTTATATAACCCCTTTTCTTCCTGTTTCCCTTTCTTCTTATTTTTTTTTAAAAAAAAATGCCACAAACAGGGATTGAACTTACGACCTCTCGATTCCCAATACACTTCCTAACCAACTAGGCTATGCCGATTTTCTGATATACAATACAACTACATCTTTAAAACCCCATAACTATATTTCTTTTCTTTTTCTTCCTACTTTCATATGATCATTATCATTAAACCTCCTTATCTATCATCACATAATCATAACAACATCATCAATCTTAACTAAACCTAATCTCATCATCATAATTATTAACATACACCGTATATTATCATCATCGAGCTATTAATATCGACGTACATGATCATCATTTTAGTCATCATCATCACCATACTATCAATATAACCATCATCACATCATACAGATCAAACATCATCATCATCTTCCATGATCTATAGAATCATCATTATCATCATACCCGTTTAGCATCTAATCGTGATTATTATCATAATAATCTCCTTAACTTAATTAATCGTTCCTAATCCTAATTACTAACATCATAATACTTGTATATCATCTAGTCTATCATCATTTCATAACTAATATCATTTAACCATCTAATCGCCGTCATTACCATAAAAAAATAAATAACCAAAATATATAATCGAAGCAATAGCAGTACGTGGAAATGATTATCAACCTATATAACACCCAGCTCAAAACTATGGCCCTTTTACATTTCGGCCCATCAGAAAATATAGCAGCCCAAGGAAAAAATTTAAATCCAATTCAAACCGTGTTAATATTTCAATCCTTGATTCACGATTTTAACTGGGAGACACAATGGTGGGGTTGTTTGTATACGTGGGTCTTTATCACCAACATGAGTGCATCTTCCACTATCTCCTTTCTTGCGTTTAATAAAAAAAATGTAACACAGTTACTGCAGCTGTAGTCTCGCCATTTAAATTATCATTATCTTCATCATTTTCTTTGTAACATGAGGTGACAACAGCGACCGTAATTGGTAGCAACAACAGAAATTTTTTTTTGTTACAGCAGTAGTTGTTTTAATCGAATGATGATTATGAAAATCGAGTTTGAACTGAATAGAAGGAAACAAGAAAAATATGGTTGTGGTGTGGCTTCGGTTACTCAGAAAACAGAAAACAATATAAATCAACGGTGGTGTGGGACGTGGTCTATGATGAAAGGTGGTTGTCGTTGATTGTTCCGGCTGATCAAGCAGCCTCGTAACAGCAGAAGTAGCAGCTCAAAATAATGATGTTTAATGAGGGTTGTCGAGCAAAATGAGAGAGAGAGAGAGAGAGAGAGAGATATGGAGATGGTGGTTTATAGTGGCAATATAGGTGATTAAGGGTGGTGCTCTGGTGGTGCGTGTGATTGAATTAGTGGTGTTAATGTGGTTGTAGTTGTGGTAGTTTTAAAGTGACCAAATAATCGAACACAGCAGTTTTAAAACCGAAACAACAACAGGGTGGGTTTAGGTGATAGTTTAACGGTGATGGTTTTGTTGATGGTGGTTCGAAACCGAATGGTAATAGGAGAACTAATAAGTTCAATTGGTGATGGTTTGTATGATGAATCATGGTAGTTCATGTAAGGTGGTTATGGTGGTGAAGTTTTTAATGGTTCACGAATAATGTAAAGAAGAAAGATAGTGAGAGAAGAAGTAAGAATGTGATGAGTTGTTGATCCGAGGTGGTTCAATGTTTGCAGAGGGTGGCGTGAGGTTTGGTGATTGGAGAAGATGAAGTAAAATAGAGATGGGTGTTGTGATTCTTCTAAGCTCATGTGTATATAATAGCATATGTATTATTAATATTAAGATAGTGACTAGATGGATTGATGGATCAGTATAACAGAATAATAATATAATAATATATATGAAGTGTTAAGAATCGTGCAACACAATATCCTAATTAAATCTCGTGATTTTTAGTTGGATGTATACTACCGAAAATTTTTCACGGACTATTATATCGTGTCCCGTTATTCACTCAGTAGCGAATAAAAAGTCTCCAGAAAAATCCTAAATTTTTAAATTAATTATATTTATTTATTTTGGTCATTATAGTATAAAATTCAATCTTTAGTTTGTTAAATAAAAATTACATCAACTGTCCCCCTCAATTTGGGGTAAAATATAAAAAGTGTTAAAATTAAATAACTAGGTCCTAAATATAATTTTAGTAAGCCTAAATTTTATAGAACTCATTTTCGTATCACCGTTTATTTTAAAATTACAATGGTTTGAATTTAACTTGCTTAATATCAATCAAAACATCAAATGAGTATTACAATTATTTAATATTTATTTTTAATATACTTTATTTATATATAGAGATATATTTTAAATAATAATTATTATAATATCCTATTTTTATTTTATTAATTTTTAATAACAACAACATATAATACTTCAAATTATATTTCAAGTTATTATTTATATATACATACACACATATCTATTTACAATTAATTATTCGTGAATCGTCGAGAGCAGTCGAAGGTCAATTGAATATATGAAGATCGTTCTAAAATTTTAAGACTCAATTTTACAGACTTTGCTTATCATGTCGGAATCATATAAAGATTAAGTTTAAATTTGGTCGAAAATTTCCGGGTCGTCACAAAATAAAACCTTCCCACAAGTGACGGATTCAGTAGTTGGAATGAGAAACAAGGTTTTTAGATTATTACGGGGCTGTTGGATATTACGAAACCCTCGTCCTTTTGACGACATTACAACATGCTGCCTAGCCAATGGTCATAACGGTTATTTTCCATAAGACCAAGGATGGAAAGTCGTCTTAGTAAAACCAAAATGCATGACTTGTTTATGGACTTATGAATTACGTGTCTTTATTTCCTTTGCTGAACAACTTGCGTATTAACTAGATTTATCTTCAAAACTATCTTGTATCAAAGTGTACTATATTTCATGTTATATGTAATATAGCGATGTTGTAAGTTTGAAGAATATTTATATGTGATATATTATTATAATCAGTTTTTCATATGGAATTGTAGTAGTTGAATTGTATATTATCTACTAAGTATGAACTTAATGGGTAGGTAGTACCCGAATTTAAACTTATAAAATGCTAATATGAAGAAAAAACTTTTATAAATGAGTTCATATTATGCTACGAAATACTATTGACTACTCTTAATATTCTGTATGATTAACTCGATTCAGTTGGCTATTTTGAAGGAAATGGCACCGACTACTCGACACACCATGAATATGAGCAAAGAGGAATTTCGTACCTTTCTTGCTGCAAACATAGCCGCAGTACAGGCTGCGCTACATACCAAAAATAACTCTGAATCTAGCAATGCAGCTAACGACGCAAGAAATCGTGTAGGATGCTCCTACAAAGAATTCACTGCCTGCAAACCTTTGGAATTTGATGGAACCGAAGGACCAATTGGATTGAAACGGTGGACCGAAAAAGTCGAATCGTTGTTTGCCATAAGTAAGTGTACTGGAGGACAAAGTTAAGTACACTACGCATACCTTCACAGGTACTACGTTAACGTGGTGGAACACCATCTTGAACAGGTAGGACAAAATGCTGCTTACGCACTACCGTGGTCGACATTCAAGCAATTGATGAACGAGCAGTACCGTCCTAGAAACGAAGTCAATAAGCTCAAGGTAGAGCTTAAAGAGTTACGAACACAAGGGTTCGACATTACCACGTATGAACGACGATTCACAGAGTTGTGCCTATTGTGTCCGAGAGCGTTCGAAGATGAAGAAGAGAAGATCGATGCGTTTGTAAAAGGGTTACCAGTAAGGATTCAAGAAGATGTGAGTTCACACGAGCCCGCTTCCATACAAAAGGAAAGTCGAATGGCTCATAAACTCATAAATCAGATTGATGGAAGAATTAAAGAGAGCAGGCGGCCGAAGAAGCCAACATGAAACAACTCAAGAGGAAGTGGGAGGAAAACGGTGACAAGAGTCACCAGTACAACAACACTAACAATTACAACCACAATCGCAACAACTATCCCAACAACCGCAACAACAATCGCAACAATAACCGCAATCCTAACAATAACTACAACAAACATCCCAACAACAACAACAACTACAACAACCATTTCAACAACAATAACAATCCCAACAACAACCTTAATAACAACAACGGCAACAAAAACCAAAAACAGCCATGTCATAGGTGTGAAGAAAAGCATCAGGGGTTTTGCACAACATTTTTCAACAGGTGTAAAAGAAATGGTTATAGCACGAAAAAGTGTGAGGTCTATGGACCAAATTTTAACAGAACAAAAGGAATAAATAGTGTCAGAACAAGTAATGCCGGAACGAATAGTGTCGGATCAAGTAATACCAACGCTGTTTATTATAAATGTGGAAAACCAGGCCACATTATTAGAAATTGCCCGAATCAGGGGAATACTAATGGGCAGGGCCGTGGAAGAGTTTTCAATATTAATGCGGCATAAGCACAGGAAGACCCGGAGCTTGTTACGGGTACGTTTCTTATTGACGATAAATCTGCTTATGTTTTATTTGATTCGGGTGCGGATAGAAGCTATATGAGTAGAGAATTTTGTGCTAAATTAAGTTGCCCATTGACACCCTTGGATAATAAATTTTTACTCGAATTAGCAAATGGTAAATTAATTTCAGCAGATAATATATGTCGGGATAGAGAAATTAAACTGGGTGATGAAACGTTTAAGATTGATTTAATACCAGTGGAGTTAGGGAGTTTTGATGAAATAATTGGCATGGACTGGTTGAAGAAGGTAAGAGTAGAGGTCGTTTGTTAAAAAATGTGATTCGCATTATGCGTGAAAAAGGAAAACCTTTAATGGTGTACGGAGAAAAGAACAACGCAAAGTTAAATCTTATTAGTAGTTTGAAGGCGCAAAAACTAATAAGAAAAGGTTGTTACGTCATTCTAGCACACATCGAGGAAGTTAAACCTGAAGAAAAGAACATCAGTGATGTTCCCGTCGCAAAAGAATTTTCCGATGTATTTCTGAAAGAATTATCGGGATTACCCCCACATCGATCCGTTGAATTTCAAATAGACCTTGTATCAGGAGCTGCACCAATAGCTCGTGCTCCATACAGACTCTCACCCAGCGAAATGAAAGAATTACAAAGTCAGTTGCAGGAACTTTTAGAGCGTGGTTTAATTCGACCAAGTACATCACCATGGGGAGCTCCTGTTCTGTTTGTCAAGAAGAAAGATGGTACATTCAGGTTGTGTATCGACTACCGAGAGTTGAACAAACTTACCATCAAGAACCGTTACCCATTACCGAGAATCGACGACTTATTTGATCAACTACAAGGCTCGTCGGTTTATTCGAAGATCGATTTACGTTCTGGATATCACCAAATGCGGGTGAAAGAGGATGACATTCCGAAGACTGCTTTTAGGACGCGTTACGGTCATTACGAGTTTATGGTTATGCCGTTTGGATTGACTAATGCACCAGCTGTGTTCATGGACCTCATGAATCGAGTGTGTGGGCCATATCTTGACAAGTTTGTCATTTTTTTCATCGATGACATACTTATTTACTCGAAGAATGATCAAGAGCACGAAGAACATTTGAGAAAAGTGCTAGAGCTGCTGAGAAAAGAAAAACTGTATGCTAAGTTTTCAAAGTGTGCATTTTGGTTGGAAGAAGTTCAATTCCTCGGTCATATAGTGAACAAAGAAGGTATTCTGGTGGATCCATCAAAGATTGAAACCGTTGAAAAGTGGGAAACCCCGAAAACTCCGAAACACATACGCCAATTTTTAGGGCTAGCTGGTTATTACAGGAGATTCATCCAAGATTTTTCCAAAATAGTAAAACCCTTGACTGCATTAACGCATAAAGGGAGGAAATTTGAATGGAAGGATGAACAAGAAAAAGCGTTTCAATTATTGAAGAAAAAGTTAACTACGGCACCTATATTGTCATTACCTGAAGGGAATGATGATTTTGTGATATATTGTGACGCCTCAAAGCAAGGTCTCGGTTGTGTATTATTACAACAAACGAAAGTAATTGCTTATGCTTCTAGACAATTGAAGATTCACGAGCGGAATTATACGACGCATGATTTGGAATTAGGCGCGGTTGTTTTTGCATTAAAGACTTGGAGGCACTACTTATATGGGGTCAAAAGTATTATATATACCGACCACAAAAGTCTTCAACACATATTTAATCAGAAACAACTGAACATGAGGCAGCGCAGATGGATTGAATTGTTGAATGATTACGACTTTAAGATTCGTTATCACCCGGGGAAGGCAAATGTGGTAGCCGACGCCTTAAGCAGAAAAGACAGAGAACTCATTCGAGTAAAAGCTATGAATATAATGATTCACACTAACCTTACTACTCAAATAAAGGAGGCGCAACAAGGAGTTTTAAAAGAGGGAAATTTAAAGGATGAAATACCCAAAGGATCGGAGAAGCATCTTAATATTCGGGAAGACGAAACCCGGTATAGGGCTGAAAGGATTTGGGTACCAAAATTTGGAGATATGAGAGAAATGGTACTTAGAGAAGCTCATAAAACCAGATACTCAATACATCCTAGAACGGGGAAGATGTATAAGGATTTCAAGAACCCAATGGCCGGGTATGAAAGCCGATGTTGCTAAATACGTAGGAGAATATTTGACGTGTTCTAAGGTCAAAGCTGAGCATCAGAAACCATCAGGTCTACTTCAACAACCCGAAATCCTGGAATGGAAATGGGAAAATATTACCATAGATTTCATCACTAAATTGCCAAGGACTGCAAGTAGTTTTGAAACTATTTGGGTAATAGTTGATCGTCTCACCAAATCAGCACACTTCCTACCAATAAGAGAAGATGACAAGATGGAGAAGTTAGCACGACTGTATTTGAAGGAAGTCATCTCCATACATGGAATACCAATCTCTATTATCTCGGATAGGGATGGCAGATTTATTTCAAGATTCTGGCAGACATTACAGCAAGCATTAGGAACTCGTCTAGACATGAGTACTGCCTATCATCCACAAACTGATGGGCAGAGTGAAAGGACGATACAAACGCTTGAAGACATGCTACGAGCATGTGTTATTGATTCCGAAAACAGTTGGGATCGACATCTACCATTAGCAGAATTTTCCTACAACAACAGCTACCATTCAAGCATTGAGATGGCGCCATTTGTAGCACTTTATGGTAGAAAGTGCAGGTCTCCGATTTGTTGGAGTGAAGTGGGGGATAGACAGATTACGGGTCCGAATATAATACAAGAAACTACCGAGAAGATCATCCAAATTCAACAACGGTTGAAAACCACCCAAAGTCGACAAAAGAGCTACGCCGACATTAAAAGAAAAGATATAGAATTTGAAATTAGAGAGATGGTCATGCTTAAGGTTGCACCTTGGAAAGGTGTTCTTCTATTTGGTAAACGAGGGAAATTAAATCCAAGGTATATAGGACCATTCAAGATTATTGATCTTGTCGGACCAGTAGCTTACCGACTTGAATTACCACAATAACTCACGGCTGTACATAACACTTTCCACGTCTCAAATTTGAAGAAATGTTTTGCTAAAGAAGATCTCACTATTCTGTTAGACAAAATCCAAATCAACGAAAAACTTCAATTCGTCGAAGAACCCATCGAAATAATGGATCGTGAGGTTAAAAGACTTGAGCAAAATAAGATACCAATTCTAAAAATTCGATGGAATGCTCGTAGAGGACCCGAGTTCACCTGGGAATGAGAAGATCAGATGAAGAAGAAATACCCGCACTTATTTCCAGAAGATACGCCAACACCTCCAACTGCTTAAAATTTCGGGACGAAATTTATTTAACGGGTAGGTACCGTAGTGACCCGAACTTTTCCATTTTAATATATATTAAATGAAATTGTTATTCACATGATTAAGTGTTTCCAACATGTTAAACAATCAAACTTGTTAAGACTTGATTAATTAAAATAGGTTTCATATAGACAATTGACCACCCAAGTTGACCGGTGATTCACGAACGTTAAAACTTGTAAAAACTATATGATGACATATATATGATTATATATATATATATATATATATATATATATGATGACATATATATGATTATATATATAGTTAACATGATATTATGATAAGTAAGTATCTCATTAGGTATTTTAATAATGAGTTATATACATAAAATTGAGTTTATTGAATTAAGAAACTCAAAACGATATATATAACGATTATCGTTATAACAACGTCTTACTAAATACATATGAATCATATTAAGATATTGATAAACTATGTTTAATCATGATAAATGATAAGTAAACATGTCATTAAGTGTATTAACAATGAACTACATATGTAAAAACAAGACTACTAACTTAATGATTTCGAAACGAGACATATATGTAACGATTATCGTTGTAACAACATTTAACTGTATATATATCATACTAAGATATATTAATATATCATAATATCATGATAATGGAATAATTTAACATCTCTTTAGATATAATAAACAATGGATTAACAACATTTAACAAGATCGTTAACCTAAAGGTTTCAAAACAACATTTACATGTAACGACTAACGATGACTTAACGACTCAGTTAAAATGTATATACATGTAGTGTTTTAATATGTATTTATACACTTTTGAAAGACTTCAAGACACTTATCAAAATACTTCTACTTAAGAAAAATGCTTACAATTACATCCTCGTTCAGTTTCATCAACAATTCTACTCGTATGCACCTTATTCATACTCTTACAATACACAGCTTTTAGATGTATGTACTATTGGTATATACACTCCAATGATCAGCTCTTAGCAGTCCATGTGAGTCACCTAACACATGTGGGAACTATCATTTGGCAACTAGCATGAAATATCTCATAAAATTACAAAAATATTAGTAATCATTCATGACTTATTTACATGTAAACAAAATTACACATCCTTTATATATAATCCATATACCAACGACCAAAAACACCTACAAACACTTTCATTCTTCAATTTTATTCATCTAATTGATCTCTCTCAAGTTCTATCTTCAAGTTCTAAGTGTTCTTCATAAATTCTATAAGTTCTAGTTTCATAAAATCAAGAATACTTCCAAGTTTGCTAGCTTACTTCCAATCTTGTAAAGTGATCATCCAACCTCAAGAAATCTTTCTTATTTACAGTAAGATATCTTTCTAATATAAGGTAATACTCATATTCAAACTTTGATTCAATTTCTATAACTATAACAATCTTATTTCGAGTGGAAATCTTACTTGAACTTGTTTTCGTGTCATGATTCTGCTTCAAGAACTTTCAAGCCATCCAAGGATCCTTTGAAGCTAGATCTATTTTTCTCATTTCCAGTAGGTTTATCCACAAAACCTGAGGTAGTAATGATGTTCATCACATCATTCGATTCATATATATAAAACTGTCTTATTCGAAGGTTTAAACTTGAAATCACTAGAACATAGTTTAGTTAATTCTAAACTTATTCGCAAACAAAAGTTAATCCTTCTAACTTGACTTTTAAAATCAACTAAACACATGTTCTATATCTATATGATATGCTAACTTAATGATTTAAAACCTGGAAACACGAAAAATATCGTAAAATTGGACATACGCCGTCGTAGTAACACCGCGGGCTGTTTTGGGTTTGATAATTAAAAACTATGATAAACTTTGATTTAAAAGTTGTTCTTCTGGGAAAATGATTTTTCTTATGAACATGAAACTATATCCAAAATCATGGTTAAACTCAAAGTGGAAATATGTTTTTCAAAATGGTCATCAAGACGTCGTTCTTTCGACTGAAATGACTACCTCTTACAAAAAAGACTTGTAACTTATATTTCCGACTACAAACCTATACTTTTTATATTTAGATTCATAAAATAGAGTTCAATATGAAACCATAGCAATTTGATTCACTCAAAACAGATTTAAAACGAAGAAGTTATGGGTAAAACAAGATTGGATATTTTTTGATTGTTGTAGCTACGAGAAATATTGTAACAATTCTATACAAATCATATCCTAGCTAACTTATATTGTATTATACATGTATTCTAATATATTATATAATCTTGGGATACCATAGACACATATGCAAATGTTTTGACATATCATATCGACCCATGTATATATATTATTTGGAACAACCATAGACATTCTATATGCAGTAATGTTTGAGTTAGCTATACAGGGTTAAGGTTGATTCCAAAAATATATATACTTTGAGTTGTGATCTAGCCTGAGATGTGTATACACTGGGTCGTGGATTGATTCAAGATAATATATATCAATTTATTTCTGTACATCTAACTATGGACAACTAGTTGTCGGTAACTAACGAGGACAGCTGACTTAATAAACTTAAAACATCAAAATGTATTAAAAATGTTGTAAATATATTTTGAACATACTTTGATATATATATGTATATATTTGTTATAGGTTCGTGAATCGACCAGTGGCCAAGTCTTACTCCCGACGAAGTAAAAATCTGTGAAAGTGAGTTATAGTCACACTTTTAAAATCTAATATTTTGGGATGAGAATACATGCAGTTTTATAAATTTTTTATGAAATAGACACAAGTAAATGAAACTACATTATATGGGTGAATGATCGAAGCCGAATATGCCCCTTTTTCTTGGTAGCCTAAGAATTAGTAAACCGATCTACTAAAGATAGATCTATTGGGCCTAACGAACCCCATTCAAAGTACCGGATGCTTTAGTACTTCGAATTCATTTTTATCATGTCCGAAGGATTTCCCGGAATGATAGGGGATATTCTTATATGCATCTTGTTAATGTCGGTTACCAGGTGTTCACCATATGAATGATTTTTATCTCTATGTATGGGATATATATTGAAATATAAAATCTTGTGGTCTATTATTATGATTTGATAATATATAGGTTAAACCTATAACTCACCAACATTTTTGTTGACGTTTTAAGCATGTTTATTCTCTGGTGATTATTAAGAGCTTCCGCTGTTGCATACTAAAATAAGGACAAGATTTGGAGTCCATGCTTGTATGATATTATGTAAAAACTGCATTCAAGAAACTTATTTTTTTGATGTAATATATTTCTTATTGTAAACCATTATGTAATGGTCGTGTGTAAACGGTATATTTTAGATTATCATTATTTGATAATCTACGTAATGCTTTTTAAACCTTTATAGATAAAATAAAGGTTATGGTTGTTTTAAAAATGAATGCAGTCTTTGAAAAACGTCTCATATAGAGGTCAAAACCTCGCGACGAAATCAATTAATATGGAATGTTTATAATCAATATGAACGGGACATTTCATGCTACATATTATTCACACAATCATTTAACTTCCTAATCTCCATATCTTGGTAATGAAACTTCAATACCCTCATCACCATAGACAACCATCACAAATGTAGCTGCAATATGTTTGAAACCGTTCACTGCTATATACTTCTTTTGCTCCCTCTCTCTAGAATCTTGTTTCATCAAAAACCAACACTTAAACTCAATAAACCGGCATCTATTATCTGCTTCCTGATCAGTCGAGAAACCTCACCACCAAGCCATCAATAACCACCTTCAATCTATTTAGATGTAACCACCACCATCACACTGACAACCATCGGTCACCACCACCTACATCATCTCTCTCTCTCTCTCTCTCAGCCTTTCTTCTTAGCTAAACATAAAGAATGCCACAAACCATATAACCCCGTTTTTTTGCTGCTACTATTTCTTTTGCTCAATCGAACACCCAACTCACCACAGCTGCACTTCCACGGTTCTGTATCTCTAACCCATGTTTTTTTGTTTCTAACTTGTTTTATCAATGAAAGCAAGATGAAAGATACGATATTAGAAAAGTGGGTTGAGCAAAGTTTAAAGTGACGAAATGGGTTATATATATATATATATATATATATATATATATATATATTCATAGTTTAAGTTATAGATTGAATATATTAAAGTTACTTTATAATCTTGTATGGCCGACCACAAAGGATAAATTAGCTGTTTCCAATATCTGTTGAAAATGTAACCCACCCAATGGACCCCTATTCGATTATTGTAATGGAGTAGTTGATCAAACTTTTAGAATGCCTTTCCTTTTTGACGTGGGGTTTGTGGTCGTGTATGGCGTGCTTTGGAAAGAAACAGCAGGCCCACCTTGGGATTTTTGGTTTGTAGTTGATGAATATCAAGAAGTAAGGAAGATAACTAACCATTGATGTTGATACTCGATGATGACACAGTGGTGATGAAGTGTTCGTTGTTCTTGTTTACATTTAAACAAGCTGCAAAACAAATAACTTCAAATGGATAATGGAGCACTAGATTTAGATGTTGATTGGACCGTGAATTTGAGTCCAATAAGATATGATGTTGGGCCGAGAGCTTTTATTGGGGTGTTGGACCGAATAAGGAAGATGGGAGAAATAGCATTGATACATGAAATTATATGATGTTTAGGGAAAATAAGGATGATGATTACGTAATGTAATAACACGATAATGATGAAGTATTAGGTGATGATAATAACACATGATATATAATATATAGAAGATGATGTTTATGGTGTGTTATGATAATGAAATACGTACGGGATAATAATCACAAAGAATGATGATGACATAATGATGGTAAGTCGAGAAAGATGAACGAGATGATGGCGATTAAATGAAGAAGGATCGTGATGATGGAAAGAAAGAATGATAATGATGATTGTTGTTATGATTATGATGATGATTGTAAGAGTTAGAATGATGATAGGCATATAAAGAGAAAACAGAAAAAGAGTTATATAGAGATAATCTAGGAAATTAAAACAGAAATACAGAATTAGAGGGACGGTTGGGTGTTTGGTTGGAGAACGAGAGGTCGAGGGTTCGAGCCAGTCTGTTCCATTATTTTTTTTGGGAGCTTATCCTTTAAGGTAGTATTTTTATTTCTATCTATTATTATTATTATTATTATTATTATTATTATTATTATTATTATTATTATTATTATTATTATTATTATTATTATTATTATTATTATTATTATTATTATTATTATTATTATTATTATTATTATATTATTATTATTATTATTATTATTATTATTATTATTATTATTATTATTATTATTATTATTATTATTATTATTATTATTATTATTATTATTATTATTATTATTGTTATGTTTATTTTTATTATTGATATCATGATTTTTATTATTATCATTAATATAGTTAACATTAGTATCATTTGTATAAACATTATAAGTAGTGTTATTATTATTATAGTTATTATTATTATTATTAGTATTGATATAAGTATTAATACTTACATTATCATTATAATCATTATGGTTAATAGTTATTATTAAGTAATATTATTATTATTATCATTAATATCATTAGTATTATTAAAATAAGTATTATTAATAGTATTATCATTATTAGAAACATTATTATTTTTATCAAAATTATTATTATTATTATTATCATTATCAATAAAAGATAAGTATTTTTAAATTTATCATTTTTATTAGTATTATTTTTATCATTATTATTATTATTAGTATTATTAATATATCAAATAAAGATTTTTCTAAATAAAAATATATTTGTGACATAAAACATAACTATATTAATATTTTTGTAATAAATATTAGTATATAAGAATAAATATATCTAATTAAGTTATTAATGAAACATATAATTTATTAATATAACAATTATATCACTAATAATAACATATATAAATTTGTTCGATTACAATATGTTAATATATATAATTGATATAGGTTCGTGAATCGCAGGCCAACCCTGTTTTGTTCAATGTCGTCATATGTATTTTTACTACAAAATACAGTATGGTGAGTTTCATTACTCCCTTTTTAAATGCTTTTGCAGTATATATTTTTGGGACTGAGAATACATGTGCTGTTTTTATAAATGTTTGACGAAATAGACACAAGTAATTGAAACTACATTCTATGGTTGAATGATCGAAGCCGAATATGCCCATTTTCACTTGGTAACCTAAGAATTAGTAAACCAGTCTACTAATTGACGTGAATCCTAAAGATAGATCTATTGGGCCCAACAAACCCCATCCATTGTAACGGATGCTTTAGTACTTCGAAATTTATATCATGTCCGATGGATGTCCCAGAATGATGGGGATATTCTTATATGCATCTTGTTAATGTCGGTTACCAGGTGTTCAATCCATATGAATGATTTTTGTCTCTATGCATGGAACGTATATTTATGAGAAATGAAATTGAAAATCTTGTGGTCTATTAAAATGATGAAAATGATCGATTATAATAAACTAATGAACTCACCAACCTTTTGGTTGACACTTTAAAGTATGTTTATTCTCAGGTATGAAAGAAATCTTTCGCTGTGCATTTTCTCATTTTAGAGATATCACTTGGAGTCATTCATGACATATTTCAAAAGACATTGCATTCGAGTCGTTGAGTTCATCAAGATTATTATTAAGTCAATTATAGTTGGATATATTATGAAATGGTATGCATGCCGTCAGCTTTCGATGTAATGAAAGTTTGTCTTTTAAAAACGAATGCAATGTTTGTAAAATGTATCATATAGAGTTCAAGTACCTCGTGATGTAACCAAATGTAATGTATTCGTCCTTATGGATTAAGACGGGTCGTTATAGTCTACACACAGTGGTCAATGCTCCGAGGCTACCAGAAGATGTATGAAATGTGGTGCAGTAGGACATGAGTCCCAAAGGTGTTCGTTTCCAGGAAATGTGTGTTGGAGTTGTCACCAGGGCATCGTGCTATAAATTGTCCGTCCAAGAGTGTGAGTTCCGGGGTAGGGTCAGGTGCGCGTTCGGCATCAGTTGGAGGGTCTACTGCCTCGAGTGGGCAGAAGAGGAAGAACCCTCCCACAGCAGAGGCCAGAGCTCTTCAGATGTCAGTTGAAAAGGCTACTGAAACTGACGATGTGATCACCGATATGTTTTTAATCAACTCAATACCTGCTCGTGTATTGTTTGATTGTGGTGTAAATAAGTCTTTTATGTCATTAGACTTTTGTGCTAAATTGAATTTACCTGCTACTGTGCTGCCTGAACCGGTTAGAGTAGAGGTAGGTGATGGAAAGATCACACCCGTCACAACGTTTTTAACTGGGGTTAGTATTGATATTGAAGGAAA
The DNA here is from genome assembly GCF_046630445.1 of Rutidosis leptorrhynchoides. NCBI lineage: Eukaryota > Viridiplantae > Streptophyta > Magnoliopsida > Asterales > Asteraceae > Rutidosis > Rutidosis leptorrhynchoides. The sequence goes on along the minus strand of NC_092334.1, from coordinate 184,316,829 downwards.
GTCATTTCCTATGACTTGTTTAGTGTTACATATTCCTAGTTTTGATGTAGTGTTAGGAATGGATTGGCTGAGCCCACTTAGAGCTAGTATTAAGTGCGATAGGAAAATGATTTCCTTTCGTTTAGCTGATGGAACCCGTGTTATAACCCGAGGGGAACGGGGTGGGTATAATTTTCCGTTGATATCAATGATGAAAGCCAAGAAATCCTTATCCAAAGTGTGTGAATCGTTCCTAGCTTATGTAGTAGATGGTAAGAAAGAAAAGAAAGCGATAGCCGATATTCCGGTTGTTTCAGAGTTTCCGGAAGTGTTTCCAGACGAGTTACCACCGGTAAGAGAAGTAGAGTATAAGATTGAATTGGTGTCGAGAGCCACTCCAGTTGCCAAAGCCCCATATCGTTTAGCGCCATCAGAAATTCGTGAGATGATGTCACAAATTCAGGAGCTATTAGATCGTGGGTTTATTAGACCGAGTTCTTCTCTTTGGGGTGCACCAGTATTATTTGTTAAAAAGAAAGATGGTACCATGCGTATGTATATAGATTATCGGGAGTTGAATAAGAGAACAGTAAAGAATAAGTACCCGCTGCCTAGAATAGATGATTTATTCGATCAGTTGCAGGGTGCTTCATACTTCTCCAAGATAGATTTACGATCTGTGTATCATCAGGTTAGAGTTGCAGAATCTGACATCCCAAAGACAGCGTTTAGAACTAGGTATGGTCATTATGAGTTCTTGGTCATGCCGTTTGGGTTAACAAATGCGCCAGCAGTCTTCATGGATCTGATGAATAGGGTGTGTCGTCTGTTTCTAGATAAATTCGTGATTGTGTTTATAGATGACATATTGGTGTATTCAAAGATAGAGGCCGAGCACGTTGAACATTTAAGACAGATGTTGAATGTGTTGAAACATGAACAGTTGTTTGCAAAATTTTCTAAGTGTGAATTCTGGTTGAGAGAAGTGCAGTTTTTGGGTCATGTAATTTGTGCCGAGGGTATAAAAGTTGATCCATCAAAGATTGATGCGGTTATGAATTGGAAATCGCTAAGAAATCCGACAGAAATTAAGAGTTTTCTGGGATTAGCTGGTTACTACTGAAGGTTCATAAAAGATTTCTCAAAAATAGCGGGTCCATTGACTAAGTTGACTCGAAAGGACATAGCCTTTCGATGGGGTGATGATCAAGAAAATGCTTTTCAGACTTTGAAACAGTTATTGTGTCAGGCTCCAGTGTTAGCATTACCAGATGGTTTAGATGACTTCGTGGTCTATTGTGATGCGTCCTTCGCCGGATTGGGTTGTGTATTGATGCAAAGAGATAAAGAGATCGCGTACGCCTCTAGACAGTTAAAAGTTCATGAAAGAAATTATCCTGTACATGATTTAGAAATGGCTGCCGTAGTGTTTGCCCTGAAGTTATGGAGACATTATTTATATGGGACACATTGTGTAATATGTACAGATCACAAGAGTCTGCAATATATTTTCTCTCAGAAAGAATTGAATATGCGTCAAAGACGGTGGTAAGAGCTGATTAAAGACTACGATTGTGAAATCAAGTACCATCCGGGTAAAGCAAATGTCGTAGCAGATGCGTTAAGTCGTAAAATGTCAGATGAGAATGTGAAATTTTTGCGTTTGATTATAACTTCAGATTTGATCGATCAATTACGAACTGTTCAAGCCTGTGCTTTGGAGGATGAACATATTAAATCTGAACTTATGACTAAATGAAAATTTAACCTAATTGATGATTCTCGTGGACTTAAGACTTTAAATAACCGTATTTGGGTGCCTATGCTTGGAGACTTGAGGGATTTGATCATGACTGAAGCTCACAAATCCAGATTGATAGTACATCCAGGCAATAATAAGATGTATCAAGATTTGAAATCAGTGTATTGGTGGCCGACTATGAAAACAGGCATCGCTCGTTTTGTTGAAAAGTGTCATATTTGCGCGCAAGTGAAGGCAGAACATCAGAAACCGTATGGTTTGTTACGTCAGTTACAGACTCCAGAGTGAAAATGGGAGCATATCACGATGGATTTTGTGACAAAATTACCTAGAACTCAGAGAAAACACGATATGATTTGGGTAATAGTTGATCGTTTGACCAAGAGTGCTCATTTTCTTGCTACTCGTGAGACAGCGTCATTGAGTGAGTTAGCAGATCTGTATGTGAAAGAGATAGTTAGTCATCATGGTGTGCCAATATCGATTGTGTCAGACAGAGATTCTAGAATTGTATCGAACTTCTAGAACAGTCTACAACAGAATCTGGGTACACGTGTGAATCTGAGTACAGCTTATCATCCTCAAACAGATGGTCAGAGTGAACGAACGATAGAGACATTAGAGGATATGTTGAGAGCATGTGTATTAGAATATTGTAACACCGTACCTTTTTTTTTAACACAGCGGAAGTCTTATTTACAAAATAAGCCATTACGTACAAACATAAACATAATTATTACAACTTCATTCATAAATACATTATTATCAAAAATCGGTGTTACGTTAATATTCGATTTCATATGGACAACATCAGAGTTCTAGATTTGTCGAACACAACTCAACACGCCCATCTTCTCCCATGTCCATAAAAGCAAAAGACCTACAAACTGCAAGGGGGAAGGTGGAGGGGTTAGCACGAAGCTATGTGAATGGACTAATCTAACAGCTAAAACACATAGGTACAATCACCAGAACATGCAAAAACATAGCAATCTACCATTAACATACAACATAAAAGCAATACAAATACAATATCCAACAATCAATTAAATCTAAAGACCACTAAGGCATAAACACATCTTCAGCAACGGTCAATCCAAAGCAACCGTGATAACTACAAGCAATGGTCAATCAGAAGCAACCATCTGGGTAATTTGAAGCAACCCATTGAGAGACTCGGCGGCCTGGCCGGGCCAACGACCCCAGTTGATCAGTCTAGAGTCTACCGAAAACTCATAACTCTTTATCACTAGTATAAGTCTTTCACACATGATGGACGCGTGATTCTGACTTATATTAATCATACAACATCAATGATCCCAACCTGATCAGAAGCAAGGTTGATCTCTCCCGACTTGATCAGAAGCAAGGTCGATCCAATAAACGCGCGAGGTCATAGTCCACATCACACAACAACAAAGGTTCTAAGCATAGCAACTAGGTCAACGGTCTAGGTCATATCACTATATGCCTTAACGGCTAGATTAACCCACTCACCGAAAACCAGCACAAGAAGTACTCAGAGGTCTTATATTTCTGAGTCTTCACTTCTCCTGATCACCTGGAAACATCAGAAATAAAGTCAGTATAGTGTTCTAATCAATAATATAATTGATAAATACTATAAACTAGGTCATATTATCATATATTCATCATATTATAAGTCTAAAACATAAACTCAGTCAATAACGACACCAAACGAGTACAGAACAAGACATACACAATAAAATCCCTTTTTATGATCAAAATAAAGTTATATTTAGTTTCTTAAAACCTTATCATTGGATAATAAATTTCAAGACGTTTATTCATCTAAAACGGAGTTACGGATAGAAAGTTACAGCCTTTTCAAGTTTACTAAAAACTGACTAGTGCTCACTCGCGCGGACGAGGCCTCACTCGTGCGAGTGAGTCCTCAACCACGTGGTTGAGCCTCAAACGCATGGTCACATGTACGGGTGACCTGTCAGAAGTGTGGGAGCTGTTAGAACATTCCAGCTCGCTGATTTTTGCCATTTTGGCCCAAAAACTTGATTTTTGCAAGATCTAACACCAAAACCACTTCCAAAACATCATATAAACTATATAAAACATATTTCTAACATTAATTGAACATATCAAACACATTAAGATCAAGAATTAAGTAAAATCTAACCAAAACCCATAAGAACACCAAAACCCAATTTGCAACAACATTAATACATGAATCTGTGAATTACTTACCTTGTGTTGATCATGAAATCACTAGGAATCTGAATCTACAACTTGTTTAAATTAATTTTAACAAGATCAAGAGCTAGGGTTTGAGATTATGAACAAGATGAGAGTGTAAGAGTGTGTGTCTAGTTAGGTAAAAATGGCTAGAAGTGTCCAGAACACTTACATAAATGAGTGTTAAACCTATACCTCATATCACACGGGTATTTATCAGTTATCTGATATCTTTCGTACATTATTAGGCGGTCCTAACGAGGTCCAAATTAAATAAACAAACCTGTTCTGTAACCCTTGTCACGAACTGGTCTCAACTAAACAATGAAATAACCACAAACACATAATTAATTAAATCACTAATTAACACCATACTAAGGTAATTTGATCATTTCCACCTAGGTCCGATCTCAGGGTGTTACAAATCTACCCCCTTAAAGAGATTCCGTCCTCGGAATCTGGTCAAAGTCGTATGTCACAACAAAAATACTATCAACTACCAGTCATACAACACATAATAACATCTAATCAAGTAGTCACCTAACCTAATTCTCGTCTTATCTTAATGAAACTTCTGCATGATCTACCAAAATGTGCTTACATTGGCCAGACGTAATACATTATCATAGATCACGTCTCCATTTCAGTTAAGAAAGTCCGAGAAACCTAAATCCAAGTCATCTCTATCACTAAAGCTAACACTACCTCAAAGCACCTATTACTAAACAGATTACATCATCTACATAACATACTAAACACGCATTTCAGAAATCAAAAGCAACAACAAAGTTAGTCTGAACATACCAGTGTTTAAGTCTTCTGACACAACATCAGTATCTGCTACCATCTGATAAGCTCTAGCTATAGCCGTGGGAGGACCTTTTCTCTTCTGTCCTACTGATGCGGTAGATCCACCAACAAACGCCGACTGCACCCCAGACCCTGCCCCAGAACCACCTCTACCCACTGCCGGACACTGTGCTAACCTATGACCTTCCTTATGACAATTCCAACATACATTGCTTCCGAAAGAACATTGTTGAACATCATGTCCCACTATACCACACCTTAGACACCTTTTCGTACCCCGAGAACACTGTCCACTGTGGTAAGATCTGCACAAGTTACACCACTCTTTCTGTACAGAACCTGACCCACCCGTACTCGAAACTTCCATCGTACTGGACCCGGTTGACTTTCTTGATTTCAGACAGGACTGATAACTGGATTGACCTTCCGCCCTCTTCCCATAAGAACCACTCCCCACTCCCGCACTCCTTGCGGCTTTAACATCACTTTCTATCGCTTTGGCCATCTCAAAAGCTTGCGATAAAGAAGAAGCAAATCTAACCATTGATCGATACTCCGGCTTGATAACTCTAATAAAATGTTGAATTTTATCTTTCTCATGCGGTACCCACTGTTGGCAAAACCTTAACTTAGAGGTAAATTCCAAAATAATATCATCAATCGTCATATCATCAGTCATTCTCATCCCCAAGAACTCGGTTTTAAATTTCTCCAAATCATATTCTGAACAATATTGCTCGCGAACTTGGCATGAAACTGCTCCCACGACACTTGACTTAGTTGTTCCTTTGATAAATGACCTGTGATAGAGTCCCACCACTCCATAGCTCGCCCCTTGAACAATCAACTGGCATATAACACACTCAACTTTGGCTTACACTGACAAGCATCTAATGCTCTTTCCACTTCCCTGAGCTAATTTAGAGTCTCAGTCGGGTCAGTTTTACCAGTATACTTTGAAGGTTGACAATTAAGAAAGTCCTTATACGAGCACTTCTTCTTTTCAAACATCGGTGGTTGGAAGAATGGTGTCTGAAACGGGTACATCACTTGATTTGAAAGTAGTGGATTGAACTGAATTGGTATCTGGTACTGAGGTGGCACATATTGTTGTTGAGAAATATTTCCAAACTGTGGGTAAACACTTGGAGGAAAGCTTTGATTTATTGTTGTGGTGTTAGAATGCGATATCACTTGTTGTTCAAGCTCTTTGATCCTATCTTGAGCATCTTTCAACTGACTCTGAAGCTCTAACACTTCTTCTGATACTTCTTCTTCTGATACATGACCATCTTCATCAGGAGCTCTAAAGGTTCCTGATGCATTGGGGGCAGCGTCTTGATTACCTGACATATCTGCACTACCACAACATCTCACACAAACGCTTAGTAGATAACCGGTTAGTGCCTATCAACTAACACATAAAAGCTCCTACATTCACTTAACCCGTCCCCTTTGTGTTATGTTCGACAAGATCCTCTCAAGGTTTAGGAACATGACATTCAAGTACAATGTCGATGTGGCCAAACCTGTGCTCTAATACCAAGTTGTAACACCGTACTATTTTTTTTAACACAGCGGAAGTCTTATTTACAAAATAAGCCCTTACGTACAAACATAAACATAAATATTACAACTTCATTCATAAATACATTATTATCAAAAATTGAAGTTACGTTAATATTCGATTTCATATGGACAACATCATAGTTCTAGATTTTTCGAACACAACTCAACACGCCCATCTTCTCCCATGTCCATAAAAGCAAAAGACCTACAAACTGCAAGGAGGAAGGTGGAGGGGTTAGCACGAAGCTAAGTGAATGGACTAATCTAACAGCTAAAACACATAGGTACAATCACCAGAACATGTAGAAACATAGCAATCTACCATTAACATATAACATAAAAGCAATACAAATACAATATCCAATAATCAATTAAATCCAAAGACCACTAAGGCATAAACACATCTTCAGCAACGGTCAATCCAAAGCAACCGTGATAACTACAAGCAATGGTCAATCAGAAGCAACCATCTGGGTAATCCGAAGCAACCCATTGAGAGACTCGGTGGCCTGGCTGGGCCAACGACCCCAGTTGATTAGTCTAGAGTCTACCGAAAACTCATAACTCTGTATCACTAGTATAAGTCTTTCACACGTGACGGATGCGTGATTCTGACTTATATTAATCATACAACATCAACGACCCCAGTTGATTACCCTCATCTGTTTGACCAAGACCAAATTCCGAGGACGGAATCTCTTTAAGGGGTGGATTTGTAACAGACTGAAACCGGGGTTAGAAGTAAGATTACTTAATTACCCTTAGGTTTATAATTGTGTTTAAAATATGCTTTTATTTTAATAATATGTGTATTGTTAATTGAATATGTGGTTAAGACCAGTTTGTGACAAGGGTCACAGAAATAGTTTGTTTGTTAGATTTGGACTCCATTAGGATTGCCTAACTAAGTACGAAAGATATCAGATAACTGATAAATACCCGTGTGTTGTGGAGTATATTGAAATGTCCCGTTCTTATTGATTAAAAACGTTCCATATTAATTGATTTTGTTGCGAGGTTTTGACCTCTATATGAGACGTTTTTCAAAGACTGCATTCATTTTAAAACAAACCATAACCTTTATTTCATCAATAAAGGTTTAAAAAGCTTTACGTAGATTATCAAATAATGATAATCTAAAATATCATGTTTACACACGACTATTACATAATGGTTTACAATACAAATATGTTACAACGAAATAAGTTTCTTGAATGCAGTTTTTACACAATATCATACAAGCATGGACTCCAAATCTTGTCCTTATTTAAGTATGCGACAGCGGAAGCTCTTAATAATCACCTGAGAATAAACATGCTTAAAACGTCAACAAAAAATGTTGGTGAGTTATAGGTTTAACCTATATATATCAAATCGTAACAATAGACCACAAGATTTCATATTTCAATATACATCCCATACATAGAGATAAAAATCATTCATATGGTGAACACCTGGTAACCGACATTAACAAGATGCATATATAAGAATATCCCCATCATTTCGGGACACCCTTCGGATATGATATAAATTTCAAAGTACTAAAGCATCCGGTACTTTGGATGAGGTTTGTTAGGCCCAATAGATCTATCTTTAGGATTCGCGTCAATTAGGGTGTCTGTTCCCTAATTCTTAGATTACCAGACTTAATAAAAAGGGGCATATTCGATTTTGATAATTCAACCATAGAATGTAGTTTCACGTACTTGTCTCTATTTTGTAAAACATTTATAAAACCTGCATGTATTCTCATCCCAAAAATATTAGATTTTAAAAGTGGGACTATAACTCACTATCACAGATTTTTACTTCGTCGGGAAGTAAGACTTGTCCACTGGTTGATTCACGAACCTATAACAATATATACATATATATCAAAGTATGTTCAAAATATATTTACAACACTTTTAATACATTTTGATGTTTTAAGTTTATTAAGTCAGCTGTCCTCGTTAGTAACCTACAACTAGTTGTCCACAGTTTGATGTACAGAAATAAATCGAAAAATATTATCTTGAATCAATCCATGACCCAGTGTATACGTATCTCAGTATTGATCACAACTCAAACTATATATATATTTTGGAATCAACCTCAACCCTGTATAGCTAACTCCAACATTCATATATAGAGTGTCTATGGTTGTTCTGCAATATATATATAGATGGGTCGACATGATAGGTCGAAACATTGTATACGTGTCTATGGTATCTCAAAATTACATAATATACAATATAAGTTGATTAGGTTATGGTTGAATTAGATTTATTACTAACTTTCACGTAGGTAAAATGAGTAGTTTTTATCAATCTTGTTTTACTTGCCATTTCTTCGTTTCTAATCCGTTTTGAGTGATTCTAGTGGCCACGGTTTCGTATTGAACTTAAATTTATGAATATAAACAGAAAAGTATAAGTTTATAGTCGGAAATACAAGTTACAAGTCGTTTTTGAAAGAGGTAGTCATTTCCGTCGAAAGAACGACATATTGATGACCATTTTGAAAAACATACTTTCACTTTGAGTTTAACCATGATTTTTAGGTATAGTTTCATGTTCATAAGAAAAATTATTTTTCCAGAAGTATAGCTTTTAAATCAAAGTTATTCTTAGCTTTTAATTATCCCAACCAAAACAGCCCCCGGTTTTACTACGACGGCGTATATCCAGTTTTATGGTGTTTATCGTGTTTTCGGGTTTTAAATCATTAAGTTAGCATATCATATAGATATAGAATATTTGTTTAGTTGATTTTTAAAAGTCTAGTTAGAAGGATTAACTTTATTTGCGAACAAGTTTAGAATTAACTAAACTATGTTCTAGTGATTACAAGTTTATAACGTTGAATAAGGCAGCTTTTTATGTATGAATCGAATGATGTTATGAACATCATTACTACCTCAAGTTCCTTGGATAAACCTACTGGAAATGAGAAAAATGGATCTAGCTTCAAAGGATCCTTGGATGGCTTGAAAGTTCTTGAAGCAGAATCATGACATGAAAACAATTTCAAGTAAGATTTCCACTCGAAATAAAATTGTTATAGTTATAGAAATTGAATTAAAGTTTGAATATGATTATTACCTTGTATTAGAAAGATAACCTACTGTAAGTAACAAAGGTTTCTTAATCTTGGATGATTACTTGGAATGGATTTAGAAAACTTGGAAGTAAACTTGCAATCTTGGAAGTATTCTTGATTTTATGAAACTAGAACTTTTAGAATTTATGAAGAACACTTAGAACTTGAAGATAGAACTTCAGAGAGATCAATTAGATAAATAAAATTGAAGAATGATAGTGTTTGTAGGTGTTTTTGGTCGTTGGTGTATGGATTAGATATAAAGGATATGTAATTTTGTTTTCATGTAAATAAGTCATGAATGATTACTCATATTTTTGTAATTTTATGAGATATTTCATGCTAGTTGCCAAATGATGGTTCCCACATATGTTAGGTGACTCACATGGTCTGCTAAGAGCTGATCATTGGAGTGTATACACCAATAGTACATACATCTAAAAGCTGTGTATTGTACGAGTACAAATACGGGTGGATAAGAGTAGAATTATTGATGAAACTGAACGAGGATGTAATTGAAAGCATTTTTGTTAAGTAGAAGTATTTTGATAAGTGTCTTGAAGTCTTTCAAAAGTGTAAGAATACATATTAAAACACTACATGTATATACATTTTAACTGAGTCGTTAAGTCATCGTTAGTCGTTACATGTAAGTGTTGTTTTGAAACCTTTAGGTTAACGATCTTGTTAAATGTTGTTAACCCAATGTTTATAATATCAAAAAAGATTTTAAATTATTATATTATCATGATATTATGATGTACGAATATCTCTTAATATGATATATATACATTAAATGTCGTTACAACGATAATCGTTACATATATATCTCGTTTCAAAATCATTAAGTTAGTAGTCTTGTTTTTACATATGTAGTTCATTGTTAATATACTTAATGATATGTTTACTTATCATAATATCATGTTAACTATATATATAACCATATATATGTCATCATATAGTTTTTACAAGTTTTAACGTTCGTGAATCACCGGTCAACTTGGGTGATCAAATGTCTATATGAAACTTATTACATTTAATCAATTCTTCATAAGTTTGATTGCTTAACATGTTGGAAACATTTAATTATGTAAATATCAATTGCATTTAATATATAAAAACATGGAAAAGTTCGGGTCACTACAGTACCTACCCGTTAAATAAATTTCGTCCCGAAATTTTAAGCTGTTGAAAGTGTTGATGAATCTTCTGGAAATAGATGCGGGTAGTTCTTCTTCATCTGATCTTCACGCTCCCAGGTGAACTCGGGTCCTCTACGAGCATTCCATCGAACCTTAACAATCGGTATCTTGTTTTGTTTAAGTCTCTTAACCTCACGATCCATTATTTCGACGGGTTCTTCAATGAATTGAAGTTTTTCATTGATTTGGATTTCGTCCAACGGAATATTTCTTCAAATTCGAGACGTGGAAAGTGTTATGTACATTCGCAAGTTGTTGAGGTAACTCAAGTCGGTAAGCTACTGGTCAGACACGATCAATAATCTTGAATGGTCCAATATACCTTGGATTTAATTTCCCCCGTTTACCAAATCGAACAACACCTTTCCAAGGTGCAACCTTAAGCATGACCATTTCTCCAATTTTAAATTCTATGTCTTTTCTTTTAATGTCGGCGTAGCTCTTTTGTCGACTTTAGGCGGTTTTCAACCGTTGTTGAATTTGGATGATCTTCTCGGTAGTTTCTTGTATTATCTCCGGACCCGTAATCTATCTATCCCCCACTTCACTCCAACAAATCAGAGACCTGCACTTTCTACCATAAAGTGCTTCAAACGGTGCCATCTCAATGCTTGAATGATAGCTGTTGTTGTAGGAAAATTCTGCTAACGGTAGATGTCGATCCCAACTGTTTCTGAAATCAATAACACATGCTCGTAGCATGTCTTCAAGCATTTGTATCTTCCTTTCGCTCTGCCCATCAGTTTGTGGATGATAGGTAGTACTCATGTCTAGACGAGTTCCTAATGCTTGCTGTAATGTCTGCCAGAATCTTGAAATAAATCTGCCATCCCTATCAGAGATAATAGAGATTGGTATTCCATGTCTGGAGACGACTTCCTTCAAATACAGTCGTGCTAACTTCTCCATCTTGTCATCTTCTCTTATTGGTAGAAAGTGTGCTGACTTGGTGAGATGATCAACTATTACCCAAATAGTATCATAACCACTTACAGTCCTTGGCAATTTAGTAATGAAATCCATGGTAATGTTTTCCCATTTCCATTCCGGGATTTCGGGTTGTTGAAGTAGACCTGATGGTTTCTGATGCTCAGCTTTGACCTTAGAACACGTCAAACATTCTCCTACGTATTTAGCAATATCGGCTTTCATACCTGGCCACCAAAAATGTTTCTTAAGATCCTTGTACATCTTCCCCGTTCCAGGATGTATTGAGTATCTGGTTTTATGAGCTTCTCTAATTACCATTTCTCTCATATCTCCAAATTTTGGTACCCAAATCCTTTCAGCCCTATACCGGGTTCCGTCTTCTCGAATATTAAGATGCTTCTCCGATCCTTTGGGTATTTCATCCTTTAAATTTCCCTCTTTTAAAACTCCTTGTTGCGCCTCCTTTATTTGAGTAGTAAGGTTATTGTGAATCATTATATTCATAGATTTTACTCGAATGGGTTCTCTGTCCTTCCTGCTCAAGGCGTCAGCTACCACATTTGCCTTCCCCGGGTGGTAACGAATCTCAAAGTCGTAATCATTCAACAATTCAATCCACCTACACTGCCTCATATTCAGTTGTTTCTGATTAAATATGTGTTGAAGACTTTTATGGTCGGTATATATAATACTTTTGACCCCATATAAGTAGTGCCTCCAAGTCTTTAATGCAAAAACAACCGCATCTAATTCCAAATCATGTGTCGTATAATTTTGTTCGTGAATCTTCAATTGTCTAGACGCATAAGCAATCACCTTCGTTCATTGCATTAATACACAATCGAGACCTTGCTTTGATGCGTACCAATAAATCACAAAATCATCATTCCCTTCAGGTAATGACAATATAGGTGTCGTAGTTAGCTTTGCTTTCTCTTGTTCATCCTTCCATTCAAATTTCTTCCCTTTATGCGTTAATGCAGTCAAGGGTTTTGCTATTCTGGAAAAGTCTTGGATGAACCTTCTGTAGTAACAAGCTAGTCCTAAAAAATGGCGTATGTGTTTCGGAGTTTTCGGAGTTTCCCACTTTTCAACAGTTTCTATCTTTGTCGGATCCACCTTAATACCTTCTTTGTTCACTATGTGACCGTGGAATTGAACTTCTTCCAACCAAAATGCACACTTTGAAAACTTAGCGTACAATTCTTCATTCCTCAATACTTCTAACACCTTTCTCAAATGTTCACCGTGTTCTTGGTCATTCTTTGAGTAAATAAGTATGTCATCAATGAAAAAAATGACAAACTTGTCAAGGTATGGTCCACACACTCGGTTCATAAGGTCCATGAACACAGCTGGTGCATTAGTTAAACCAAATGGCATGACCATAAACTCGTAATGACCGTAACGTGTTCTGAAAGCAGTCTTTGGAATATCATCTTCTTTCACCCGCATTTGATGATACCCGGAACGTAAGTGAATCTTTGAATAAACAGACGAGCCTTGTAGTTGATCAAATAAGTCGTCAATTCTCGGAAGTGGGTAGCGGTTCTTGATGGTAAGTTTGTTCAACTCTCGGTAGTCGATACACAACCTGAATGTACCATCTTTCTTCTTGACAATTAAAACAGGAGCTCCCCACGGGGATGTGCTTGGTCGAATAAAACCACGCTCTAAAAGTTCTTGTAATTGGCTTTGCAGTTCTTTCATCTCGCTGGGTGCGAGTCTGTAAGGAGCACGAGCTATTGGTGCAGCCCCTGGTACAAGATCTATTTGAAATTCAACGGATCGATGTGGGGGTAATCCCGGTAATTCTTTTAGAAATACATCGGGAAATTCTTTTGCGACGGGAACATCATTGATGCTCTTTTCTTCAGTTTGTACTTTCTCGACGTGTGCTAGAACAGCATAGCAACCTTTTCTTATTAGTTTTTGTGCCTTCAAATTACTAATAAGATGTAGCTTCGTGTTGCCCTTTTCTCCGTACACCATTAAGGGTTTTCCTTTTTCTCGTATAATGCGAATTGCATTTTTGTAACAAACGATCTCTGCTTTCACTTCTTTCAACCAGTCCATACCGATTATCACATCAAAACTCCCTAACTCTACTGGTATCAAGTCAATCTTAAATGTTTCGCTAACCAGTTTAATTTCTCGATTCCGACATATATTATCTGCTGAAATTAATTTATCTGCTAATTCGAGTAAAAATTTACTATCCAAAGGCGTCAATGGACAACTTAATTTAGCACAAAAATCTCTACTCATATAGCTTCTATCCGCACCCGAATCAAATAAAACGTAAGCAGATTTATTGTCAATAAGAAACGTACCCGTAACAAGCTTCGGGTCTTCCTGTGCCTCTGCCGCATTAATATTGAAAACTCTTCCACGGACTTGTCCATTCGTGTTCTCCTGGTTCGGGCAATTTCTAATAATGTGGCCCGGTTTTCCACATTTATAACAAACTACATTGGCATAACTTGCTCCGACACTACTTGCTCCGCCATTACTCGTACCGACACCATTTGTCCCTTTCGTTCTATTAACCCCTGGTCCGTAGACCTCACACTTCACCGCGCTATGACCATTTCTTTTACACTTGTTGCAAAATTTAGTGCAGAACCCCGAGTGATACTTTTCACACCTTTGGCATAGCTGCTTCTGATTGTTGTTGTTGTTGCGGTTATTATTGTTGTTGGGATGATTGTTGTAGTTGTTGTTGTTGTTGTTGTTGTTGTTGTTGTTGTTGTTGTTGTTGTTGTTGTTGTTGTTGTTGTTGTTGTTGTTGTTATTGTTGTTGGGCTGTTTGTTGATGTTGCGATTGTTGGGATAGTTGTTGCGATTATTGTTGTAATTGCTATTGTTGTTGTATTGGTGATTCTTATCACCGTTTTCCTCCCACTTTCTTTTGACTTGCTTCACATTGGCCTCTTCAGCAGTCTGTTCTTTAATTCTTTCTTCAATCTGTTTCACTAGTTTGTGAGCCATTCTACATGCCTGTTGTATGGAGGCGGGCTCGTGTGAACTTATATCTTATTGGATTCTTTCCGGTAATACTTTCACAAATGCGTCTATCTTCTCTTCCTCATCTTCGAACGCTCCCGGACACAATAGGCATAATTCTGTGAATCGTCCTTCGTACGTGGTAATATCAAATCCTTGGGTTCGTAACCCTCTAAGTTCTGTCTTGAGCTTATTGACCTCAGTTCTGGGACGGTACTTCTCGTTCATCAAGTGCTTGAATGCTGACCACGGTAGTGCGTAAGCATCATCTTGTCCCACTTGCTCTAGATAGGTATTCCACCATGTTAACGCAGAACCTGTGAAGGTATGCATAGCGTACTTCACTTTGTCCTCTTCAGTACACTTACTTATGGAAAACACCGATTCGACCTTCTCGGTCCACCATTTCAATCCGATCGGTCCTTCGGTTCCATCAAATTCCAAAGGTTTGCAGGCAGTGAATTCTTTGTAGGTGCATCCTACACGATTTCCTGTACTGCTAGATCCAAGGTTATTGTTGGTATGTAGCACAGCCTATACTGCGGCTATGTTTGAAGCAAGAAAGGCACGAAATTCCTCTTCGCTCATATTCAAGGTGTGTCAAGTAGTCGGTGCCATTTCCTTCAAATAGTCAAATTAAACAAGTTAATCATACAGAATATTAAGAGTAGTCAATAGTATCTCGTAGCATAATATGAACTCATTTATAAAAGCTTTTTCTTCATATTAGCGTTTTATAAGTTTAAATTCGGGTAGTACCTACCCGTTAAGTTCATACTTAGTAGCTAATATACAATTCAACTACTACAATTCTATATGAAAAACTGATTATAATAATATTTCGCGTTCAAACTTTTACACAATATTTTACAAACTTACAATACCGCTTATTTTACATATAGCATGAAATATCGCACACAATAACTTTGATACAAGATAGTTGTGAAGATAATTCTAGCTAGTACACAAGTCGTTCAGCAAAGGCAATAAAGACACGTAATTCATACGTCCAGAAACAAGTCATGCATTCTGATTTTACTAGGACTACTTCCCATCCTTGGTCTTGTGGA
Organism: Rutidosis leptorrhynchoides; assembly: GCF_046630445.1. Classification (NCBI taxonomy): domain Eukaryota; kingdom Viridiplantae; phylum Streptophyta; class Magnoliopsida; order Asterales; family Asteraceae; genus Rutidosis; species Rutidosis leptorrhynchoides. The sequence goes on along the minus strand of NC_092334.1, from coordinate 184,301,209 downwards.
ACATAACCATTATGGCTGTTGATAAGACAGCGTGTTGTAACGTCGTCAAAGGGACGAGGGTTACGTAATGTCCAACAGTCCCGTAACAATCTAAAAACCTCATTTCTTGCCCCAATTACCGACTCCGTCACTTGTGGGAACGTTTTGTTTAATAGTTGTAGCCCGATGTTCTTGTTCTCACTTTGGTGAGAAGCAAACATTACTAATCCGTAAGCATAACATGCTTCTTTATGTTGCATGTTAGCCACTTTTTCTAAATCACGAAGTCCTATATTCGGATATATTGAGTCAAAATAATTTCTTAACCCGTTGCGTAAAATAGCATTTGGGTTCCCTGCAATATATGCGTCAAAGTAAACACATCGTAACTTATGGATTTCCCAATGTGATATCCCCCATCTTTCGAACGAAAGCCTTTTATAAACCAAGGCATTCTTGGAACGTTCTTCGAATGTCTTACAAACTGATCTCGCCTTAAATAGTTGTGCCGAGGAATTCTGACCGACTCTAGACAAGATTTCATCAATCATGTCTCCGGGTAGGTCTCTTAAAATATTGGGTTGTCTATCCATTTTGTGTTTTTATACTGTAAAATAGATAAGAGTTAGATTCATAAAAAAAATACTTATTAATACAAGCAATTTTTACATATATCATAAAGCATAAGCACACAATATTACATATATTACACCACACGGATACAACTATCTTATTCCGACTCGCTCGTTTCTTCTTCTTCGCTTTTGGTTCGTTTTGCCAAGTTTCTAGGGATATATGATGTTCCCCTAATACGAGCCATCGTTTTCCACATTGGTTTAGAAAAACCTGGTGGTTTAGAGGTTCCCGGGTTATTGTCACAACTTAAGAAATACGGGTGTTGACGATACATATAAAGTTCATCGGGTTTGGAATAAAATTTCTCTATTTTTATGCCCTTTCCCTTATTGTTCTCTTTTGCCTTATTAAATTGTGTTGGGGTAATTTCTATAACATCATCGGAATCCTTGTCGAGATCCGATTCATCGGAGAATTGGTAATCCTCCCAATACTTTGCTTCCTTGGCGGAAACACCATAGACCATAATTAACTTTGGTCGGTTGGTTGAGGATTTTCTTCTACTTAACCATTTTATTATTTCCCCCACTGGTTCTACTTCTTCTATCGGTTCTGATTCTTCTTCCGGTTTCGATTCTTCTTCCGGTTCCGACTCTTCTTCCGGTTCCTCTTCGGGAACTTGTGAATCAGTCCACGAATCATTCCAATTTACATTTGACTCTTCATTATTATTAGGTGAGTCAATGGGACTTGTTCTAGAGGTAGACATCTATCACATAATATCAAACACGTTAAGAGATTAATATATCACATAATATTCACATGTTAAGAATATATAGTTTCCAACAAAAATGTTAAGCAATCATTTTTAAAGAAAGCACGGTCGAAGTCCAGACTCACTAATGCATCCTAACAAACTCCATAAGACACACTAATGCAAATTTTCTGGTTCTCTAAGACCAACGCTCGGATACCAACAGAAATGTCCCGTTCTTATTGATTAAAAACGTTCCATATTAATTGATTTCGTTGCGAGGTTTTGACCTCTATATGAGACGTTTTTCAAAGACTGCATTCATTTTAAAACAAACCATAACCTTTATTTCATCAATAAAGGTTTAAAAAGCTTTACGTAGATTATCAAATAATGATAATCTAAAATATCCTGTTTACACACGACTATTACATAATGGTTTACAATACAAATATGTTACAATGAAATAAGTTTCTTGAATGCAGTTTTTACACAATATCATACAAGCATGGACTCCAAATCTTGTCCTTATTTAAGTATGCGACAGCGGAAGCTCTTAATAATTACCTGAGAATAAACATGCTTAAAACGTCAACAAAAAATGTTGGTGAGTTATAGGTTTAGCCTATATATATCAAATCGTAACAATAGACCACAAGATTTCATATTTCAATATACATCCCATACATAGAGATAAAAATCATTTATATGGTGAACACCTGGTAACCGACATTAACAAGATGCATATATAAGAATATCCCCATCATTCAGGGACACCCTTCGGATATGATATAAATTTCGAAGTACTAAAGCATCCGGTACTTTGGATGGGGTTTGTTAGGCCCAATAGATCTATCTTTAGGATTCGCGTCAATTAGGGTGTCTGTTCCCTAATTCTTATATTACCAGACTTAATAAAAAGGGGCATATTCGATTTTGATAATTCAACCATAGAATGTAGTTTCACGTACTTGTGTCTATTTTGTAAAACATTTATAAAACCTGCATTTGTTCTCATTCTAAAAATATTAGATTTTAAAAGTGGGACTATAACTCATTTTCACAGATTTTTACTTCGTCGGGAAGTAAGACTTGGCCACTGGTTGATTCACGAACCTATAACAATATATACATATATATCAAAGTATGTTCAAAATATATTTACAACACTTTTAATACATTTTAATCTTTTAAGTTTATTAAGTCAGCTGTCCTCGTTAGTAACCTACAACTAGTTGTCCACAGTTAGATGTACAGAAATAAATCGATAAATATTATCTTGAATCAATCCACGACCCAGTGTATACGTATCTCAGTATTGATCACAACACAAACTATATATATATTTTGGAATCAACCTCAACCCTGTATAGCTAACTCCAACATTCACATATAGAGTGTCTATGGTTGTTCCGCAATATATATATAGATGGGTCGACATGATCGGTCGAAACATTGTATACGTGTCTATGGTATCTCAAGATTACATAATATACAATATAAGTTGATTAGGTTATGGTTGGAATAGATTTATTACTAACTTTCACGTAGGTAAAATGAGTAGTTTTTATCAATCTTGTTTTACTCGCCATTTCTTCGTTTCTAATCCGTTTTGAGTGATTCCAGTGGCCACGGTTTCGTATTGAACTTAAATTTATGAATATAAACATAAAAGTATAAGTTTATAGTCGGAAATACAAGTTACAAGTTGTTTTTGAAAGAGGTAGTCATTTCCGTCGAAAGAACGACATCTTGATGACCATTTTGAAAAACATACTTTCACTTTGAGTTTAACCATGATTTTTGGATATAGTTTCATGTTCGTAAGAAAAATCATTTTTCCAGAAGTATAGCTTTTAAATCAAAGTTCTTCTTAGATTTTAATTATCCCAACCAAAACAGCCCCCGGTTTTACTACGACGGCGTATATCCAGTTTTATGGTGTTTATCGTGTTTTTGGGTTTTAAATCATTAAGTTAGCATATCATATAGATATAGAACATTTTTAGTTGATTTTTAAAAGTATAGTTAGAAGGATTAACTTTATTTGCGAACAAGTTTAGAATTAACTAAACTATGTTCTAGTGATTACAAGTTTATAACGTTGAATAAGGCAGCTTTTTATGTATGAATCGAATGATGTTATGAACATCATTACTACTTCAAGTTCCTTGGATAAACTTACTGGAAATGAGAAAAATGGATCTAGCTTCAAAGGATCCTTGGATGGCTTGAAAGTTCTTGAAGCAGAATCATGACACGAAAACAATTTCAACTAAGATTTCCACTCGAAATAAGATTGTTATAGTTATAGAAATTGAATTAAACTTTGAATATGATTATTACCTTGTATTAGAAAGATAACCTACTGTAAGTAACAAAGGTTTCTTGATCTTGGATGATTATTGGAATGGATTTAGAAAACTTGGAAGTAAACTTGCAATCTTGGAAGTATTCTTGATTTTATGAAACTAGAACTTTTGGAATTTATGAACAACACTTAGAACTTGAAGATAGAACTTGAGAGAGATCAATTAGATGAAGAAAATTGAAGAATTATAGTGTTTGTAGGTGTTTTTGGTCGTTGGTGTATGGATTAGATATAAAGATATGTAATTTTGTTTTCATGTAAATAAGTCATGAATGATTACTCATATTTTTGTAATTTTATGAGATATTTCATGTTAGTTGCCAAATGATGGTTCTCATATGTGTTAGGTGACTCACATGGGCTGCTAAGAGCTGATCATTGGAGTGTATATACCAATAGTACATACATCTAAAAGCTGTGTATTGTACGAGTACAAATACGGGTGCATACGAGTAGAATTGTTGATGAAACTGAACGAGGATGTAATTGAAAGCATTTTTGTTAAGTAGAAGTATTTTGATAAGTGTCTTGAAGTCTTTCAAAAGTTTAAGAATACATATTAAAACACTACATGTATATACATTTTAACCGAGTCGTTAAGTCATCGTTAGTCGTTACATGTAAGTGTTGTTTTGAAACCTTTAGGTTAACGATCTTGTTAAATGTTGTTAACCCAATGTTTATAATATCAAAAGAGATTTTAAATTATTATATTATAATGATATTATGATGTACGAATATCTCTTAATATGATATATATACATTAAATGTCGTTACAACGATAATCGTTACATATATGTCTCGTTTCAAAATCATTAAGTTAGTAGTCTTGTTTTTACATATGTAGTTCATTGTTAATATACTTAATGATATGTTTACTTATCATAATATCATGTTAACTATATATATAACCATATATATGTCATCATATAGTTTTTACAAGTTTTAACGTTCGTGAATCACCGGTCAACTTGGGTGATCAATTGTCTATATGAAACTTATTTCATTTAATCAAGTCTTAACAAGTTTGATTGCTTAACATGTTGGAAACATTTAATCATGTAAATATCAATTTTATTTAATATATAAAAACATGTAAAAGTTCGGGTCACTACATATATGGGTTTTAATAACCCATTTAGAGTGTAATATCTGCTTTATTCTTCTCATTTCTTGAACCTTCTCAAACAAGAACGTACCAAACTTCATCCCTTCATAAACCCTAATTGAATCTAAGCTAGAAATTGGATCAAGAGACTTTAAGGAGTGATTATTATCATCCTTGTGATCTTTTATCCAGGTTTGTTAGCTTGAATTCGTGCTTTAATTCATAGAAATTGGGTTTTAGGTGTAAATGGGTTTTTGATGAATTTTGAGCTTGAATCTTCATAAATTGATGTTAGAAATAGTTGCTATATAGTTTATATGATGTTTTTCATGTGGTTTTGGTGTTAGAACTTGCAAAAATCAAGATTTGGAGTCAAAATCGCGAAAACATCGTGCTGGAGCTGTTCTTCAGCTCCCACGCGAGTGACAGGTCACTCGCACGAGTGACCACGTGTTTGACGCTCAACCACGCGGTTGAGGACTCACTCACATGAGTGAGGTCTTGTCCGCGCGAGTGAGCACTGGTCAGCTTTTTATAAAATTGAAAAGGGCGTAACTTTCAAACCGTAACTCCGTTTTTGATGAATCAAGTATCGTTGGAATTGTAATGAAAAATCCTTTCCAATGGTAAAATTTTTAGAAGCTATATCAAAATGTATTTGGTTCATAAATAGATGTATTAGCATGTGTGTCTAGTGTGCATGCGTTAATATGTTATTATGGGTTGAATTCTTGATATAGGCTTATGAATGAATGAATATATGATGAATATAGGTTGGAAAATGTAATTACATGTTGCTATTGATGTTACTTTTCACTCGCACGAGTGAACCTTCACACGTACGATTGAGGCGGTCAACCGCATGGTGAACCACACGAGTGAGTGGTTACTTGAACTGTTATATTTGTTAGTTGGATCGTACTATTGAGATGTGACTCGTACGAGTCATATGTCACTCGTATGGTCAACCATACGGATCTACTATTCTCTAATTAGATATTTGGCCAAGGACCAAACGTACGAGTGAGGTGTCAACCGCACGGTTGAGGCTTCTCAGACGTGCGGATGAGTGTCACTTGTACATCGACATGTCAGATTGATTAAGTGTTCAAGTGCTTCTTATTGCTGCTATTCTCTTGTTGTTGTGATGATATCAAGACATGATTACTGACTTGATTATGTCTATTCTTAGGTGAAAAAGAGAAAGAGAAGACTCAGAAAGATTAGACCTCTGAGAATCTTCTGTTGCTGGTAATTGGTGAGTGGGTCTATCTTCAGATAGAGTTTAAGTAGCAAATCATGCTACTGTAGATTACTCTGATTACCCTGTGTAGTGTAGTTATTGCCATGCTAGTTGGATAGTTGCATGCTATGTGATATATATATATGTTTTATATATGCACTGTGTTTGACACCAGCCATTCCTAGGGAGGTTGGGGATTTGCAACTGTTCCCAGGGAGGTTGTAGTCCGTGTGAGGTCAACCATTCCAAGGGAGGTTGAGTCCAAGTCCTACAGTCTGTTAGTATAGCATAGAAGAATGCATGTGTTGCATTTAGATAGTTATGCAGAGACTGGTAGGAAGGACTATCAGTAGATCCAAGTCCGATCAGCTAGGTCGTGTGCCCGTACAAGCCGCCGATCCTCATATTGTCATTATTTGTATGCTTGATGGTTGTAAGCATGTTAGTTAACTGTTGTATGATGGATTGCTTAAGCTTATTGTGTAGATAGATTCCATTCACTTAGCGGTGCACTAATCCCCCACATTCCTCCCCCTGCAAGTTTAGCTACTGCTGATGGGATCGGGCATTGATATAGAAGACATGTTTGACTTGGAACTCTGATGTGGGATTTTGTAACCATGTTTGTAATAATGTAACATCGTTTATAAAGTAAACGTAATTAAGTGGTTTTTGTACTAATGTAATTAAGGTTGTGATTTTACTAAATAAGACTTCCGCTGTGTTATACAAAAAAAATGGCCGGTGTTACAAAACATGATCAGAGAACTCTAGATGGAAGTAACCAACTTAATAATAATATAAATATGTTTGATGCCTTGTGGATTGTGACGTGCAATAACAAGAAACATATACACATTTGTACTAATAAAAAACGTTCATCACTTTATCAAACAAGTCTTCTCCATATACTATATTTTTTAAATACACCCTCCTCTTTTAATATTAAATTAAAATTAATCATATTTTACCAATCATTACTACAACAATTCTAACAAGTGATATCAGAGCCATTTTGAGCGTTTGTTCAAAATACAACATGACTACCGTTGGTGCATATAATATTCTCGTCCCCATCTTCGATGGCGACAACTATGATTTTTGGAGTATCTGAATGATGACATATTTTCAAGCACAAAGTTTATGCGATATTATCAAAGTCGGGTTTACAACTCCAAAAGACGTCAGAACTCTTTCCGTAAAGAACAAGAAAAATACAACAAAAATGTTGCAAGAAATGCTACCGCTCTAAGCTACATTCAACGAGCCTTGACAAAATCTATCTTTCCACAAAGTATGAGAGCTACGATAGCCAAAGAGGTGTGGAAGATTCTCCAAGAAAAATTTCAAGGAAATGTAAAGGTGAGATCCGTCAAACTACTAACTCTTCGAAGAGATTTTGAAAATTTAAATATGAAAGACACCGATGAAAGGACCCGTCCTAATCCATCCGGACAAAATCCATATCAATTACAAATGATTCACAATAGTTGGTTACATCGTGAGGTACTTGACCTCTATATGATACATTTTACAAACATTGCATTCATTTTTAAAAGACAAACTTGGTTTATATCGAAAATTGATGACATACAAATCATTTCATAATATATTCAACTATAATTGACTAAATAATAATCTTGATGAACCCGACGACTCGAATGCAACGTCTTTTGAAATATGTCATGAATGACTCCAAGTAATATCTTTTAAATGAGTAATTGCACAGCGGAAGATTTCTTTCATACCTGAGAATAAACATGCTTTCAAATGTCAACCAAAAGGTTGGTGAGTTCATTAGTTTAACATAAATAATCATTTTCATCATTTTAATAGACCACAAGATTTTTATTTTTCAGTTCTCATAAATATACATCCCATACATAGAGACAAAAAATATCATTCATATGGATTGAACACCTGGTAACCGACATTCACAATATGTATATAAGAATATCCCCATCATTCCGGGATCCTCCTTCGGACATGATATAAATTTCGAAGTACTAAAGCATCCGGTACTTTGGATGGGGCTTGTTGGGCCCGATAGATCTATCTTTAGAGTTCGCGTCAATTAGGGTGTTTGTTCCCTAATTCTTAGATTACCAGACTTAATAAAAAGGGGCATATTCGATTTCGATCATTCAACCATATAATGTAGTTTCGATTACTTGTGTCTATTTCGTAAAACATTTATAAAAGCAGCGCATGTATTCTCAGTCCCAAAAATATATATTGCAAAAGCATTTAAAAAGGGATTAATGAAAATCACTGTACTGTATTTTGTAGTAAAAATACGTATGACGACATTGGACAATGCAGGGTTGTCCTCGGATTCACGAACCTATATCAATTGTATATTTATTAATAAATATAATGTAAATCACAAAATTTTCATTTATTAATATGTCTTATTTATATATTTATAGTTATATAAAATTTATACTAATTTCCATTTTAAAACGTATACTTATATTATATCTTAAATTATATTTTATATTTAACGATTTCATGTATAAATATATATATATAATGATTAATACTCATACAGTGAGTGATATTAATAAATCTATATGCATATATTTGCGATTAGTATTGTATTTATGAAATATTATTAGTTTGTTATGTAAATTACTAATACAATCCTAATATATGCAATAAGTATATATAGTGTACAAAAGATTTATTTGTTAAAATGAGAATTTAGGAAATATTGATTTACTACTAATAACAATAATAACAATAATAATAAAAATGTATACCCTTTTGGAAATCTTTTGTAAAAAAAAAAAATTTACCATAGACGAGGCTCGAACCCTCGACTCCTCGCTCAACGATAACACCCTAACCATTTCTCCAACTCTTTCTTTCTAATTTAATTAACACATAATTTCTTTTAACTAGTCGGCCCAACATTGTAAGTTAATCTCGATCCAACATCTAACTTAAACCGTGGCCCAACATAAAAGGAAATCTCGGTCCAGCAGGAAGAAGGTATCGGCCCAGCAGCAAGCCAAGCTCAACAGCAGTTTTTGTTGATAATAATAAAAAAAAGAAATATAGTGGCCTGGGTTCGAACCTATAACCTCTCGAATAGCAACACACACTCCAAACCATGGCTCCAATTGTGCTTTCTCTGAAATTAAACCCTCTACTACAAATATATATCTATCTAACTGTTTCTACTTCATCTTTTACAATCAAACGACCTGATCATAATCATAATCATCATTCGTTTACTAAATCATCATCATCAAAATCATTATAATGAGATCTTAATATCCAATCATCATTTCTATACCACCTTATTATCATTATTCTTCATAATAACATCACCATCATTCATCTCGTATTCGATCTTCATCATATTCATCATCGTTTACTATAAACTTCTTTATTTTATTATCATCGTTTATCATCAATCTCTTCTGTCCATCTTATTCGCCATTATCATCTCTCACCATCATCGTGACATCACCTAAGACCCTATTTGTAGTGACCCGAACTTTTCCATGTTTATATATATATTAAATGAAATTGTTATTTACATGATTAAGTGTTTCCAACATGTTAAGCAATCAAACTTGTTAAGACTTGATTAATTGAAATAGGTTTCATATAGACAATTGACCACCCAAGTTGACCGGTGATTCATGAACGTTAAAACTTGTAAAAACTATACGATGACATATATATGGTTATATATATAGTTAACATGATTTTATTATAAGTATGTATCTCATTAGGTATTTTAACAATGAGTTATATACATAAAAATGAGACTATTAATTTAAGAAACTCGAAAACGATATATATAACGATTATCGTTATAACAACGTCTTACTAGGTACATATGAATCATATTAAGATATTGATACACTTAGTTAATTATGTTAAATGATAAGTAAATATATTATTAAGTGTATTAACAATGAAATACATACGTAAAAATAAGACTACTAACTTAATGATTTCGAAACGAGACATATATGTAACGATTATCGTTGTAACGACATTTAACTGTATATATATCATACTAAGATATATTATATATCATAATATCATGATAATATAATAATTTAACATCTCATTTGTTATAATAAACAATGGGTTAACAACATTCAACAAGATCGTTAACCTAAAGGTTTCAAAACAACATTTACATGTAACGACTAACGATGACTTAACGACTCAGTTAAATGTATATACATGTAGTGTTTTAATATGTATTCATACACTTTTGAAAGACTTCAAGAAACTTATCAAAATACTTCTACTTAACAAAAATGCTTACAATTACATCCTCGTTCAGTTTCATCAACAATTCTACTCGTATGCACCCGTATTCGTACTCGTACAATACACAACTTTTAGATGTATGTACTATTGGTATATACACTCCAATGATCAGCTCTTAGTAGCCCATGTGAGTCACCTAACACATGTGGGAACCATCATTTGGCAACTAGCATGAAATATCTCATAAAATTACAAAAATATGAGTAATCATTCATGACTTATTTACATGAAAACAAAATTACATATCCTTTATATCTAATCCATACACCAATGACCAAAAACACCTACAAACACTTTCATTCTTCAATTTTCTTCATCTAATTGATCTCTCTCAAGTTCTATCTTCAAGTTCTAAGTGTTCTTCATAAATTCCAAAAGTTTTAGTTTCATAAAATCAAAAATACTTCCAAGATTGCAAGTTTACTTCCAAGTTTTCTAAATCCATTCCAAGTAATCATCCAAGATCAAGAAACCTTTGTTACTTACAGTAGGTTATATTTCTAATACAAGGTAATAATCATATTCAAAGTTTAATTCAATTTCTATAACTATAACAATCTTATTTCGAGTGGAAATCTTACTTGAAATTGTTTTCGTGTCATGATTCTGCTTCAAGAACTTTCAAGCCATCCAAGGATCCTTTGAAGCTAGATCTATTTTTCTCATTTCCAGTAGGTTTATCCAAGGAACTTGAGGTAGTAATGATATTCATAACATCATTCAATTCATACATATAAAGCTATCTTATTCGAAGGTTTAAACTTGTAATCACTAGAAACATAGTTTAGTTAATTCTAAACTTGTTCGCAAATAAAAGTTAATCCTTCAAACTTGACTTTTAAAATCAACTAAACACATGTTCTATATCTATATTATATGCTAACTTAATGATTTAAAACCTGAAAACACGAAAAACACCGTAAAACCGAATTTACGCCGTCGTAGTAACACCGCGGGCTGTTTTGGATTAGTTAATTAAAAACTATGATAAACTTTGATTTAAAAGTTTTTATTCTGGGAAAATGATTTTTATTATGAACATGAAACTATATCCAAAAATTATGGTTAAACTCAAAGTGGAAGTATGTTTTCTAAAATGGTCATCTAGACGTCGTTCTTTCGACTGAAATGATTACCTTTACAAAAACGACTTGTAACTTATTTTTCTGACTATAAACCTATATTTTTTCTGTTTAGATTCATAAAATAGAGTTCAATATGAAACCATAGCAATTTGATTCACTCAAAACGGATTTCAAATGAAGAAGTTATGGGTAAAACAACATTGGATAATTTTTCTCATTTTAGCTACGTGAAAATTGGTAACAAATCTATTCCAACCATAACTTAATCAATTTGTATTGTATATCATCTAATCTTGAGATACCATAGACACGTATACAATGTTTCGACCTATCATGTCGACACATCTATATATATTTCGGAACAACCATAGACACTCTATATGTGAATGTTGGAGTTAGCTATACAGGGTTGAGGTTGATTCCAAAATATATATAGTTTGAGTTGTGATCAATACTGAGATACGTATACACTGGGTTGTGGATTGATTCCAGATAATATTTATCGATTTATTTCTGTACATCTAACTATGGACAACTAGTTGTAGGTTACTAACGAGGACAGCTGACTTAATAAACTTAAAACATCAAAATATATTAAAAGTGTTGTAAATATATTTTGAACATACTTTGATATATATATATATATATATATATATATATATATATATATATATATATATATATATATATATATATATATATATATATATATATATATATATTTATAGGTTCGTGAATCAACCAGTGACCAAGTCTTACTTCCCGATGAAGTAAAAATCTGTGAAAGTGAGTTATAGTCCCACTTTTAAAATCTAATATTTTTGGGATGAGAATACATGCAGGTTTTATAAATGATTTAAAAAATAGACACAAGTACGTGAAACTACATTCTATGGTTGAATTATCGAAATCGAATATGCCCCTTTTTATTAAGTCTGGTAATCTAAGAATTAGGGAACAGACACCCTAATTGACGCGAATCCTAAAGATAGATCCATTGGGCCTAACAAACCCCATCCAAAGTACCGGATGCTTTAGTACTTCGAAATTTATATCATATCCGAAGGGTGTCCCGGAATGATGGGGATATTCTTATATATGCATCTTGTTAATGTCGGTTACCAGGTGTTCACCATATGAATGATTTTTATCTCTATGTATGGGATGTGTATTGAAATATGAAATCTTGTGGTCTATTGTTACGATTTGATATATATAGGTTAAACCTACAACTCACCAACATTTTTGTTGACGTTTAAAGCATGTTTATTCTCAGGTGAATACTAAGAGCTTCCGCTGTTGCATACTAAAATAAGGACAATATTTGGAGTCCATGTGTAAAGACCCGTCCTTGTCCACCTGGACAAAGTCTTCAACATTTGGTTCCATTGCGATGATCGACTCTAAGTAATGTCTCTAGTATGAGCTAATGCACAGCGGAAGACTTAATTCGTACCTGAGAATAAACATGCTTTAAAATGTCAACATAAAGTTGGTGAGATATATAGGTTTGATGCTAGCAACGTTATAACTATGGACCACAAGATTTCATGTTTATACATAATACACTCCTCGTGTATGAAAAGTCGTTGAGCACTTGGTAACCATACTTAACATTTAAATCACAGCAGCATATTCTTAAATAAACCCTACACCGTACCAAGTGTAGTAACAAAACGAAGTACTGTGCAACCGTTAAAAACTGGTCGTCCAGCCCGGTTGGGGTTGTCAGGCCCGATAGATCTATCAACAGGATTCGCGTTTACGCTCCTCACGTAAATATTAGCTACCAAGTATAAAGAAATATGCCATGGTACAACTCAACGTAGATTTTATTTTTGATCACTTGTGTCCATAACGTAAATCATTTATAAAAACAGCGCATGTATTCTCAGCCCAAAATATTTAGAGTTTAAAAGGGAACTATATACCCACCTAATGTATTTTGTAGTAAAAATACATATAACATCATTGAACAAGTGTAGGGTTGGCCTTGAATTCAAGAACCTATATCATTGGTATATTTATTAATATACATAATCGTAATCGATCAAATTTATTTATTATATCTTAATTTATATATTATATATATTTAAATTTGTGTATATATTCAAAATGATTAATATCTATATAGTTATATTAATATATCTATATTTATTTATATACATTATTGTTTAGTGCTATATTTAAAATCAATAGTTTGTTATATGTACGTAGTTAAATAAATAATATTAGTAAATATACTTAATAATGATAATAACAATAATTATGATACTAAAAATAGTAATACTTATAATAATAATAATAATAATAATAATAATAATAATAATAATAATAATAATAATAATAATAATAATAATAATAATAATAATAATAATAATAATAATAATAATAATAATAATAATAATAATAGTAATAATAATAACAATAGCAATAATACTACCTTAAGAGAAATAATAAGCTTCAAAAATAAAGGAAACTGTCACTGCCCAGAATTGAACCCATGACCTCTCATTCCACACAAACACCTTAACCATCAAAGCTATATCATTTTTCTGTTTTTAATAAACAACCGAAAATTTATATAACCCTTATCATTCTGTCTCGTTTCTCTTCCTCTTCAATAAACTTCTCGGGCCAAAGAAAATAAGACACAAGCCCAACCAAAAGTCACGGCCCAACATATAACTTAATCTCGGCCCAAGTAAATAAATAAAAGCTTGCGACCCAAAATCAAAATGAATTGGAAACTCACGGCCCAATCCATATTATCTGAATCTGTTATTTATTATTATTTTTTTCTTCCTTAAACTGATATGTAAAATATCAACGTCTCACTAATATTAAAGTGGTCGGCCGAATAAAAAAAAATAATAATCGACTAATTAGCTGGTAACCATCCAATCTTCAAACCCCACATATATTTGTTTAATATCTTTATAATTCTATAGCCACTTGATTGTTTTCCTCTATTTACGGTTTCAAAAAGAAATATCAGAAAGGCATTTAATCATCAAGTATTATTACCATGTCTCCCACTAACTCTTGCTTTATTAAATCGTTTACACAGCGAGTTTTTATAAAGGATTAGGTGGGTGTGGTGATTAAAACAAAACATGAAAGTTATAGTAGGTGTGATGTATAAACTGCGAAGGAAAGAAAAAATATTTTATAGCCATCGGTTAGCATAGATTACGAGCGGTATTCGTGTAGCTGTGATGGTTTTATTGTTTGAGATTGAAGGAGGTGACATGTTCACAACAAGAATTAGGAGAGGGTGAGTTATAAAGAGAGGAAAAACGTGATGGTGGTTATGATCAGGTGTCGTTGATTGTTGGTGATTATGGTGATAACCGGTGATGAAGGTTTGGCTCTTGGTTGTGTTTGAAACTGAAAAACAGTAATAGAAATCATGGTGATGATTGATGAAAGTTGTCGAGGTTGTTCTTGAGTGATGGTTATGATCGATTAACATGGAGTACGGGTTTAAGTGATGGTGGCGAGGTGATCGGGTATATGTGGTTTTCTATAAACCATGTATATATATATATATATATATATGTAGATATGTAAAAGAAGGAGAGAAGAGAGGGTGGTGATGGTTTACGACTACATAGTGATCGAAGCAAGAAATAAATAAAAAAAATGGTGTTGGGTTGTCAAGCTTCTGGAGGAAGTAGACACAATTGTAGGAGATGGATGATGGTGGTCATTAATAGGTTGTTGGTGTTGTACTCGAAAAACCGATATAGAAAATAATTAAAGACGGGAAGATTATGGTGGTCGGGTTTTGTAGGTGGTGATGATGGGATGGTTGATATGGGTGGCGACTTGCAAAAACAATGAGGTGGTGAAATGGTGGGATTTTGATGGTCGATCATGGTAGTGATGTAGGTGGTGGTGATGAGGCCGAAGGTGGTGGCCGATTTGAGATGGTGAGGTGAGGGAGTGATTTCATTTTACATGTGTGTAACATATGTATATATATAATATATATAGAGAGAAGTGATGATGTGAATTGAATCAAAACATGAATTTAATAATTCAAGTCACGGGTGTATTAAACTGTGTTTCTGCCGATAAAATATCACGGTTTGGTTTCGTGCCCCGTTGTTCACTCAGTGGCGAATAAAAAAAATCTTAAGAAAAATCTCATATTTTTAAATTAAATAGCTTTATTTATTTTGGTCATTATGGTATATAAAATTCAGTCATTAATTATTAAGTAAAAATTAAATTAACTATTCACTCTCCACCCCAAGTAAGAATATAGTTAGTGTTAAATTTATCAAATAACTACTAAATATATTAATAATAAACATATAATTTATAAATCTCATTTTCTGATCACCGTGTATTTTAAAATCACCTAAGTTCGAAGTTATCTTGCTTAATATTGATCGAATGTCAGTTGAGTGTTACAATAGTTTACTAATTAGATTTGAAATCATAAAATATATATATTCTATATACTTTTATTTATATATAGATGTGTTTTAAATAATTATTATAATATCCTATTTTTATTTTATTTTACCTAATTAATTTTAATAACAATTTTAATATTTCAAATTTGTACTTCCAATTATTATTTATATATATATATATACACACACATATCTATTTACAATTAATGGTTCGTGAATCGTCGAGAATAGTCGAAAGGTAACTGATTAACCGAATATAGATTTCAAATTTTCTAGACTCAACATTACAGATTTTGCTTATCGTGTCGGAAACATATAAAGATTAAGGTTTAAATTTGGTCGGAAATTTCCGGGTCATTACAGTACCTACCCCTTAAAGAAATTTCGTCCCCGAAATTTGTCAGAGGTCGTCATGGCTAACAATGGGAATGCTTTCATGACGAATATGAGGTAATAATGGAGTTTTATCATTATTAAGAGATATAGATAAAACAATTCGATTATATGAAGCGCACGATTGAAGTTATCACAAAAGAGTGAAATGAGTAATATGGAATCGTTTTAACCGATGACCTGGTTATGATTGAGTTCCGGATTTTAAGGGATTTAGGAAAAATCTTACGTAATAAGATTTGTATCTTCGGCAATCAGAATCTTCTTTGATTTAATGCGGCAATCTGTTTCGATTTCTCTGTCGGATATATTACTATAAATTCACCTCCCTTTTCTTCCTTATTTCCATACCTAACATCTTCTATTCTTTTCTCCCTTAATTCATACTTTAAAGCATTCGTCAACATGCTCCATCCAGTTTCTGATTCTTGATATTCTTCTAACTTTCGCATCTGTGATTCTTCTTTTTCATCTACCACCAGAAGAATCTATTTACTTCTACTATACTCTTGTGCTCATAGTGTTTCTAATTCTCCCGTATCTTTATATTGCTATATGCATTGATATACACGGTTTGTAATTTTCAAGTTTATTATCCAGCTTTATTTTCTTCATTATTTTTCGGGGCTTCATGCTTTCGTTTTCTCTTCCCGACTTTGAGTCAAGCGAGTAATGGTCCAGAATTCGTAGGTATGAGTTTCGGAATGAACATAGCTAATGCTCTTAGAGAGAAATGGTAACGGCACGATTTTGACTTGTCAAATTACCAGAATATCCTGGAAAAGATAGAACTATCAAGATGATATGTTCCTATTATGGTTGGAGATTGGATAGAATGTAAGAGCCGTGTAACATGGCACATGATGATGGTACTGTGAATCATCATGCTTCATTAGAAACTCAACACGACTTACTGTAATATAATGAAGTTGATCAAGTTTCATTATATTATACTAATTCATGCATCAGTTCCCAACACTGCTTCAGAACATTCCTATTTTAAACTCGAAGGTTTTAGAACTTAGAAACTAACACAGTTTCCTTTATGTTGTAACGCAGATGTTACGGAGAGATAAATGATCGCAGATAAAAATAGTTGTGAAAATATCTCCAAAAATATGGAGAATATGTATAATGGAAGATACGAAGATATCTTATAATATCCAAGATTAGATGATGATGAATATCTGTCTGTGAAGGTTTAGAATAAAGAGTAAGATTCTTACTAATGATTTCAGCAGGCACTGAGTCATTTGGATCCCTTGAAGTCAAACTTATTCTTTGTGATCTGTCCACGGCTTACTTCATAGTTTCGCATAATCCGCTTTTCGGTACTAAATTTTCTATTGAGTGTTTCCAATACTCCATTCTTTAACATCAACTTTTAGCCATTAAGACCATCAACAATATGCTGCTTCGTCAGCATTCTCAAAGTTACGAATCTGGGTCATCGGTTATCAAACCAAGGTGGTTTCGGGAGAATTGTGTTTTTAGATGATTAAACGCTGATGGTAATATGATGGAATATGAAAGGATTTCCCGGTAACGATGAGGAAAACTATTCGTATATATCAAAGTTATAATAAGGTTGGTTCGAACGAAAAGTCGAAGTTGGCTTGCTGGAGCTGTGACAAAGTTGGCTACTTTGAAAAGGAATTGCAAGGTTATTTTGGGTAATAATAACACTTAAAGAAATTAACACTGCTACGTGTTAAACGTTGACTCAGTCTCCGAGAGTTTTCGAGTGCATAACTATATGCAAGAATCTTTTCTTCCATAGATGAGATGCGGTTGGTTCAACTTCTCAATCGAGGTGTTTTCAAGAATCATGAAAAATTATGAATGCGAATTGTAATCGTCAAGATACGAATGAGGTTTAAAATAGAATCAAGTGGCAAACTTGAAGAATTGTTTAGTTTCATATGTTATAATCAGCATTTTAACTCATTTTAATTGTCCAAAGTTAGCAGTCAAATAATCCAATTGTCCAATGGTCCAATAAATTCATATATAAATTAAATATATAACATTCGAATTAATTAATACGTATCGTGACCCGTGTACCGGTCTCAGTGTCGATCACAACTCAAAGTATATATATATTTTGGAATCAACTCCGACCCTGTATAGCCAACTCCCATCTTCACATATAGAGTGTCTACGGTTGTTCCGAAATATATATATAGATGGGTCGATATGATAAGTCGAGACCTTGCATACGTGTCCCGTTATTTAAAATGCGTAAAATAAATATATATATATATATCATGACCCATTATACAACGTGTTGTCTCAGAATTAATCCGACGTATTGTTGTACATGTGTCCCGACAGTATGTACAGTGCAGAAATTAAAATTGCGAGAATGTAAATTACGATAAATTAAATGTTAATCAGTTAGCTGGGAACAGTTAGCCGGAATAGTTAGCGTGGAATCCTAACCAAATTTCAATTAATTAATCCGTTTGTTTCTAACAAATTTTATTTTGTCCAATGTTTTCTTCGTTATGCCACTTGTTGGATTCGAATAGGTAAAAATCCAAATATGAAATTTAAATGAAAATGGTTAATCTGGGGTGAACGGATACCTTTATCGGTGATTGTAAGTAGAATAGTAAATGATCGTTGAATCAAATTCGAAGAGTGTACAGTGTAACTTATTAATGTGAATTCTAAATATTCCTCGGGTACTACCCACCTGTTAAAATATTCTCATCATTAACAGTTTGTACGAAAGAAGTTTTAATTATAATCTTTATGAAAATATACTTGCATATTTATTTTCTTCGGATGTAATTATGAATTTAATGAGTCAATAAGATATTAAACTTATTTGATTTATCGTTATTACTAGATTACATGATCTCTAAAACATTAGAGATTACATAATCGTCATGTCGAACGAAGATTAATGAGGTAGAACGATATGTAAAGCGAAGATAATCGATGTAGAACAATATGTAGAACGAAAATCATACTCAAAGTTCAGATGGTGATATTGAGGCGTGTGATGTTGATATCCGAGGTACAGATTTTGATATTGAGGTTTATAACGTGGTTATGGTTGAGGGTGATACGGGTACTGTCGGCGTTGATGATGGTGGTACAGATTATACTACTGGTGCTGCTGCTGGTGTTTGCAACCTTCGCGCCATGTTCTCCACAGCCGTCACGCGAGCTCGTAGTTCGTTAACTTCTGCTCGTACACCGGGATGATTGACGGTTGGAGCGAGCGAATGAAAAAGATCTGAAATATGGGATAGTATATAATCGTAACGAGATACTCTATAAATGAGAGAGAAAATGGTTTCTCGAACAAGTTCGCCGGTAAGTGCTCCAGGTTCATCGCCAAGAGGGCAATTTGGTGGATGAAAGGGATCTTCGATGTGAAATGATTTTTCGGATGTCGGGTGATATTCTAGCTATATAGAATATCTATGTATAATACCAAAGATTTCGTAAACTACAGAGGAATTTACGGCATATGTCAGGCAAGTCTACAGATGCGCTAGGATATGAATTTTGTCTATACACTATCGATGCACTAAATGCAGTAAGACATGTCTAGACTTATGAATGATAAGCAGGCAATTTCCTAAGGATGATAAGCAGATGATTTCCGACTAGGAATGATAAGCAAAACTTTTGACGGCAGACACGGTCAAAGTCCAGACTCACTTAATGTATCCTAACAACTACCAGTTAGACACACTAATGCAAGGCCTGGTTTGCTAAGACCAACGCTCTGATACCACCTGTAAAGACCCGTCCTTATCCACCTGGACAAAGTCTTCAACATTTGGTTCCATTGCGATGATCGA
This sequence comes from Rutidosis leptorrhynchoides, assembly GCF_046630445.1. Classification (NCBI taxonomy): domain Eukaryota; kingdom Viridiplantae; phylum Streptophyta; class Magnoliopsida; order Asterales; family Asteraceae; genus Rutidosis; species Rutidosis leptorrhynchoides. The sequence goes on along the minus strand of NC_092334.1, from coordinate 184,281,153 downwards.
CTCCAAGTAATGTCCCTAGTATGAGCTAATGCACAGCGGAAGACTTAATTCGTACCTGAGAATAAACATGCTTTAAAATGTCAACATAAAGTTGGTGAGATATATAGGTTTGATGCTAGCAATGTTATAACTATGGACCACAAGATTTCATGTTTATACATAATACACTCCTCGTGTATGAAAAGTCGTTGAGCACTTGGTAACCATACTTAACATTTAAATCACAGCAGCATATTCTTAAATAAACCCTACACCGTACCAAGTGTAGTAACAAAACGAAGTACTGTGCAACCGTTAAAAACTGGTCGTCCAGCCCGGTTGGGGTTGTCAGGCCCGATAGATCTATCAACAGGATTCGCGTTTACGCTCCTCACGTAAATATTAGCTACCAAGTATAAAGAAATATGCCATGGTACAACTCAACGTAGATTTTATTTTTGATCACTTGTGTCCATAACGTAAATCATTTATAAAAACAGCGCATGTATTCTCAGCCCAAAATATTTAGAGTTTAAAAGGGAACTATATACTCACCTAATGTATTTTGTAGTAAAAATACATATAACATCATTGAACAAGTGTAGGGTTGGCCTTGAATTCACGAACCTATATCATTGGTATATTTATTAATATACATAATCGTAATCGATCAAATTTATTTATTATATCTTAATTTATATATTATATATATTTAAATTTGTGTATATATTCAAAATGATTAATATCTATATAGTTATATTAATATATCTATATTTATTTATATACATTATTGTTTAGTGCTATATTTAAAATCAATAGTTTGTTATATGTACGTAGTTAAATAAATAATATTAGTAAATATACTTAATAATGATAATAACAATAATTATGATACTAAAAATAGTAATACTTATAATAATAATAATAATAATAATAATAATAATAATAATAATAGTAATAATAATAACAATAGCAATAATACTACCTTAAGAGAAATAATAAGCTTCAAAAATAAAGGAAACTGTCACTGCCCAGAATTGAACCCATGACCTCTCATTCCACACAAACACCTTAACCATCAAAGCTATATCATTTTTCTGTTTTTAATAAACAACCGAAAATTTATATAACCCTTATCATTCTGTCTCGTTTCTCTTCCTCTTCAATAAACTTCTCGGGCCAAAGAAAATAAGACACAAGCCCAACCAAAAGTCACGGCCCAACATATAACTTAATCTCGGCCCAAGTAAATAAATAAAAGCTTGCGACCCAAAATCAAAATGAATTGGAAACTCACGGCCCAATCCATATTATCTGAATCTGTTATTTATTATTTTTTTTTCTTCCTTAAACTGATATGTAAAATATCAACGTCTCACTAATATTAAAGTGGTCGGCCGAATAAAAAAAAAATAATAATCGACTAATTAGCTGGTAACCATCCAATCTTCAAACCCCACATATATTTGTTTAATATCTTTATAATTCTATAGCCACTTGATTGTTTTCCTCTATTTACGGTTTCAAAAAGAAATATCAGAAAGGCATTTAATCATCAAGTATTATTACCATGTCTCCCACTAACTCTTGCTTTATTAAATCGTTTACACAGCGAGTTTTTATAAAGGATTAGGTGGGTGTGGTGATTAAAACAAAACATGAAAGTTATAGTAGGTGTGATGTATAAACTGCGAAGGAAAGAAAAAATATTTTATAGCCATCGGTTAGCATAGATTACGAGCGGTATTCGTGTAGCTGTGATGGTTTTATTGTTTGAGATTGAAGGAGGTGACATGTTCACAACAAGAATTAGGAGAGGGTGAGTTATAAAGAGAGGAAAAACGTGATGGTGGTTATGATCGGGTGTCGTTGATTGTTGGTGATTATGGTGATAACCGGTGATGAAGGTTTGGCTCTTGGTTGTGTTTGAAACTGAAAAACAGTAATAGAAATCATGGTGATGATTGATGAAAGTTGTCGAGGTTGTTCTTGAGTGATGGTTATGATCGATTAACATGGAGTACGGGTTTAAGTGATGGTGGCGAGGTGATCGGGTATATATGGTTTTCTATAAACCATGTATATATATATATATATATATATATATGTAGATATGTAAAAGAAGGAAAGAAGAGAGGGTGGTGATGGTTTACGACTACATAGTGATCGAAGCAAGAAATAAATAAAAAAAAATGGTGTTGGGTTGTCAAGCTTCTGGAGGAAGTAGACACAATTGTAGGAGATGGATGATGGTGGTCATTAATAGGTTGTTGGTGTTGTACTCGAAAAACCGATATAGAAAATAATTAAAGACGGGAAGATTATGGTGGTCGGGTTTTGTAGGTGGTGATGATGGGATGGTTGATATGGGTGGCGACTTGCAAAAATAATGAGGTGGTGAAATGGTGGGATTTTGATGGTCGATCATGGTAGTGATGTAGGTGGTGGTGATGAGGCCGAAGGTGGTGGCCGATTTGAGATGGTGAGGTGAGGGAGTGATTTCATTTTACATGTGTGTAACATATGTATATATATTATATATATAGAGAGAAGTGATGATGTGAATTGAATCAAAACATGAATTTAATAATTCAAGTCACGGGTGTATTAAACTGTGTTTCTGCTGACAAAATATCACGGTTTGGTTTCGTGCCCCGTTGTTCACTCAGTGGCGAATAAAAAAAATCTTAAGAAAAATCTCATATTTTTAAATTAAATAGCTTTATTTATTTTGGTCATTATGGTATATAAAATTCAGTCATTAATTATTAAGTAAAAATTAAATTAACTATTCACTCTCCACCCCAAGTAAGAATATAGTTAGTGTTAAATTTATCAAATAACTACTAAATATATTAATAATAAACATATAATTTATAAATCTCATTTTCTGATCACCGTGTATTTTAAAATCACCTAAGTTCGAAGTTATCTTGCTTAATATTGATCGAATGTCAGTTGAGTGTTACAATAGTTTACTAATTAGATTTGAAATCATAAAATATATATATTCTATATACTTTTATTTATATATAGATGTGTTTTAAATAATTATTATAATATCCTATTTTTATTTTATTTTACCTAATTAATTTTAATAACAATTTTAATATTTCAAATTTGTACTTCCAATTATTATTTATATATATATATACACACACATATCTATTTACAATTAATGGTTCGTGAATCGTCGAGAATAGTCGAAAGGTAACTGATTAACCGAATATAGATTTCAAATTTTCTAGACTCAACATTACAGATTTTGCTTATCGTGTCGGAAACATATAAAGATTAAGGTTTAAATTTGGTCGGAAATTTCCGGGTCATTACAGTACCTACCCCTTAAAGAAATTTCGTCCCCGAAATTTGTCAGAGGTCGTCATGGCTAACAATGGGAATGCTTTCATGACGAATATGAGGTAATAATGGAGTTTTATCATTATTAAGAGATATAGATAAAACAATTCGATTATATGAAGCGCACGATTGAAGTTATCACAAAAGAGTGAAATGAGTAATATGGAATCGTTTTAACCGATGACGTGGTTATGATTGAGTTCCGGATTTTAAGGGATTTAGGAAAAATCTTACGTAATAAGATTTGTATCTTCGGCAATCAGAATCTTCTTTGATTTAATGCGGCAATCTATTTCGATTTCTCTGTCGGATATATTACTATAAATTCACCTCCCTTTTCTTCCTTATTTCCATACCTAACATCTTCTATTCTTTTCTCCCTTAATTCATACTTTAAAGCATTCGTCAACATGCTCCATCCAGTTTCTGATTCTTGATATTCTTCTAACTTTCGCATCTGTGATTCTTCTTTTTCATCTACCACCAGAAGAATCTATTTACTTCTACTATACTCTTGTGCTCATAGTGTTTCTAATTCTCCCGTATCTTTATATTGCTATATGCATTGATATACACGGTTTGTAATTTTCAAGGTTATTATCCAGCTTTATTTTCTTCATTATTTTTCGGGGCTTCATGCTTTCGTTTTCTCTTCCCGACTTTGAGTCAAGCGAGTAATGGTCCAGAATTCGTAGGTATGAGTTTCGGAATGAATATAGCTAATGCTCTTAGAGAGAAATGGTAACGGCACGATTTTGACTTGTCAAATTACCAGAATATCCTGGAAAAGATAGAACTATCAAGATGATATGTTCCTATTATGGTTGGAGATTGGATAGAATGTAAGAGCCGTGTAACATGGCACATGATGATGGTACTGTGAATCATCATGCTTCATTAGAAACTCAACACGACTTACTGTAATATAATGAAGTTGATCAAGTTTCATTATATTATACTAATTCATGCATCAGTTCCCAACACTGCTTCAGAACATTCCTATTTTAAACTCGAAGGTTTTAGAACTTAGAAACTAACACAGTTTCCTTTATGTTGTAACGCAGATGTTACGGAGAGATAAATGATCGCAGATAAAAATAGTTGTGAAAATATCTCCAAAAATATGGAAAATATGTATAATGGAAGATACGAAGATATCTTATAATATCCAAGATTAGATGATGATGAATATCTGTCTGTGAAGGTTTAGAATAAAGAGTAAGATTCTTACTAATGATTTCAGCAGGCACGGAGTCATTTGGATCCCTTGAAGTCAAACTTATTCTTTGTGATCTGTCCACGGCTTACTTCATAGTTTCGCATAATCCGCTTTTCGGTACTAAATTTTCTATTGAGTGTTTCCAATACTCCATTCTTTAACATCAACTTTTGGCCATTAAGACCATCTACAATATGCTGCTTCGTCAGCATTCTCAAAGTTACGAATCTGGGTCATCGGTTATCAAACCAAGGTGGTTTCGGGAGAATTGTGTTTTTAGATGATTAAACGCTGATGGTAATATGATGGAATATGAAAGGATTTCCCGGTAACGATGAGGAAAACTATTCGTATATATCAAAGTTATAATAAGGTTGGTTCGAACGAAAAGTCGAAGTTGGCTTGCTGGAGCTGTGACAAAGTTGGCTACTTTGAAAAGGAATTGCAAGGTTATTTTGGGTAATAATAACACTTAAAGAAATTAACACTGCTACGTGTTAAACGTTGACTCAGTCTCCGAGAGTTTTCGAGTGCATAACTATATGCAAGAATCTTTTCTTCCATAGATGAGATGCGGTTGGTTCAACTTCTCGATCGAGGTGTTTTCAAGAATCATGAAAAATTATGAATGCGAATTGTAATCGTCAAGATACGAATGAGGTTTAAAACAGAATCAAGTGGCAAACTTGAAGAATTGTTTAGTTTCATATGTTATAATCAGCATTTTAACTCATTTTAATTGTCCAAAGTTAGCAGTCAAATAATCCAATTGTCCAATGGTCCAATAAATTCATATATAAATTAAATATATAACATTCGAATTAATTAATACGTATCGTGACCCGTGTACCGGTCTCAGTGTCGATCACAACTCAAAGTATATATATATTTTGGAATCAACTCCGACCCTGTATAGCCAACTCCCATCTTCACATATAGAGTGTCTACGGTTGTTCCGAAATATATATATAGATGGGTCGATATGATAAGTCGAGACCTTGCATACGTGTCCCGTTATTTAAAATGCGTAAAATAAATATATATATATATATATATATATATATATATATATATATATATATATATATATATATATATATATATATATGTATATATATATATATATATATATCATGACCCATTATACAACGTGTTGTCTCAGAATTAATCCGACGTATTGTTGTACATGTGTCCCGACAGTATGTACAGTGCAGAAATTAAAATTGCGAGAATGTAAATTGCGATAAATTAAATGTTAATCAGTTAGCTGGGAACAGTTAGCCGGAATAGTTAGCGTGGAATCCTAACCAAATTTCAATTAATTAATCCGTTTTTATTCAAGAAACTGATTTCGATGTAACATATTTGTATTGTAAACCATTATGTAATGGTCGTGTGTAAACAGGATATTTTAGATTATCATTATTTGATAATCTACGTAAAGCTTTTTAAACCTTTATTTATGAAATAAAGGTTATGGTTTGTTTTAAAAATGAATGCAGTCTTTGAAAAATGTCTCATATAGAGGTCAAAACCTCGCAACGAAATCAATTAATATGGAACATTTTTAATCAATAAGAAAGGGACATTTCAGTTGGTATCCGAGCGTTGGTCTTAGAGAACCAGAATTTTGCATTAGTGTGTCTTATCGAGTTTGTTAGGATGCATTAGTGAGTCTGGACTTCGACCGTGTTTACTTGAAAAATGATTGCTTAGCAAATTTTGTTGGAAACTATACATTTTTAACATGTGAATACTATGTGATATATTAATCTCTTAACGTGTTTGATATTATGTGATAGATGTCTACCTCTAGAACAAGTCCCATTGACTCACCTAATAATAATGAAGAGTCAAATGTAAATTGGAATGATTCGTGGACTGATTCACAAGTTCCCGAAGAGGAACCGGAAGAAGAGTCGGAACCGGAAGAAGAATCAGAACCGGAAGAAGAATCGGAATCGGAAGAAGAAATAGAACCAGTGGGGGAAATAATAAAACGGTTAAGTAGAAGAAAATCCTCAACCAACCGACCAAAGTTAATTATGGTCAATGGTGTTTCCGCCAAGGAAGCAAAGTATTGGGAGGATTACCAATTCTCCGATGAATCGGATCCCGACAAGGATTCCAATGATGTTATAGAAATTACCCCAACACAATTTAATAAGGCAAAAGAGAACAATAAGGGAAAGGGCATAAAAATAGAGAAATTTGATTCTAAACCTAATAAACTTTATATGTATCGTCAACACCCATATTTCTTAAGTTGTGACAATAACCCGGGAACCTCTAAACCACCAGGTTTTTCTAAACCAATGTGGAAAACGACGGCTCGTATTAGGGGAACATCATATATCCCTAGAAACTTGTCAAAACGAACCAAAACCGAAGAAGAAGAAACGAGCGAGTCAGAATAAGATAGTTGTATTTGTGTGGTGTAATATATGTAATATAGTGTGCTTATGCTTTATGATATATGTAAAAATTGCTTGTATTAATAAGTATTTTTTTTATGAATCTAACTCTTGTCTATTTTACAGTATAAAAACACAAAATGGATAGACAACCCAATATTTTAAGAGACCTACCCGGAGACATGATTGATGAAATCTTGTCTAGAGTCGGTCAGAATTCCTCGGCACAACTATTTAAGGCGAGATCAGTTTGTAAGACATTCAAAGAATGTTCCAAGAATTCCTTGGTTTATAAAAGGCTTTCGTTCGAAAGATGGGGGATATCACATTGAGAAATCCATAAGTTACGATGTGTTTACTTTGACGCATATATTGCGAGGAACCCAAATGCTATTTTACGCAACGGGTTAAGAAATTATTTTGACTCAATATATCCGAATATAGGACTTCGTGATTTAGAAAAAGCGGCTAACATGCAACATAAAGAAGCATGTTATGCTTACGGCTTAGTAATGTTCGCTTCTCACCAAAGTGAGAAAAAGAACATCGGGCTACAACTATTAAACAAAACGTTCCCACAAGTGACGGAGTCGGTAATTGGGGTTAGAAATGAGGTTTTTAGGTTATTACGAGACTGTTGATCATTACGTAACCCTCGTCCCTTTGAGGACGTTAAACACGCTGTCTTATCAACGGCCATAACGGTTATGTTCCACAAGACCAAGGATGGGAAGTAGTCCTAGTAAAACCAGAATGCATGACTTGTTTCTGGACGTATGAATTACGTGTCTTTATTGCTTTTGCTGAACGACTTGTGTACTAGCTAGAATTATCTTCACAACTATATTGTATCAAAGTTATTGTGTGCTATATTTCATGCTTTATGTAAAATAAACGGTATTGTAAGTTTGTAAAATATTGTATAAAAGTTTGAACGCGAAATATTATTATAATCAGTTTTTAATATAGAATTGTAGTAGTTGAATTGTATATTAGCTACTAAGTATGAACTTAACGGGTAGGTACTACCCGAATTTAAACTTATAAAACGATAATATGAAGAAAAAGCTTTTATAAATGAGTTCATATTATGCTACGAAATACTATTAACTACTCTTAATATTCTGTATGATTAACTTGTTCCATTTGACTATTTTGAAGGAAATGGCACCGACTACTCGACACACCGTGAATATGAATGAAGAGGAATTCCGTACTTTTCTAGCTTCAAACATAGCCGCAGTACAAGCTGCGCTACATACCAACAATAACCTTGGATCTAGCAGTACAGGAAATCGTGTAGGATGCACCTACAAAGAATTCACTGCCTGCAAACCTTTAGAATTTGATGGAACCGAAGGACCGATCAGATTGAAATGGTGGACCGAGAAGGTCGAATCGGTGTTTGCCATAAGTAAGTGTACTGAAGAGGACAAAGTGAAGTACGCTACGCATACCTTCACAGGTTCTGCGTTAACATGGTGGAATACCTATCTAGAGCAAGTGGGACAAGATGATGCGTACGCACTACCGTGGTCAGCATTCAAGCACTTGATGAACGAGAAGTACCGTCCCAGAACCGAGGTTAATAAGCTCAAGATAGAACTTAGAGGGTTACAAACCCAAGGATTTGATATTACCACGTACGAAAGACGATTCATAGAATTATGCCTATTGTGTCCGGGAGCGTTCGAAGATGAGGAAGAGAAGATCGACGCGCTTGTGAAAGGATTACCGGATAGAATCCAAGAAGATATATAAGTTCACACGAGCCCGCCTCCATACAACAGGCATGTAGAATGGCTCACAAACTAGCGAACCAGATTGAAGAAAGAATTAAAGAACAGACTGCTGAAGAGGCCAATGTGAAGCAAGTCAAAATAAAGTGGGAGGAAAATGGTGATAAGAATCACCAATACAACAACAACAGCAATTACAACAATAATCGCAACAACTATCCCAACAATCGCAACATCAATCGCAACTACAACAAACGGCCCAACAACAACAACAACAACAACAACAACAACAACAACAGCAACTACAACAATCATCCCAACAACAATAATAACCGCAACAACAACAACAATCAGAAGCAGCTATGCCAAAGGTGTGAAAAGTATCACTCGGGGTTCTGCACCAAATTTTGCAACAAGTGTAAAAGAAATGGTCATAGCGCGGTGAAGTGTGAGGTCTACGGACCAGGGGTTAACAGAACGAAAGGAACAAATGGTGTCGGAATGAGTAATGGCAGAGCAAGTAGTGTCGGAGCAAGTTATGCCAATGTAGTTTGTTATAAATGTGGAAAACCGGGCCACATTATTAGAAATTGCCCGAACCAAGAGAACACAAATGGACAAGGCCGTGGAAGAGTTTTCAATATTAATGCGGGAGAGGCACAGGAAGACCCGGAGCTTGTTACGGGTACGTTTCTTATTGATAATAAATCTGCTTACGTTTTATTTGATTCGGGTGCGGATAGAAGCTATATGAGTAGAGATTTTTGTGCTAAATTAAGTTGTCCATTGACGCCTTTGGATAGTAAATTTTTACTCGAATTAGCAAATGGTAAATTAATTTCAGCAGATAATATATGTTGGAATCGAGAAATTAAACTGATTAGCAAAACATTTAAGATTGAATTGATACCAGTAGAGTTAGGGAGTTTTGATGTGATAATTGGTATGGACTGGTTGAAAGAAGTGAAAGCAGAGATCGTTTGTTGCAAAAATACAATTCGCATTATACGAGAAAAAGGAAAACCCTTAATGGTGTACGGAGAAAAGGGCAACACGAAGCTACATCTTATTAGTAATTTGAAGGCACAAAAACTAATAAGAAAAGGTTGCTATGCTGTTCTAGCACATGTCGAGAAAGTACAAACTGAAGAAAAGAGCATCAATGATGTTTTTGTCGCAAAAGAATTTCCTGATGTATTTCTGAAAGAATTACCTGGACTACCTCCACATCGATCTGTTGAATTTCAAATAGATCTTGTACCAGGAGCTGCACCAATAGCTCGTGCTCCTTACAGACTCGCACCCAGCGAGATGAAAGAACTGCAAAGCCAATTACAAGAACTTTTAGAGCGTGGTTTCATTCGACCAAGCACATCACCGTGGGGAGCTCCTGTTTTGTTTGTCAAGAAGAAAGATGGTACATTCAGGTTGTGTATCGACTACCGAGAGTTGAACAAAGTTACCATCAAGAACTGCTACCCACTACCGAGAATTGACGACTTATTTGATCAACTACAAGGCTCATCTGTTTATTCAAAGATTGACTTACGTTTCGGGTATCATCAAATGCAGGTGAAAGAAGATGATATTCCAAAGACTGCTTTCAGAACATGTTACGGTCATTACGAGTTTATGGTCATGCCGTTTGGTTTAACTAATGCACCAGCTATGTTCATGGACCTTATGAACCGAGTGTGTGGACCATACCTTGACAAGTTTGTCATTGTTTTGATTGATGACATACTTATTTACTCAAAGAATGACCAAGAACACGGTGAACATTTGAGAAAGGTGTTAGAAGTATTGAGGAAGGAAGAATTGTACGCTAAGTTTTCAAAGTGTGTATTTGTAACGACCCGGAAATTTCCGACCAAATTTAAACTCTAATCTCTATATGGTTCCGACACGATAAGCAAAACCCTTAAAGTTGACCCGCACTTTTTCGATCATTCTATACTTATAAGATTAATATTTACATAAATTAAACCTTACCAACATGATAAGCAATCCAAATTGTTGAGATTTATGTTTTCGAAAAGAGTTTTACACAACGTTTGACCGTCTAGTTTGACCGATGATATCACGAACTATACAATATATGATAATTATACGTTTGTGTATATATATGTATATATACATATTTAACATGATTAATGAATGTTTTAATATCTCATTTTGTATTAATAACAATAAGTTATAAGTATATTTTGAAACTACTAACTTAAGTTTTCAAAACGATAACTATACGTAACGTTATTTGACATAAATACTTAAGACTTATAATGTTTATACATATATCGTATAAGTAATGTATTTAATCACTTTTAAAGACTTAAATACATAAAATCATATAAGTGTATTCACAAAAGATAGCTATATTTGAATCCTCATTCCATTTTTCACAAAATTTCTATACGTATATCTAGAGTATTTGTACTCGTATCATACCTAGCTTCTATACGTATTTACTATTGGTATATACACATCAAATCACCACCTAACCAGCCCTTGTTCATGCCTTATGTATAAGGTAATTACTTTTGAATGATTGTAAGACTAATTACAAAAATACAAACTAAAAATTTGTCCATGTCTACTACATAAACATTTTTTTAGGAGTATATATGTATCCTCATTTTGTTTCATTTTTACTTCCATTCTCTAGCTAAAAACACCCACACTCTCAAGAACATTAAACTCCATAAACATTCAGCAAAGTTCCATGAAGATCTAGCTTCAAAAACCTTACTTAAACACCATAAGAAAACCATACAAAAACACTTCAAGAAATCCTTCCAAGAACACAAACTTACTTCCAATCTTTCATCCACTTCCATCACCCTTTTGATTCTAGCTTCTTACTCCTCTTTTACAGCAACCTTGTCCAAGGAACTTGAGGTAGTATCTATGTTCATAACCTTATTCGATTCATATATATATATAGCTATCTTATTTTGTGGTATAAAAGTTTAACAACAAGAACATAGTTTGAATGTTTTCAAACTTGTTTGCAAACTAAATAGATCCTTCTAACTTAACTTTTAAAATACTTCAAGACCTGTAATATAACTTAAATATATGCTAATTTAACAAGGTATAATTTGGTTTTTCAAAGAATATCTTAAAAACTGTTTTTACGACGTCGGAGTGCCACCGGGGACTGTTTTGGGTTGGATAATTAAAAACCATCTTAAACTTTGAATTGGAGGTTTATTTTCTGGAAAAATGATTTTTACTATGAATATGATAACACATAAAAATTTCATGATTTAATTCAAAGTATAAGTATTTTTAGAAAAATAATCATTTAAGGTTGTTTACATAAAGGAAAATGTTTAACTTCATAAGTTTCACTAAAGTTTCACCTATGCCGTGTGATTTTGAATACAAACTAAGGTATTTACAGTTCATAGTCTTAAAGAGGGACTCGATCCAAGGAGATGGCAAGTTGAATCAACGAAAACGGAGTTGTAACGAAGAAACTACGACTAAAACAAAATTGGTTATCCAAGACTAGTTTAGCTACGTGATTAATTGGAAAAAAATTAAATAAATCACATCTTTCTAAAATAACATGATATTTTATATATGTGTACTCATAATTTAATTTTATATGGTTCAGGATCACCCGTAAACAATACGAGAAGATTAATCATAAGATCCCATGATTGTACGCAACACGTCATTTGACAACACCGGTACTTTATGTACGCAACACGTCATTTGACAACACTGGTACCGTGGGTCAAGATTAATCTCGACCAATACATATACGATGGGGTTTTATTTATTTCGTTGGGGGTTTATTAAACACCTAAAAATGAACCATTAAAATTGAATTACTAACATCGGAACTGCTAACTACGGACTAAGGAATTATTAAAAGTATTAAAAGTATTATAAACATATATATGTGACGATTGTTTAAAAAGAAAAGGTATTGATATATTATATATGGATAGGTTAGGGATATCAACCGGAGACCAAGTCAAAATATATATATCTTCAAGACGAAAGTGAGTATATAGTCCCACTTTTTAAACTCTAAATATTTCGGGATGAGAATACATGTATTTTATGTTTTACGATATGGACACAAGTAACTGAAAAATATGTTCTACGTTGAGTTGTACCACTGGCATACTTCCCTGTAGCTTGGTAACTAATATTTACAGCGGTATTGTAAACGCGAATCCTGTTGATAGATCTATCGGGCCTGACAACCCCAACCGGACTGGACGACCAGTATTCAACGGTTGCACAGTACTTCGTTTTGTGACTACACTTGGTACGGTGTAGTAAGATTTCATATTAAAGGGAATATGCGACGTGAAAATGTTAAGTATGGTTACCAAGTGCTCAACCACTTAGAATATTTTTATTAAAATGTTTATATATGAAATCTTGTGGTCCATCGTTATATCGCTGCTAGCATCAAACCTATATATCTCACCAACTTTATGTTGACGTTTTAAAGCATGTTATTCTCAGGTATGAATTAAGACTTCCGCTGTGCGTTAGCTCATATTAAGGATACTAGTTGGGACCATTTAAGCCATGATACAAGAACGTTGCATTCGAGTCATTGAAGATCATTAAAGACATTTATTAAGTAAATGACAGTTTAGGTCATTTGGATATCGAGAAATGTTTGACGAGTTTATTAATTTTTTTATGTAAAGATAGATTGCCTTTTAAGAATAAATGCAACGTTTGTAAAATGTATCATATAGAGGTCAAGTACCTCGCGATGTTATCAACTGTTGTAATTCGTTTGTAATCAATATGGACATCGTCCGGATGATTAGTTTCGGATCCTTTCAGTTGGTATCAGAGCGTTGGTCTTAGCGAACCAGGCCTTGCATTAGTGTGTCTAACTGGTAGTTGTTAGGATACATTAGTGAGTCTGGACTTTGACCGTATCTACCTGCTAAAAAGTTTTGCTTATCATTTCTAGTCAGAAACCATCTGCTTATCATCCTTAGGGAGTTGCCTGCTTATCATTCTTTAGTCTAGACACGTCTTACTGCATCTAGTGCATCGATAGTGTATAGACAAAATTCATATCCTAGCGTATCTATTACTATAAACATTGCCCGACGAATTTCAAAGATTCTCCGTAATTCACGGGATTTCGGTATTATATATACATATGAAAATTATGTATTGAAGAGTACCAAACCCAACTCCTATAATCTATTCCAAACCAAAAAAAAAAATTCATTTCTCCAACTATACAAGATGAATTCTTCATCCAGTTCGAATTCCTCCGACTTCGATAGCTACGCCGACATGGATTTCCATTCGAGCTCCGAGAACAGCGTCACCGGAATGGATCAACCAATTTCCCATCATCTATTCTGGATGAACTGGGGATGGGTTCGTAATATACTAAATTTCTGGAGGCAAGAAGAAGGTGATCCATTTCATCCACCAAATTGCCCTCTTAACGATGAACCTGAAGCACTTACCGGCGAACCCATTCGAAACACCATTTTCTCGCTCATTTCTAGAGTATCTCGTCATGATTACATACTATCCCATATTTCAAATCTTGTTCATTCGCTCGTTCCAACCGTCAATCATCCCGGTATAATAGAAGAAGTCAACGAACTCCGTGCTCGGGTAGTGGTTTTGGAGAATATGGTGCGAAGGTTACAAACACCAACAGCAACACCAGCAGCATAATCCGTACTACCATCGTCAACGCCGACAGTACCTTTATCACCCCAATCACAATCTCAACATCACAATCTGTATCTCGAATATCAACATCACACGACTCAATATCTGTACTTCGAGTATGATCTTCGTTCTATATATCGTTCTACATCGATTATCTTCGCTTTACGTATCGTATGACGATTATGTAATTTCTAAAGTCTTAGAGATTATGTAATCTAGAATTAACGATAAATCAAATGAGTTTAATATCTTATTGACTCATTAAATCTATGATTATCTCTGAAGAAAATATATATGCAAGTATATTTTCATAAAGATAGTAATTAAAAATTCCTTCGTACAAACTATTAATGATGAAAATATTTTAACGGGTGGGTAGTACCCGAGGAATATTTAGAATTCACATTAATAAGTTATATTGTACATTCTTGAATCTGATTCAACGGTTATCTATTATCTTACTTACAACCACCGATATTCGTATCCGCTCACCCCAGAATAACCATTTTCAATCAAATTTCATATTCGGATTTTGACCTACCAGAATCCAACAAGTGGCATAAAGAAGAAAACATTGGACAATTAAAATGAATTAAAATGTTGATTGTAACATATGAAACTAAACACTTCTTCAAGTTTGCCACTTGATTTTATCTTAAACCTCATTCGTAACTTGACGATTACAATTCGCATTCAAATCCTTTCATGATTTCTGAAAACACCCTGAACTATGAAGTAGCTCTTGAAATGCTGATGAAGCAGCAAAAACTGTAAACGACTTTAACAATCAAAAGATTGATGATAAAGAATGGTATGGTGGTAAAGCTGAGAAAAAGAGAAGGTTTGGAACTGGAAAACGGATTGAGCAAAGTATGAAGGAGGCCGTGAACAAATCATGAAAACAGAACCTGCCTTCAAAGGATCCAAATGATCCAGTGCCTGCTGAAACCGTTAGTAAGAACACTGCTCCTTATTCTAAACTTTTCAAGATGATATTCTTCACCATCATTTTATCTTAGATATTATAAGATATCTTCATTCGTTATACATATTTTTCATATTTCTGGAGATATTTTTATAACTATTCCTATCTGCGATCATTTAACTCTCCGTAACATCTGCGCTACAATATAAAAGAAACTGTGTTAGTTTCTAAATTCTGAAATCTCTAAGTTTAAAAATATGAATGTTTTGAAGTAGTGTTGGGAACTGATACATGAATTAGTATAATATAATGAAACTTGATCAACTTCATTATATTACAGTAAGTCATGTTAAGTTTCTAATGGAATGTGATGATTCACAGTACCGTCATCATGTGCCATGTTACACGGCTCTTACATTCTATCAAGTCTTCAAACATATTTAGAACGTATCACCTTGATAGTTTTATTTTTTTTTCGGAATATTCGAGTAATTTAATGAATCAAGATCGTGCCATTACAATTTCATTCTAAAACCAATAGCAAGGTTCATTCCAAATTTCCTACCTACGAATTTCGGACCATTGTTCGCTTGGCTCGAGGACGGGAGTAGGAACATCGAAATATAAGGGAAGGTATAAAACCTAACAACAACCCCGAAACTACAAACCGTGCATATCAATACGTATTGCAACGTAAAGGCACGGGAGAATTAAAAACATTATAATTCCAAGGAAAGGATAAAAGAGAATAGATTCTTCTGGTGATAGATGAAAAAGAAGAATGAAAGATATGAAAGTTAGAAATATAACAAGGGTTAGAATGGGATGGAGCATATTAGCGAATGTCTTAAAGTAGGAACTAAAGAGAAAGAATAGAAGATGTGGGAAGAAAGAAAGGGAAGGAGGTAAATTTATAGTGAAATATTCGACAAAGAAATCAAAACAGATTGCCGCGTTAAATCAAAGAAGATCCTGATCGCCGCAAAACTAAATCTTATTACATAAGATTTTCTTTAAAACCCTTAAATCCCGGAAATCGATCATAATCACGTCATCGGTTACAACAATTCTATATTTACTCATTTCACTCTTTTGTGATAGCTTCGCTCGTGCGTCTCACATAACCAAATCGTTTTATCTAAATCTTTCAATAATGATAAAATTTCATTATTACCTCATATTCGTCATGAAAACATTCCTATTGTTGTTTATGACAACCTCTACCAAATTTCGAGGACGAAATTTCTTTAACGGATGGGTACTGTAACGACCCGGAAATTTCCGACCAAATTTAAACTCTAATCTCTATATGGTTCCGACACGATAAGCAAAACCCTTAAAGTTGACCCGCACTTTTTCGATCATTCTATACTTATAAGATTAATATTTACATAAATTAAACCTTACCAACATGATAAGCAATCCAAATTGTTGAGATTTATGTTTTCGAAAAGAGTTTTACACAACGTTTGACCGTCTAGTTTGACCGATGATATCACGAACTATACAATATATGATAATTATACGTTTGTGTATATATATGTATATATACATATTTAACATGATTAATGAATGTTTTAATATCTCATTTTGTATTAATAACAATAAGTTATAAGTATATTTTGAAACTACTAACTTAAGTTTTCAAAACGATAACTATACGTAACGTTATTTGACATAAATACTTAAGACTTATAATGTTTATACATATATCGTATAAGTAATGTATTTAATCACTTTTAAAGACTTAAATACATAAAATCATATAAGTGTATTCACAAAAGATAGCTATATTTGAATCCTCATTCCATTTTTCACAAAATTTCTATACGTATATCTAGAGTATTTGTACTCGTATCATACCTAGCTTCTATACGTATTTACTATTGGTATATACACATCAAATCACCACCTAACCAGCCCTTGTTCATGCCTTATGTATAAGGTAATTACTTTTGAATGATTGTAAGACTAATTACAAAAATACAAACTAAAAATTTGTCCATGTCTACTACATAAACATTTTTTTAGGAGTATATATGTATCCTCATTTTGTTTCATTTTTACTTCCATTCTCTAGCTAAAAACACCCACACTCTCAAGAACATTAAACTCCATAAACATTCAGCAAAGTTCCATGAAGATCTAGCTTCAAAAACCTTACTTAAACACCATAAGAAAACCATACAAAAACACTTCAAGAAATCCTTCCAAGAACACAAACTTACTTCCAATCTTTCATCCACTTCCATCACCCTTTTGATTCTAGCTTCTTACTCCTCTTTTACAGCAACCTTGTCCAAGGAACTTGAGGTAGTATCTATGTTCATAACCTTATTCGATTCATATATATATATAGCTATCTTATTTTGTGGTATAAAAGTTTAACAACAAGAACATAGTTTGAATGTTTTCAAACTTGTTTGCAAACTAAATAGATCCTTCTAACTTAACTTTTAAAATACTTCAAGACCTGTAATATAACTTAAATATATGCTAATTTAACAAGGTATAATTTGGTTTTTCAAAGAATATCTTAAAAACTGTTTTTACGACGTCGGAGTGCCACCGGGGACTGTTTTGGGTTGGATAATTAAAAACCATCTTAAACTTTGAATTGGAGGTTTATTTTCTGGAAAAATGATTTTTACTATGAATATGATAACACATAAAAATTTCATGATTTAATTCAAAGTATAAGTATTTTTAGAAAAATAATCATTTAAGGTTGTTTACATAAAGGAAAATGTTTAACTTCATAAGTTTCACTAAAGTTTCACCTATGCCGTGTGATTTTGAATACAAACTAAGGTATTTACAGTTCATAGTCTTAAAGAGGGACTCGATCCAAGGAGATGGCAAGTTGAATCAACGAAAACGGAGTTGTAACGAAGAAACTACGACTAAAACAAAATTGGTTATCCAAGACTAGTTTAGCTACGTGATTAATTGGAAAAAAATTAAATAAATCACATCTTTCTAAAATAACATGATATTTTATATATGTGTACTCATAATTTAATTTTATATGGTTCAGGATCACCCGTAAACAATACGAGAAGATTAATCATAAGATCCCATGATTGTACGCAACACGTCATTTGACAACACCGGTACTTTATGTACGCAACACGTCATTTGACAACACTGGTACCGTGGGTCAAGATTAATCTCGACCAATACATATACGATGGGGTTTTATTTATTTCGTTGGGAGTTTATTAAACACCTAAAAATGAACCATTAAAATTGAATTACTAACATCGGAACTGCTAACTACGGACTAAGGAATTATTAAAAGTATTAAAAGTATTATAAACATATATATGTGACGATTGTTTAAAAAGAAAAGGTATTGATATATTATATATGGATAGGTTAGGGATATCAACCGGAGACCAAGTCAAAATATATATATCTTCAAGACGAAAGTGAGTATATAGTCCCACTTTTTAAACTCTAAATATTTCGGGATGAGAATACATGTATTTTATGTTTTACGATATGGACACAAGTAACTGAAAAATATGTTCTACGTTGAGTTGTACCACTGGCATACTTCCCTGTAGCTTGGTAACTAATATTTACAGCGGTATTGTAAACGCGAATCCTGTTGATAGATCTATCGGGCCTGACAACCCCAACCGGACTGGACGACCAGTATTCAACGGTTGCACAGTACTTCGTTTTGTGACTACACTTGGTACGGTGTAGTAAGATTTCATATTAAAGGGAATATGCGACGTGAAAATGTTAAGTATGGTTACCAAGTGCTCAACCACTTAGAATATTTTTATTAAAATGTTTATATATGAAATCTTGTGGTCCATCGTTATATCGCTGCTAGCATCAAACCTATATATCTCACCAACTTTATGTTGACGTTTTAAAGCATGTTATTCTCAGGTATGAATTAAGACTTCCGCTGTGCGTTAGCTCATATTAAGGATACTAGTTGGGACCATTTAAGCCATGATACAAGAACGTTGCATTCGAGTCATTGAAGATCATTAAAGACATTTATTAAGTAAATGACAGTTTAGGTCATTTGGATATCGAGAAATGTTTGACGAGTTTATTAATTTTTTTATGTAAAGATAGATTGCCTTTTAAGAATAAATGCAACGTTTGTAAAATGTATCATATAGAGGTCAAGTACCTCGCGATGTTATCAACTGTTGTAATTCGTTTGTAATCAATATGGACATCGTCCGGATGATTAGTTTCGGATCCTTTCAGTATTTTGGTTGGAAGAGGTTCAATTCCTCGGTCACATAGTGAACAAAGAAGGTATTAAGGTGGATCCGGCAAAGATAGAAACTGTTGAAAAGTGGGAAACCCCGAAAACTCCGAAACACATACGCCAGTTTTTAGGACTAGCTGGTTACTACAGAAGGTTCATCCAAGACTTTTCCAGAATAGCAAAACCCTTGACTGCATTAACGCATAAAGGGAAGAAATTTGAATGGAAGGATGAACAAGAGAAAGCGTTCCAGTTATTGAAGAAAAAGCTAACTATGGCACTTATATTGTCATTGCCTGAAGGGAATGATGATTTTGTGATTTATTGTGACGCATCAAAACAAGGTCTCGGTTGTGTATTAATGCAACGAACAAAGGTGATTGCTTATGCGTCTAGACAATTGAAGATTCACGAACAAAATTATACGATGCATGATTTAGAATTAGGCACGGTTGTTTTTGCATTAAAGACTTGGAGGCACTACTTATATGGGGTCAAAAGTATTATATATACCGACCACAAAAGTCTTCAATACATATTTAATCAGAAACAACTGAATATGAGGCAGTGTAGGTGGATTGAATTGTTGAATGATTATGACTTTGAGATTCGTTACCACCCGGGGAAGGCAAATGTGGTAGCCGACACCTTGAGCAGAAAGGACAGAGAACCCATTCGAGTAAAATCTATGAATATAACGATTCACACTAACCTTACTACTCAAATAAAGGAGGCACAACAAGGAGTTTTAAAAGAGGGAAATTTAAAGGATGAAATACCCAAAGGATCGGAGAAGCATCTTAATATTCGAGAAGACGGAACCCGGTATAGGGCTGAAAGAATTTGGGTACCAAAATTTGGAGATATGAGAGAAATGGTACTTAGAGAAGCTCATAAAACCAGATACTCAATACATCCTGGAACGGGGAAGATGTACAAGGATCTTAAGAAACATTTTTGGTGGCCAGGTATGAAAGCCGATATTGCTAAATATGTAGGAGAATGTTTGACGTGTTCTAAGGTCAAAGCTGAACATCAGAAACCATCAGGTCTACTACAACAACCTGAAATCCCGGAATGGAAATGGGAAAACATTACCATGGATTTCATTACTAAATTGCCAAGGACTGCAAGTGGTTATGATACTATTTGGGTAATAGTTGATCGTATCACCAAGTCAGCACACTTCCTGCCAATAAGAGAAGATGACAAGATGGAGAAGTTAGCACTACTGTATTTGAAGGAAGTCGTCTCCAGACATGGAATACCAATCTCTATTATCTCTGATAGGGATGGCAGATTTATTTCAAGATTCTGGCAGACATTACAGCAAGCATTGGGAACTCGTCTAGACATGAGTACTGCCTATCATCCACAAACTGATGAGCAGAGCGAAAGGACGATACAAACGCTTGAAGACATGCTACGAGCTTGTGTTATTGATTTCAGAAACAGTTGGGATCGACATCTACCGTTAGCAGAATTTTCCTACAACAACAGCTACCATTCAAGCATTGAGATGGCGCCGTTTGAAGCACTTTATGGTAGAAAGTGCAGGTCTTCGATTTGTTGGAGTGAAGTGGGGGATAGACAGATTACGAGTCCGGAGATAATACAAGAAACTACCGAGAAGATCATCCAAATTCAACAAAGATTGAAAACCGCCCAGAGTCGACAAAAGAGCTACGCGGACAGTAAAAGAAAAGATATAGAGTTTGAAATTGGAGAAATGGTCATGCTTAAGGTTTCACCTTGGAAAGGCGTTGTTCGATTTGGTAAACGGGGGAAACTAAATCCAAGGTACATTGGACCATTCAAGATTATAGATCGTGTCGGACCAGTAGCTTACCAACTAGAGCTACCACAACAACTCGCGGCTGTACATAACACTTTCCACGTCTCAAATTTGAAGAAATGTTTTGCTAAAGAAGATCTCACTATTCCGTTGGACGAAATCTAAATCAATGAAAAACTTCAATTCATTGAAGAACCCGTCGAAATAATGGATCGTGAGGTTAAGAGACTTAAACAAAACAAGATACCGATTGTTAAGATTCGATGGAATGCTCGTAGAGGACCCGAGTTCACCTGGGAGCGTGAAGATCAGATGAAGAAGAAATACCCGCATTTATTTCCAGAAGATACGTCAACACCTCCAACTGCTTAAAATTTCGGGACGAAATTTATTTAACGGGTAGGTACTGTAGTGACCCGAACTTTTCCATGTTTATATATATATTAAATGAAATTGTTATTTACATGATTAAGTGTTTCCAACATGTTAAGCAATCAAACTTGTTAAGACTTGATTAATTGAAATAGGTTTCATATAGACAATTGACCACCCAAGTTGACCGGTGATTCACGAACGTTAAAACTTGTAAAAACTATACGATGACATATATATGGTTATATATATAGTTAACATGATTTTATTATAAGTATGTATCTCATTAGGTATTTTAACAATGAGTTATATACATAAAAATGAGACTATTAATTTAAGAAACTCGAAAACGATATATATAACTATTATCGTTATAACAACGTCTTACTAGGTACATATGAATCATATTAAGATATTGATACACTTGGTTAATTATGTTAAATGATAATTAAATATATTATTAAGTGTATTAACAATGAAATACATATGTAAAAATAAGACTACTAACTTAATGATTTCGAAACGAGACATATATGTAACGATTATCGTTGTAACGACATTTAACTGTATATATATCATACTAAGATATATTATATATCATAATATCATGATAATATAACAATTTAACATCTCATTTGTTATAATAAACAATGGGTTAACAACATTCAACAAGATCATTAACCTATAGGTTTCAAAACAACATTTACATGTAACGACTAACGATGACTTAATGACTCAGTTAAAATGTATATACATGTAGTGTTTTAATATGTATTCATACACTTTTGAAAGACTTCAAGACACTTATCACAATACTTCTACATAACAAAAATTCTTACAATTACATCCTCGTTCAGTTTCATCAACAATTCTACTCGTATGCACCCGTATTCGTACTTGTACAATACACAGCTTTTAGATGTATGTACTATTGGTATATACACTCCAATGATCAGCTCTTAGCAGTCCATGTGAGTCACCTAACACATGTGGGAACCATAATTTGGAAACTAGCATGAAATATCTCATAAAATTACAAAAATATGAGTAATCATTCATGACTTATTTACATGAAAACAAAATTACATATCCTTTATATCTAATCGATACACCAACGACCAAAAACACCTACAAACACTTTCATTCTTCAATTTTCTTCATCTAATTGATCTCTCTCAAGTTCTATCTTCAAGTTCTAAGTGTTCTTCATAAATTCCAAAAGTTCTAGTTTCATAAAATCAAGAATACTTCCAAGATTGCAAGTTTACTTCCAAGTTTTCTAAATCCATTCCAAGTAATCATCCAAAATCAAGAAACCTTTGTTACTTACAGTAGGTTATCTTTCTAATACAAGGTAATAATCATATTCAAACTTTAATTCAATTTCTATAACTATAACAATCTTATTTCGAGTGGAAATCTTACTTGAAATTGTTTTCGTGTCATGATTCTGCTTCAAGAACTTTCAAGCCATCCAAGGATCCTTTGAAGCTAGATCTATTTTTATCATTTCCAGTAGGTTTATCCAAGGAACTTGAGGTAGTAATGATGTTCATAACATCATTCGATTCATACATATAAAGCTATCTTATTCGAAGGTTTAAACTTGTAATCACTAGAACATAGTTTAGTTAATTCTAAACTTGTTCACAAATAAAAGTTAATCCTTCTAACTTGACTTTTAAAATCAACTAAACACATGTTCTATATCTATATTATATGCTAACTTAATGATTTAAAACCTGGAAACACGAAAAACACCGTAAAACTGAATTTACGCCGTCGTAGTAACACCACGGACTGTTTTGGGTTAGTTAATTAAAAACTATGATAAACTTTGATTTAAAAGTTGTTATTCTGGGAAAATGATTTTTATTATGAACATGAAACTATATCCAAAAATTATGGTTAAACTCAAAGTGGAAGTATGTTTTCTAAAATGGTCATCTAGACGTCGTTCTTTCGACTGAAATGACTACCTTTACAAAAACGACTTGTAACTTATTTTTCCGACTATAAACCTATACTTTTTCTGTTTAGATTCATAAAATAGAGTTCAATATGAAACCATAGCAATTTGATTCACTCAAAACGGATTTAAAATGAAGAAGTTATGGGTAAAACAAGATTGGATAATTTTTCTCATTTTAGCTACGTGAAAATTGGTAACAAATCTATTCCAACCATAACTTAATCAATTTGTATTGTATATCATCTAATCTTGAGATACCATAGACACATATACAATGTTTCGACCTATCATGTCGACACATCTATATATATTTCGGAACAACCATAGACACTCTATATGTGAATGTTGGAGTTAGCTATACAGGGTTGAGGTTGATTCCAAAATATATATAGTTTGAGTTTTGATCAATACTGAGATACGTATACACTGGGTCGTGGATTGATTCAAGATAATATTTATCGATTTATTTCTGTACATCTAACTGTGGACAACTAGTTGTAGGTTACTAACGAGGACAGCTGACTTAATAAACTTAAAACATCAAAATATATTAAAAGTGTTGTAAATATATTTTGAACATACTTTGATACATATGTATATATTGTTATAGGTTCGTGAATCAACCAGTGGCCAAGTCTTGCTTCCCGACGAAGTAAAAATCTGTGAAAGTGAGTTATAGTCCCACTTTTAAAATCTAATATTTTTGGATGAGAATACATGCAGGTTTTATAAATGATTTACAAAATAGACACAAGTACGTGAAACTACATTCTATGGTTGAATTATCGAAATCGAATATGCCCCTTTTTATTAAGTCTGGTAATCTAAGAATTAGGGAACAGATACCCTAATTGACGCGAATCCTAAAGATAGATCTATTGGGCCTAACAAACCCCATCCAAAGTACCGGATGCTTTAGTACTTCGAAATTTATATCATATCCGAAGGGTGTCCCGGAATGATGGGGATATTCTTATATATGCATCTTGTTAATGTCGGTTACCAGGTGTTCACCATATGAATGATTTTTATCTCTATGTATGGGATGTGTATTGAAATATGAAATCTTGTGGTCTATTGTTACGATTTGATATATATAGGTTAAACCTATAACTCACCAACATTTTTATTGACGTTTAAAGCATGTTTATTCTCAGGTGAATACTAAGAGCTTCCGCTGTTGCATACTAAAATAAGGACAAGATTTGGAGTCCATGTTTGTATGATATTGTGTAAAAACTGCATTCAAGAAACTGATTTCAATGTAACATATTTGTATTGTAAACCATTATGTAATGGTCGTGTGTAAACAGGATATTTTAGATTATCATTATTTGATAATCTACGTAAAGCTTTTTAAACCTTTATTTATGAAATAAAGGTTATGGTTTGTTTTAAAAATGAATGCAGTCTTTGAA
The DNA here is from genome assembly GCF_046630445.1 of Rutidosis leptorrhynchoides. NCBI lineage: Eukaryota > Viridiplantae > Streptophyta > Magnoliopsida > Asterales > Asteraceae > Rutidosis > Rutidosis leptorrhynchoides. Next base: position 184,256,032 of record NC_092334.1, on the reverse strand, counting down.
AAATGTCTCATATAGAGGTCAAAACCTCACAACGAAATCAATTAATATGGAACGTTTTTAATCAATAAGAACGGGACATTTCACTATTCATCATCTTCTTCATTATTATGGTTATCGTAGCAAAAAAAATAATAATAAATAAAACAGAAGCATGGTACACGATGGTAACAGCTGTCGGCCAATGAAATATACACAGCAGGTGCAATAATTTGTCACTTAAACTGCAGTAGCAGTTGGGCTACTGTAGTAATCGAACCAGAAACATAAAATATGAGAGAGAAAAAGAGATAGATAGAGAGAGAGTGACGGTATAGTTCAACGGAAGTGGTGGATGGTGACGGTTTGAATTATCTCGAAACAGATTCGAAGGAAACAATAACGAAAAACATGGTTGTGGTATTGGTATTGTGGTTACGGTTTGTTGTGTCACGAAGAGAGAGATATATATGGTTTTTAACGTAATATTGAGGTGGTGATTGAGGGTGATAACAGTGGCCGGTGGTTTAGGATGACGGTTGAGGTGGTGGCCGTGATGCAGGGTGGCGGTGGTTGATGGCTCGAGAAAGGAAAAACCAAGGATGGTGAAATATATCTATATCCTATCATATGTATGATATGTCATGTGTATATGAATGATATTATTTGTCAAATGCAGAAAACCAATAATACACTCAATCAATACTTTAATCTAAAAAGGAAACAGTAAAATAAGATAGAATATAAAAATCTAAGGGAAAAAAAATAAACGTGTAATACTTTAACAAACTATTCTGCCGACACCATTTTTCGGAGTATTATATCAGGTCCGTTGCTAAACAGTTAATATATAAAAGTGTTCCTAAAAATCCCAAATTTTTAGATTAAATATAATTAATTATTTCACTCATTACCTGTTTGAAACCTGATCAAAAAGGTTCGAAAATTATTTATTTTCTGTTTCGATTTATATGTACGGAGTACTAATATTTAAACTTGAAAAGGTAAAAATACTTTTAACAAATCTAAAATCTTCGTAATCGATTTACAGTTCAACTTTTATTTAAATCCATCATAGACTTATATTAAATCTATATGAACGTTAACAAAATGTCAACCGAGTATTACTGACGTTTACTAATTAAGCTCGAAATCATTTATATTCCCTTTCTATATATAACAGTTTTAAAATAGCAAAGTTAATTACCAAAACAAGTATATTATATATTTTTAAACAAATAGATTTAATATAACTTTATATATTTACAAATAATATTTATATACATATTTATATATATCTATATATTCTATAGTTTCCATTAATAGCATTTTATTTTATTTATTTTACAATATAAATCCTAATATTCATATTATATAATATTCTAAATTATATTTCAAATTATAAATACCTATCTAAATATATATGTTATCTATTTACAAATAGTTATTCGTGAATCGTCGGGAATGGTCGAAAATCAAACGAATATATGAAACAGTTCAAAATATTTGTGACTCAACATTACAGACTTTACTTATCGTGTCGAAATCATATAAGATTAAGTTTAAATTTGGTCGGAAATTCCCGGGTCATCACAGTACCTACCCGTTAAAGAAATTTCGTCCCGAAATTTAAGTGAGGTGGTCATGGCTAACAATAAAAATGTTTTCATAATGAATATGAGTTGATAAATTGAGTTTTATCATCATTGAGTAATATGGATATAAATAATTCGATTATTCGAAGAGTACGAATGAAACTATCACTAAATAGTGAAATGAAAAAGACATGTTTCATCATAACTTTTGACAAGTCATGGTTGAATTTCGGAATTCAGGGGATTAAAGAAAATCTTTGAAGTCTATAAGATCTGATTCTTCGGGATTTATGGGAAATAAGATCTCTATAATTAAATGCGATCACCTGTCTCGATTGCTCTGTCTGGTATTTTCACTATAAATGAACTTCTTCCGTTTCATTATTTCCCATCACTTCCAATTTCTATATTTTAATTCATTCTTCCAAATCATCAACAAAAATGTTTCATCCAATTTTAATTCTGGATATATTCCTGACTTTTATATTGATCATTCTCCTTTTTCATCTACCACCGGAGGAATCTGTCTACTTCTACTATGCTCTTGGGTTTATAGTGTTTTTAGTTCTCCCGAGTCTTTATATTACTATTCGTATTAATATCCACGGTTTGTAATTTTTGTGTTGTTGTTATCGGGCTTTATGTCCTCCCTTATATTTCGGAGTCCCTGCTCCCGTCTTCTATAATCATTGTCATTTATCGGTAATGTTCTCTCTTAATTGCTGCGATTTATACCCCATTTCTATTTCGGAGCTTCATTCTTTTGTTTTCTTTTCGCAAGTAATAGTCCAGAATTCGTAAGTACGAAGTTAAGATTGACCATAATGTTCTAAGCAGGAAGGAACGTAGTAGCGCGATTTGATTTGTCAAATTACCATAATCACTAAGGATAGAACTATCAAGAATATACTTTCTTGATATGTTCGGAGGTTGAACAGATTGAACGAGTCGTGTAACATGGCACATGATGACTTTATAGTATGTGAATCATCATGTTTTATTAGAAACTCAGCATGACTTACTGTAATATAATCACGTTGATCAAGTGCCATTATATTATACTAACTCATGCATCAGTTCCCAACACTACTTCAAAACATTCGTATTTTAAACTTGAAAGTTTACAGAATATAGAAACTAACAGTTTCTATATGATGTAATTCTGATAGCACTAAGAGATTAATGATTTCAGATAAGAATAGTTATGAAAATATCTTTAGAAATATGGAGGATATTTATAATGAAAGATACTATGATATCTTAGAATTTCTAATATCGAAGGATGGTGAAGAAAATTTGTCCGCAAGGGTTTGGAGTAAGGAGCAAGATATTTGCTAAAGACTTTAGCAGGCATTTAATTATTTGGATTCTTTGAAGTCAAACTTATTCTTTGTGATTTGTCACGGCTTCCTTCATAGTTTCACATAATCCGCTTTTTGGTACTAAATTTTCTATTGAATGTTTCCAATATAATGATACACAGGAAGCACGAAGAGGTATATAATTTCGGACGAGAATATTTATGAAAATATCCTCAGAAATATTGAAGATATTGATGATGATATTTTGGAATTTCTAAGTTCGATGGTTGATGGAGAAAGATTTTCTGCAAGATTTTAACATGACTTCGGAGCAAGATATTCTCTAAAGGTTTCAACGGATCCAGAATTATCTGGATTCTTTGAATATAGGGTATGGTCCTTGTATTTGTCCTTGGTCTCCTTTATGGTTAACTCTATCCATTTTCCAGTTCCAACGTTTCTGAGCTTTTCCAACATATTATTCTTTATCATCAAACTTCCGACGATTAAAGTCATTTACGGTTGCCTACAGTTTCTGCTGCTTCACTCAGCTTTTTCAACATTCAGAGTATCGATTCGTAAACTGGGTGCCTTTTCAAAATTTCAGAATTGTAGATCGTAATTCTAGGAGATAATTGTTATATGTATACATATAACTATTGATGTAGAAATGCTACGAGATTCGAAATACTGATTGCTGATTCCCGGTAATTGGTATGGCAATTATTGTTACAGGGTATAGATGAATACAAGATGGGGTTTCAATGAATATAATGATTTTTTTTTCGAAAAGTCCAAATTTATTGAAATTGCTGGTAATTTTACTGCTAAAGTGGTGAAATATAAACGGTTCTCCGGTAACGATGACGACAGGCAAACTTATATATCGAGGTTATAATAAGGCTAATTCGAATGGAAGTTGAAATTGATTTGCTGAAGCTGTGATAAAATTGGCTAATTTGAAAAAGAGTTGCAATGTTATTTTCGGAAATAACAATGCCAAAGGAGCTAAAACAGACACATGTTAAACTTTTACTTAAGGTCCGGGAGTTTTCAGGTGCATAACTATATGCGTCAATCTTTTCTTTCATAGATGAAATGCGGTTGGTTCATCTTCTCAGTTGTTTCTTAATTGAGAGGTTTCAAGAATCATGAAAGATTTGAGCGCAGATTGTAATCGTCGAGATTCAAATGAAGTTTAAGATGAATTCAAGTGGCAAACTTGAAGAATGTTTAGTTTCATATGTTATAATCAATATTTTAATTTATTTTAATTGTCCAATGTTATTAGTCCACAGTCGATAGTCCACAGTAACAGTCCAATAATTCATATATAGTTTAATATACAATATTCGAATTAATTAATACGTGTCGTGACCCGTATACGTCTCAGACTCGATCACAACTCAAATTATATATATTATTGTAGAATCAACCTCAACCCTGTATAGAGAACTCGATCATTACTGAATATAGAGTGTATATGGTTATTCCAAATAATATATATAAATGCATCGATATGATATGTCAAAACCTTGTATACGTGTCCCGATGTTTAAAGTGCGTAAAATAAATACAGAAATTAAATGACGATAAATAAAATGCGTAAAGTAAATAACAGAAATTAAATAACGATAAATAAAATTGCGAGAATTAAAATTGCAATAAAATAAATTGCGAAAAATAAAATGTAATATGGAATTAACAGTTAGCTAGGAACAGTTAGCTAGGATTTTGTTAGCGTGGTTTCTACAAAAATTTCATATTGTCAATTAGTCTGTTTCTAATCAATTTTTATTGTGTCCATTATTTCTTCATTATGCCACTTGTTGGATTCTGATAAATCAAAATCCAAATATGAAATTGGATGAATATGGTTATTCTGTGGTGAACAGATTTGTATATCAGTGGATGTAAGTAGGATAGTAAACGACTGTTGAATCAGCTTCGAAGAATGTACAGTGTAATTTATTAATGTGAAATCTAAATATTCTTCGGGTATTACCTACCCGTTAAAATATTTTCACAATTAACACTTTGTACGAAAAAATTTTAAATTACAATCTTTATGAAAACATATATATATATATATATATATATATATATATATATATATATATATATATATATATATATATATATATATATTTTTCAGATGTATTCATGAATTTAATGAGTTAATATGATATTAAACTCATTTGCTTTTCGGTTGGAACTAGAATAAATAATCTCTAAATCTTTAGAGATTACATATTCGCCATGTCGAACGAAGATAAATGAGGTAGAACGATACGTAGAACGAAGATCATACTCAAAGTACAGATGATGATATTGAAGCATGGATTGTTGATGGTACTGGTGCTGTTATTGATGGTACTGTTGGTGCCGGTGATGTTGCTGAAGCTGGTACATTTTGCACCATATTCTCCGAATTGATTATTCGAGCGTGTAGTTCGTTGACTTATTACTCCAGGATGATTGTCGGTCGGAACAAGCGGATGAATAAGGTTCAGAATTGTGGATAGAATATAATCTTGTCGAGTTACCCTGGAAATGAGACTAAAAATGGTGTCTCGAACAGGTTCGCCGATAAACGCTTCATGTTCATTGTCAGGAGGTGAATTCGGTTGGTGGAAGGGATTGCCTTCTGCGCATTTCCATTAATTAAGTCGACTACGAACCCATCAGATGAATTGATAATGGCTGATTGGTTGATTCATGCTGATGACGCTGTTTTCGGAGCTTAGGTGAACATCTATGTCGGAATAGCTGTCAGAATAACTATCGGAATAGCTATCAGAATCTGAGGGACTCGAACTGGTTGCAGGATTCATCTCGTACGATCAGATGAAGGATTTTCGATAAGAAATAGATTATAGGATGTAGATTAGTACCCTGCAATACATAGTTTACATATGAATATATAATACTAAAATCCCATAAGTTACGGAGGAATCTACGGAAGCTGTCAGGCAAAGATAACAATAACATATATGCTAAGATATGAATTAGTAGATACGCTAAGATACGAATTTTGTCTATACACAATTCATGCAATCATTGCAGTAAGATGTGTGTAGACTAAGAATGATAAGCAGGTAAATTCCTAAGGATGATAAACAGATGATTTCCGACAAAAATGATAAGCAAAACTTTTGACATACAGACACGGTCGAAGTCCAGATTCTCTAATGCATCCTAACGACTATCAGTTAGACACACTAATGCAAGACCTGGTTCACTAAGACCACCGCTCTGATACCAACTGAAAGGACCCGTCCTAATCCATCCGGACAAAATCCATATCGATTACAAACGATTCACAATAGTTGGTTACATCGCGAGGTACTTGACCTCTATATGATACATTTTACAAACATTGCATTCGTTTTTAAAAGACAAACTTGCTTTATATCGAAAATTGATGACATACAAATCATTTCATAATATATTCAACTATAATTGACTAAATAATAATCTTGATGAACCTGACGACTCGAATGCAACGTCTTTTGAAATATGTCATGAATGACTCCAAGTAATATCTTTTAAATGAGTAATTGCACAGCGGAAGATTTCTTTCATATCTGAGAATAAACATGCTTTCAAATGTCAACCAAAAGGTTGGTGAGTTCATTAGTTTAACATAAATAATCATTTCCATCATTTTAATAGACCACAAGATTTTCATTTTTCAGTTCTCATAAATATACATCCCATACATAGAGACAAAAAATATCATTCATATGGATTGAACACCTGGTAACCGACATTCACAATATGTATATAAGAATATCCCCATCATTCCGGGATCCTCCTTCGGACATGATATAAATTTTAAAGTACTAAAGCATCCGGTACTTTGGATGGGGCTTGTTGGGCCCGATAGATCTATCTTTAGAGTTCGCGTCAATTAGGGTGTATGTTCCCTAATTCTTAGATTACCAGACTTAATAAAAAGGGGCATATTCGATTTCGATCATTCAACCATATAATGTAGTTTCGATTACTTGTGTCTATTTCGTAAAACATTTATAAAAGCAGCGCATGTATTCTCAGTCCCAAAAATATATATTGCAAAAGCATTTAAAAAGGGATTAATGAAACTCACTGTACTGTATTTTGTAGTAAAAATACATATGATGACATTGGACAATGCATGGTTGGCCTCGGATTCACGAACCTATATCAATTGTATATTTATTAATAAATATAATTTAAATCACAAAATTTTCATTTATTAGTATGTCTTATTTATATATTTATAGTTATATAAAATTTATACTAATTTCCATTTTAAAACGTATACTTATATTATATCTTAAATTATATTTTATATTTAACGATTTCATGTATAAATATATATATAATGATTAATACTCATACAGTGAGTGATATTAATAAATCTATATACATATATTTGCGATTAGTATTGTATTTATGAAATATTATTAGTTTGTTATGTAAATTACTAATACAATCCTAATATATGCAATAAGTATATATAGTGTACAAAAGATTTATTTGTTAAAATGAGAATTTAGGAAATATTGATTTACTACTAATAACAATAATAACAATAATAATAAAAATGTAAACCTTTTGGAAATCTTTTGTAAAAAAAAAATTACCATAGACGAGGCTCGAACCCTCTACTCCTCGCTCAACGATAACACCCCTAACCATTGCTCCAACTCTTTCTTTCTAATTTAATTGAGACATAATTTCTTTTAACTAGTCGGCCCAACATTGTAAGTTAATCTCGATCCAACAGCTAACTTAAACCGTGGACCAACATAAAAGGAAATCTCGGTCCAGCAGGAAGAAGGTATCGGCCCAGCAGCAATCCAAGCCCAACAGCAGTTTTTGTTGATAATAATAAAAAAAAGAAATATAGTGGCCTGGGTTCGAACCTATAACCTCTCGAATAGCAACACACACTCCAAACCATGGCTCCAATTGTGCTTTATCTGAAATTAAACCCTCTACTACAAATATATATCTATCTATCTGTTTCTACTTCATCTTTTACAATCAAACGACCTGATCATAATCATAATCATCATTCGTTTACTAAATCATCATCATCAAAATCATTATAACTGAGATCTTAATATCCAATCATCATTTCTATACCACCTTATTATCATTATTCTTCATAATAACATCACCATCATTCATCTCGTATTCGATCTTCATCATATTCATCATCGTTTACTATAAACTTCTTTATTTTATTATCATCGTTTATCATCAATCTCTTCAGTCCATCTTATTCGCCATTATCATCTCTCACCATCATCGTGACATCACCTAAGACCCTATTCATCGTCTTCTTCATTATTATGGTTATCGTAGCAAAAAAAATAATAAATAAATAAAACAGAAGCATGGTACACGATGGTAGCAGCTGTCGGCCAGTGAAATATACACAGCAGGTGCAATAATTTGTCACTTAAACTGCAGTAGCAGTTGGGCTACTGTAGTAATCGAACCAGAAATATAAAATAGGAGAGAGAAAGAGAGATAGATAGAGAGAGAGTGACGGTATAGTTCAACGGAAGTGGTGGATGGTGACGGTTTGAATTATCTCGAAATAGATTCGAAGGAAACAATAACGAAAAACATGGTTGTGGTATTGGTATTGTGGTTACGGTTTGTTGTGTCACGAAGAGAGAGATATATATGGCTTTTAACGTAATATTGAGGTGGTGATTGAGGGTGATAACGGTGGCCGGTGGTTTGGGATGACGGTTGAGGTGGTGGCCGTGATGCAGGGTGGCGGTGGTTGATGGCTCGACATCAAGAAGGAGAAAGGAAAAACCAAGGATGGTGAAATATATCTATATCCTATCATATGTATGATATGTCATGTGTATATGAATGATATTATTTGTCAAATGCAGAAAACCAATAATACACTCAATCAACACTTTAATCTAAAAAGGAAACAGTAAAATAAGATAGAATATAAAAATCTAAGGGAAAAAAATAAACGTGTAATACTTCAACAAACTATTCTGCCGACACCATTTTTCGGAGTATTATATCGGGTCCGTTGCTAAACAGTTAATATATAAAAGTGTTCCTAAAAATCCCAAATTTTTATATTAAATATAATTAATTATTTCACTCATTACCTGTTTGAAACCTGATCAAAAAGGTTCAAAAATTATTTATTTTCTGTTTCGATTTATATGTACGGAGTACTAATATTTAAACTTGAAAAGGTAAAAATACTTTTAACAAATCTAAAATCTTCGTAATCGATTTACAGTCCAACTTTTATTTAAATCCATCATAGACTTATATTAAATCTATATGAACGTTAACAAAATGTCAACCGAGTATTACTGACGTTTACTAATTGAGCTCGAAATCATTTATATTCCCTTTCTATATATAACAGTTTTAAAATAGCAAAGTTAATTACCAAAACAAGTATATTATATATTTTTAAACAAATAGATTTAATATAACTTTATATATTTACAAATAATATTTATATACATATTTATATATATTCTATAGTTTCCATTAATAGCATTTTATTTTATTTATTTTACAATATAAATCCTAATATTCATATTATATAATATTCTAAATTATATTTCAAATTATAAATACCTATCTAAATATATATGTTATCTATTTACAAATAGTTGTTCGTGAATCGTCGGGAATGGTCAAAAATCAAACGAATATATGAAACAGTTCAAAATATTTGTGACTCAACATTACAGACTTTACTTATCGTGTCGAAATCATATAAGATTAAGTTTAAATTTGGTCGAAAATTCCCGGGTCATCACAACCGACACCGTAAAAGATTACTATTCTAGAATTAAAGAAATAGTAGATCAAATGAGAGCCTATGGAGAAAATATAACTGATAAACTGATTGTTGAAAAAATACTTATAAGTATGACAGAAAAATACGATCATATCATTACCTCTATTGAAGAGTCAAAAGACATTGAGATTCTGTCAGTAACGGAATTAGTTTGATCTCTTGAAGCATAGTAATCAATTAACTAAGCAGGCAATATACATACATGAATGAATCTGTATATAACATGTAAGCCATACTTACACACATATACATCGATCCCAATTACCACTAACATTCCTGCTTAGTTTTATATTATTGTCTCAACTAGTATAGTTACCTTTAGCAAGCCTCTTGTCTGTCAACACTAGAAAAGCTCCAAAAGATGCAGTATAAAAAAATTTGATTATTATTATTATTATTGTTATTATTATTATTATTATTATTATTATTATTATTATTATTATCATTATTATTAACTATTATTATTATTATTATTATTATTATTATTATTATTATATAAAAAATAGAGGATAATGCATTAACATTTTACATATCAAACATTACTTTGTGGGCTATCACAAATTGAGATATAGCAACATAATCAAGGTTTTGTAAAAAGTCATAAAAAGATTTGAAGTATTTGGATCTAGTCAATGCAATAATGGAAGAAATGAGGATTATAATTCTAGTTATCTTTTTTTAATGAAACTACTTTTTTGAGTTTCTGTTCTAGTGTTTTCTTAGAATAACTACTATTGTTTGGACTTCTTTTGATCATTTTCTCGTTGATTGAATATTATTAAAATATTAATGTTTTTTCCAGAGAAGTCTAGAATTAATTTAGTTAAGTAATATTAGATATTTATGAAGTAATATCTAGAAACATGGTCAGAGAATTCTAGATGGATAGTAACTGACTTAATTAGCATATAAATATGCTTGATGCCTTGTGGGTTGTGACGTGTAAAAACAAGAAATATATACACACGTGTACTAATTAAAACATCATCACTTTGTAAAACAAGTCTTCTCCTTATAATATATTTTTCAAAAACACCCTCATCCTTCTAATATATAATTTAAATTAATCATATTTAATCAATCATTACTACAACAATTGTAACAAGTGGTATCAGAGCCATTTTGGGCGTTTGTTCGAAGTACAACATGACTACCGTTGGTGCATATAATATTTTCTTCCCCATCTATGATGGCGACAACTTTGATTTTTCGAGTATCCGATTGAAGACATATTTTCAAGCACAAAGTTTATGCGATATTGTCAAAGTCGGTTTTACAACTCCAAAAGACGTCGGAACTCTGTCCGCAAAAGAACAAGAAAAATACAACAAAAATGTTGTACTAAATGTTGTCGCTCTAAGATACATTCAACGAGCCTTGACAACGTCTATCTTTTCACGAATCATGGGAGTTACAACAACCAAAGAGGCATGGAAGATTCTCCAAGAAGAATTTCAAGGAAATGTCAAGGTGAGATCCGTCAAACTACTAACTCTAAGAAGAGATTTTGAAAATTTAAATATGAAAGACACCAACACCGTAAAAGATTAATATTCTAGAGTTAAATATATAGTTGATCAAATAAGAGCCTATGGAGAAAAATATAATTGATAAAAGGATTATTGAAAAAATACTTATAAGTATGACAAAAAAATACGATCATGTCATTACCTCTATTGAAGAGTCAAAAGACATTGAGATTCTGTCAGTAACGGAATTAGTTGGGTCTTTTGAAGCATATGAGGCTAGACTGAGTCGGTGTATTGAAAAATCCCTTGAAAGTTCCTTTTAGTCTAAACTCAAATTAAGGTCTCAAAAATCTAATAATGGGGGGGGGGGAATAAATCTTGAAGAAAATTGGAAGGGATGAGAAAAACCCACAACTAGGTTCGATCAGAGAAGAAAAAGCTACCCTCCGTGTGTTATTTGTAAAAAAGACAAACCAGTTGGAGAAAGATTGTTTTTGCAAAGGAAAGCCGCAAAAGATTCGGTCACCTAGAAAAAGATTTTCGTTTAAAACAAAATCACCGAGCCAATTACACGGAAGAAAATAAAGATACGCAGGAGAATAACAATCGGCAATTCTATGTTTCTCATGCTGCAAATGAACTAAAAGATGACACTTAGTTCATTGACAGTGGGTGCAATAATCACATGACATGAGATGAGAAGTTATTTCATAGTATCAACATGTTCGTAAAGTCCCGCGTCAAACTAGGGAATGTAGCGCTTGTTGACACTAAAGGCAAAGGTACCATAGCTGTTCACACTAACAACTGCACTCGATTTGTTTATGATGTTCTTCTAGTACCAAGCCTAGCAAGTAACTTGCTAAGTGTCGGACAAATGATGGAGCATGGCTACTCTTTACTCTTCGAAGATAAATCATGTGTTATTCGTGACAAGAAAACAACTACAAATTAATATCCAAAGTACCAATGGAGAATCACCATTTTTTGCTTCGTTGGCAATATATCAGACACGGCCATGAAAGTTAAAGTTGAAGAATCGTGGCTATGGCATCGAAGATTTGGTCACTATAACTTTCACGCACTAAAAATCCTCCAACAGAATAATATGATGAAAGACTTGCCAAATATTGAAGATATCACTGACACATATGAAAGTTGTATGATGGGCAAGAAACACTTCCCTCTTGACAAGAGCGAAAAGTATATTGGAGATAGGGCACAGCGACATATGTGGACCAATGAGGACCCCGTCTCTTAACCAAAACAGGTACTTTATTCTCTTCATTGATGATTATTCTAGAATGCGTGGATTTATTTCATGCGTAAAAAAACCAAAGTATTTACGATATTCAAGAAGTTCAAGAACTTCGTAGAAAAGAGTAGTGGTCATTATATAAAAACACTAAGGAGTGATAGAGGAAAAGATTACAACTCTACACAGTTTAATAAATTATGTGAAGATGAAGGAGTTAAATGTCAACTCACCATTGGTTATGCTCCTGAGCAAAATGGTGTCTCTGAACGCAGAAATAGAATTGTAATGGAAATGGCTAAAATAATTATACATGAAAACGCCTTCCCAACAGAGTCTGGAGTGAAGCTGTATACACGACTGTATATATATTGAATCGATCTCCAATAAAAGTCGTAAAAAATATGACTCTGATTCATGGAGTGGAAGGAAACCGTCGGTGAAACATCTGCGAGTATTTGGGTGCATTTTCTACATCCATATTCCTAAGAAGAAACATCACAAACTCCAAGAAAAATTGGGGAAGAGAATATTCTTGGGATATAGCACATAGTCAAAAGGCTACCGAGTCTATAACCTGAAGACAGATAATGTAACAACCCTGGATTTTCCAACATTTATTTATTAATAATTGTTATTATTAATACGTGTGATTAAACGAATGTATGTTATTACATTTACATGTTGCCATGATTGCCGAACTTGACTTTAATTGCCCGAAACGTCTTTGTGACACCCGGAACTTTCACGAATAATATTTTTAGATATTATTTGCATTCATGATTAATTTTATTAATCATTTTAATTAACTATGGTGATTAGTTAGTTACTTGGGCTTTAATTGAATTTATTTGTTAAAAACTTGAACTTGGGCTTGACAAAGTTAATGGACTCATGAATAAGGCTTATAAGCCCACCCTACATATTAAATGGACTTAATTAGCCCATAACACTTGTAAGTATTACTTGTATATGGTAACTAGTTAGTTAAGGAGATGAAGAATCTAGTTACCTTATAATCCCCATGAGACCACATCTAATATCCATCTTTTGTAAGCTTTTCATACTAATAACCAACAAACACTCCCCTTCTCCCTCCCATGCTGCTGACCGTCGGCTTAGTGGCCCTTTAGGGGGGTTTTTGTTTCAAATTTTCCATTACCTTTTTCATTAGAACACTCTCATTTCACACACACACAATTACTTGTAATTTCTCTCAAACATCCCCTCATCTTTTGCTCTCTAGTGTGAGTGTTCTTTCAAGTTCTTTCTCTTTCTTTTTCTTGCTAGAACCGAAACCAATAGACACATAATCATCATCATCATCTTTTGTTACTTGTTGTTTGATTACTTGTTTGTTATTATTACTTACTTACTTTGTTGTTGTTACTTACTTACTAGCTTTCAAGAATCAAACTTGTTAGTTTGATTCTTCATTTTATCTTGTTAAAACAAGAACAACAAGAACATATACCTTCTAGTTATGTTCTACACTTGTTTTTTTTAAAAGCTTTATGTTCATGTGTTGATAAACTCATACTTGTAACTCATGTTAGTAAACTTTAAAAGTTTACTTTCTAAAGATCAAGACATAGGCTTGAATCTTTAAAGTATGGACAACCATGAACAAATTACATGTTTACTTAGTTTACTTCTTGCACTTTAATTTCATGTAATTAGTTTAAATGGTCAAGTACTACAAGTTAGTCTTGATCTCATTAATCTTGAACTAAAAGTTAACTTGAAAGTTCAAGAACATACAAATAAGTTTTCCTTAGATATAACTTTGTATACTTATGCTTGATCTAGACTTTTGGGTCTTGGATCTTCAAGATCTAACTAAGAACTATGTTCTACATCTTAAGATCTTGATTAGTTAGTTTACTTTCAATTTTGTAACTTATTATTAGTCTTAAAGTTCATGTATGTGTTAGATCTAAGACTTTGATGTAACTTTGGTTCATCAAAACACTTGCAACACTTAAGTGAGTTGTGTTTCATGTCTTAGACTTTTACTTGGGTTATGATGGTCAAATCTTGGTCAAGATGATGCAAACACATCAATGAGTTGTACACTTGAAGCTATATGCATCAAGGATGAGAACCGTGATAAGCATCGAGCACCAGAACCCATTATTTTCTGTTTACTGTCTTCTACCTAGTGTTTTGGTGATTCTGTAACAGACCAGTAGACCTGGGCTATTGTGATTATGATTTTTAAATAGCTCTTTTCGAGTAGATAACTTTTCATTTAAGACTCGTCTTAATCCGAGTTACGGTTTAGGATTTATGGCCCTCCGATCGTCACTATATCCTTTAGCGTTGTGCAGAAATTTCTGACCTACTCGCACTTAGACCGTCGCCACGGTCAAACGAAGACAAGTTTGCTTCTGTAAATTTTACCACACTTAAAGGACTCATATACGGAGCCATGGCCACTGGTCTCACCTTATTTAAGTTAGGGTAGAGGCCGTGGTGACTGACTGAAGTCAGCCTTTGTTTTAAACTACTTTCATAAACGAAACTTACTTTACGCCTTATGTTTGATGATGAATGATGATGACCTTTAAGACCTTATTTACATACTTTTAAACCTATTAATACGATTTACTGACTTAGTACTATTTGACTTAGGTTGAGGACTTTCGGACCGTTTACTTGCACACTTTTCCCGACTCGAGTTTACGACTACATTATCATTGTGAGTTATAGCATTCAATTTTTACTTTAAACTTATTTTGGGAACTGAGAATACATGCGGATTGTATGTTTTACATACTAGGCACGAGTACTTAAACTTTATATATGTGTGGGTTATACAACAGCATAAACATTCCCTTTAGCTCGGTAACGTTTAATCATTGGTTTTTGAACCGTGAACGCGAATCTTAGATATGGATCCATAGGGTTTGACATCCCCACTCGGGCTAGTAGCGCTAGCATTTAACGGGTGTTTAATACTTCGTAGACATACGCACTTGCCAAGTGTACTTTCAGGGGGTATAAACGTTAAGTTAGTTACCAAGTGCCCACGGTTAACATATACTTTATCTTACTGTTTTGAAACGCTCTTTGTAGCACTGAAATCTCGTGGCCTACCTTACTTACTGTTATACTTAAACTATAGCTCACCAACCTTTGTGTTGACATTTTAAGCATGTTTTTCTCAGGTGCTTGAGGTTAGCTTCCGCTGTGTACTAGTCGTGCCGTAGACACCCGCTGCTTAGAGTTGCTATCTCATGAACTACTTTATTTTGATTTCAAACATTCGTACTTTCGAACTATGACTTGTAACGACTGTTTTGGTCACATACACTTATTATTTGCTTCTACTTAGTGAAGCATGCTTTTGGATTGTAAAACATTCGATGTTGGTTTAGACATCACTTTATTATTGAATGCAAACTCTTTTTGAAAACGCATATAGTACTTAACCTTGTAATGATCCTGTTGTTGATGATTCGTACACGATGGTTTTGTACGGGGCATCACATTTGGTATCAGAGCATTGGTTGTAGGGAATTAGGTTGCATTAGTGAGTCTAAGACCGACCCGAGTAGGATTCACTAATAAGACTAATGTACAACTTGCTAGTTTACTTGTTTTCGCTGAATTTACTGCATGCTACTGCTTGCTTTTACTGCTATATGCCGTATGCTATTACATGATTTCACTACTGCATGATATTACTTGCTTTCGATTGCATGCTACATCTGTACGATTCATTATTATTGCCATGCTACTTATTGTTATACACGATTTAAACTGTTGGCCTAATACGTGCTTGCTTTATGACTTACTGACATGGAAAATTTATTTTTCCTTGTTCAGATGTCGGATGTACCACCTGCTAGCGTTTTGGGCAGTTTAGACTCTTCATCTACTCCACCTACCACCGTTGCCGATCCACTGATCCCGGTACGCACGAGTGACCCCGGCGCTTCATCTTCCGGGACTATCAGCCAGCCGCCTGCACCAGTGGCTACTTCTGATGGACACGTGGGCCCTACCGAGATTCCAGCTCCGTCTGCTCCCGGACCCTCGGAGTCACAGCCCCGCATCGGTGGAGTTGTGATCCCCGCAGAGTTCGGGGAAGGGCCATTCCGTAACCATATGCGCATGCCGTGCCGACGCGCTCCAGATAGATGTTTAGTGCTGATTCCACCATTCAGACACAGAGAGATGTTGGGCGCCTTCGGACTGCCAGTTCAGCCACCCATGTCACCACCACATGATTCGGATGACTCATCATCCGCCGGTTCTTCATCAGATGATTCGTCATCAGACTCCAGTGACGATGAGGACCCTGCTGATATACCTATTCAGGCACCCTCCACCCCCCCCCCCCCCCCGAAGAAGCGGTACCGTCCTGATGACACCGTCATTCCAGGGGTGAATGGAGGTCGTGCTTTCACTGACTCTTTTGGTTAGCATCGGAGGGTTACTGCCCGTAAGCGGCTTATGCCGTACCCTGCCGACCCACTCATACGAAAGGCACCTCGTTACGTGCTGACTATTTCTGGAGCCGGAACATCTGCACCCCGCTTCGTGCGGTCTGCATCACCCGCTCCACCCGCACCATTGGCAGCACCAGCACCATCCGCTCCACCGGCCCCACCTGCACCACCGGCACCACCTGCACCGCCAGCACCGCCATCACCGCCTGCCCCACCATCTCCCACTGTCGAGGAATTGACAAGGGAGGTGGAGATCCTCCGAGCTCGGGTAGCTGAGCTTGAGGAGCAGATGTCTCAGGTTATGGACATCCTACACCCACCTTCACCGTAGGACCTTTTGTATTAGATTTCATGATGTAATCTAGTTGTAGTTTCATATTTCACTTATGTATTGTACGAATCTATCATGATGTATGAAACTTATTATTATTAATGGAACTTTGCGTTATTTAATTCTTGCACGATGTTCTATTTACATTACTGTATGATGATTCTGTGGTATTTGTACCTAGATGCGTTATTTAATTAACATGTGTTGTGCTGTTTACATATTGGTTGTTATATACTATATTATTATATATTGAATGCTGGATTTTGACTTGAGTCAAAATGTTTGTATAGAACATCATGGCTAACGGTCGATCCACACCTACTACTGCTCAAATTGAAGAGATGATCCAAGAACGTGTAGCCGCAGCCATTGCGAAAATGCAACCCCAAGCTCCACCGCCACCGCCACCACCACCGGTTATGCAGCCCATTCGAAATGGGTGTACTTACAAGGAATTCCAGAGCTGTAAACCACATAACTTCAGCGGCACTGAGGGACCGGTTGGTCTCACCAGATGGTTCGAGAAACTTGAATCAGTATTCCGAGTTAGCAACTGTTCGGAGGACAGCAAAACCAAATTTGCTTCTTGCACGCTATCTGATGGCGCCCTCACATGGTGGAACACCATGGCTCAGGCACAAGGTATTGATGAGGCGTATGCTGCGCCATGGGAGGAATTCAAAGCAGCTATGATTGATGAGTATTTTCCGAGAACCAAAATACAAAAGATGGAGATGGAATTCATGCAGTTAAAGGCCGTTGGGAACGACCTTGATGGTTACAACAGGAGATTTTTGGAATTAGCCTTGATGTGTCCGACAATGGTCACCCCGCAATTCAAGCTAATGGAGAGATACTTCTGGGGACTCCCTAAGAGCATTAAGGGAAACGTCACCTCATCCAAGCCACCGAATGTTCCCGAAGCGATGCACATGGTGCATACTTTAATGAATCAGATAACCATCGATGAACTGGAGAAAACTAAGTCTGAAGCGGGTACTAGTGAGAAGTGCAAGTGGGATAACAACAACAACAACAACAACCACCACAACAACAGGGGGAGAACCTATGACCAGACCCCCGCCAAGAGGCACAACAATGGTGGAAACCCTAACCCCAACAATAACACCAACTCCAATCCTAACTACAAGGGAACCTTACCACAATGCAAGAGGTGTTACAAACACCATACTGGATATTGCAATGTTATCTGTG
Source organism: Rutidosis leptorrhynchoides (assembly GCF_046630445.1). Classification (NCBI taxonomy): domain Eukaryota; kingdom Viridiplantae; phylum Streptophyta; class Magnoliopsida; order Asterales; family Asteraceae; genus Rutidosis; species Rutidosis leptorrhynchoides. The sequence continues at coordinate 184,237,580 of NC_092334.1, read as the reverse complement.
AGAAGTGTCAACGGGCTGGGCATATCGGGAAAGAATGCAAGGTCACCACTTTGAATGGGAAGCGGAATACCAATGGACCGAAGAAGTGCTACGAATGCGGGCAGACGGGCCATTTCAGAAATGTGTGCCCAAACAAGCGAAAAGATGGCGGACCACCCCGTGGTAGAGCTTTTAATGTTAATGCAAGGGATGCACGCGAGAATCCCGACTTGGTGACAGGTATATTCAAAATCAACAATCTTTTAGCTTCTGTCTTGTTTGATACTGGTGCGGATAGAAGTTATGTATGTAGACATTTTGCGATAAGATTAATTGGTCATTAGTCCCGTTAAAAGAGAGTATGCTTGTCGAGGTCGCCAATGGAAAACTTGAAAAAGTTGACCACATTAGTCGTGGAGCTATTATCAACATAGCTGGTGCGGATTTCGAAATTGATTTGATACCAATCAAACTGGGAAGTTTTGACGTGATCGTTGGTATGGATTGGTTGAGCAAGATATGGGCCGATATTATCTGCGGAGATAAAGCACTGCGTATACCACAAGGAGATGGCGAACCACTGGTTATCTATGGAGAGAGATGTACCTCGAAGTTGAACCTCATTAGTTGCGTGAAAGCGCAAAAGATTATGAAGAAGGGACGTTTTGCTGTCCTAGCACATGTGAAAGCGGTAGAAACTGAGGTGAAAAGCGTGAACGACGTTCGAATTGTGAACGAATTTTCCGATGTCTTCCCAGAGGAATTGCCTGGATTGCCGCCGCAGAGAGCAGTAGAGTTTCAGATTGATTTAGTGCCAGGAGCTGCACCTGTAGTTCGCGCACCTTATAGACTCGCGCCTTCCGAAATGCAAGAATTACAGAGTCAACTACAAGAACTACTTGACCGTGGATTTATCCAACCAAGTTTCTCGCCTTGGGGTGCACATGTGTTGTTTGTGAAGAAGAAAGATGGATCCTTCCGTATGTGTATCGACTACCGTGAACTCAACAAATTGACTATCAAGAATCGGTATCCTCTGCCCCGAATTGACGATCTTTTTGATCAACTACAAGGATCGTGTATCTACTCAAAGATCGATTTGCGATCCGGTTGTCACCAGTTGAGGGTGAAGGAAAGTGACGTGATGAAGACTACATTCAGGACCCGTTATGGTCATTATGAGTTTCTCGTGATGCCATTCGGTTTGACAAATGCACCTGCCGTGTTCATGGACCTCATGAATCAAGTCTGCAAGCCGTACTTGGATAAGTTTGTTATCGTCTTCATAGATGATATCCTCATCTACTCTAAGAGCGAAGAAGAATATGAGCAACACCTCCGACTAGTACTTGAACTCTTGAGACAAGAGCAACTTTACGCCAAATTCTCCAAGTGTGAATTTTGGTTGAAGGAAGTTCAGTTTCTGGGTCATGTTGTGAGTGACCAGGGTATCAAAGTTGATCCCGCCAAGATTGAAGCCATCAGCAAGTGGGAGACCCCCACTACTCCGACGCATATTCGCCAATTCCTAGGTCTCGCCGGTTATTACTGAAGTTTCATTGAAGGATTTTCTCTGATTGCGTGTCCTTTGACCGCGCTGACTCACAAGGGCAAGAAGTTCATTTGGGAACCCGCACACGAATCATCATTCCAAACTTTGAAGAAGAAGTTAACCACCGCACCAATCCTATCTCTTCTTGAAGGCAGTGATGACTTTGTTGTTTATTGTGATGCATCGAAGAGTGGTTTTGGTTATGTACTGATGCAACGATCAAAGGTTATCGCCTATGCCTCCCGCCAATTGAAGATTCACGAGCGGAACTACACTACTCACGATCTTGAACTTGGAGCCGTTGTCTTTGCGCTCAAATTGTGGAGACATTATTTGTATGGAACTAAGAGCACTATCTTCACCGATCACAAGAGTCTCCAACACATCTTCGATCAGAAGCAATTGAATATGAGACAGCGTCGATGGATCGAGACACTCAACGACTACGATTGTGAACTTCGCTATCATCCTGGCAAGGCCAATGTTGTAGCTGACTCTTTAATCCGAAAGGAGAGGACGGCACCTCTTCGTGTTAGGGCTCTGAACATCACCATCCATTCGAAACTCAACAGCCAGATCAGAGTAGCCCAAGATGAGGCTCTCAAGAAGGAGAATATATCTCACGAACATTTGAACATACTTGTCTCTCGATTCGAGGTTAGGGAATCTGGACTCCGATGTTATGCCGGAAGAATTTGGGTACCTCTTTATGGAGATCTACGAAACCGTATACTTGATGAAGCACACAAATCGAGATATTCGATTCACCCTGGAGAGGGCAAGATGTACCACGACCTTAAAGAACAGTATTGGTGGCCGAATCTTAAGAAAGACGTCGCAACTTATGTGGGTAAGTGTTTAGCCTGCTCGAAAGTTAAAGCCGAGCATCAGAGACCTTTTGGTTTACTTCAACAGCCGGAGATCCCACAATGGAAGTGGGAAAGGATCACAATGGATTTTATCACCAAGCTGCCAAAGACGGTGGGCGGATACGATACCATTTGGGTTATTGTTGACAGCCTCACCAAATCTGCACACTTCCTAGCGATGAAGGAAACTGATACAATGGAAAGACTTGCTCAATTATACATCAAGGAGGTTGTATCTCGTCATGGTGTACCTTTATCGATCATCTCCGATCGCGATCCCCGTTTTGCCTCTAGATTTTGGCGTTCTTTGCAAGAAGCCATGGGAACTCGTCTTGACATGAGTACTGCTTATCATCCTCAGACTGACGGGCAAAGTGAACGAACGATTCAAACATTGGAAGACATGTTGCGTGCATGTGTCATCGATTTCGGAAAGGCCTGGGAAAGGCATTTGCCATTAGCCGAATTCTCGTACAACAACAGTTATCACTCGAGCATTAATGCTGTACCTTTTGAAGCATTGTATGGCCGTAAGTGCCGATCTCCTATTTGTTGGGCCGAAGTGGGCGAAAAGCAAATCACCGGACCCGAGGTAGTCCATGAAACGACGGAGAAGATTGCTCAGATTCAAGCTAGACTTAAGACTGCCCGTGATCGCCAAAAGAGTTATGCCGATCTTAAACGTAAAGACTTTGAATTCAACGTTGGTGATCGTGTAATGTTGAAGGTTGCACCTTGGAAAGGTGTGATCCGTTTTGGAAAACGTGGAAAGTTAAACCCACGATACATTGGTCCTTTTGAAATCTTGGAATGTGTTGGACCCATTGCATACCGTTTGGATCTACCAGCACAATTGAACTCAGTTCATCCTACCTTCCATGTGTCAAACTTGAAGAAGTGTCTTGCTGCACCGGAACTTATCATACCACTTGAGGAACTTATAATTGACGACAAACTCTACTTTGTGGAAGAGCCTGTTGAAATTATGGATCGTGAGATCAAAACTTTGAAACGTAACAAGATTCCGATCGTCCGAGTGCGATGGAATGCCAAACGAGGACCTGAGTTTACTTGGGAGCGAGAGGATCAAATGATGCGGAAGTATCCTCACCTTTTCCCGACCCCTCCATCTACCTCAGCTTAAATTTCGGGACGGAATTTTCTTTAACAGGTGGGTAATGTAACAACCTTGGATTTTCCAACGTTTATTTATTAATAATTGTTATTATTAATACGTGTGATTATACGAATGTATGTTATTACATTTACATGTTGCCATGATTGCCCGAACTTGACTTTAATTACCCGAAACGTCTTTGTGACACCCGGTACTTTCACGAATAATATTTTTAGATATTATTTGCATTCATGATTAATTTTATTAATCACTTTAATTAACTATGGTGATTAGTTAGTTACTTGGGCTTTAATTGGATTTATTTGTTAAAAACTTGAACTTGGGCTTGACAAAGTTAATGGACTCATGAATAAGGCTTATAAGCCCACCCTACATATTAAATGGACTTAATTAGCCCATAAGACTTGTAAGTATTACTTGTATATGGTAACTAGTTAGTTAAGGAGATGAAGAATCTAGTTACCTTATAATCCCCATGAGACCACATCTAATATCCATCTTTTGTAAGTTTTTCATGCTAATAACCAACAAACACTCCCCTTCTCCCTCCCATGCTGCTGACAGTCGGCTTAGTGGCCCTTTAGGGGTGTTTTTGTTTCAAATTTTCCATTACCTTTTTCACTAGAACACTCTCATTTCACACACACACAATTACTTGTAATTTCTCTCAAACATCCTCTCATCTTTTGCTCTCTAGTGTGAGTGTTCTTTCAAGTTCTTTCTTTTTCTTTTTCTTGCTAGAACCGAAACCAAGAGACACATAATCATCATCATCATCTTTTGTTACTTGTTGTTTGATTACTTGTTTGTTATTATTACTTACTTACTTTGTTGTTGTTACTTACTTACTAGCTTTCAAGAATCAAACTTGTTAGTTTGATTCTTCATTTTATCTTGTTAAAACAAGAACAACAAGAACATATACTTTCTAGTTATGTTCTACACTTGTTTTTTTTTAAAAGCTTTATGTTCATGTGTTGATAAACTCATACTTGTAACTCATGTTAGTAAACTTTAAAAGTTTACTTTCTAAAGATCAAGACATAGGCTTGAATCTTTAAAGTATGAACAACCATGAACAAATTACATGTTTACTTAGTTTACTTCTTGCACTTTAATTTCATGTAATTAGTTTAAATGGTCAAGTACTACAAGTTAGTCTTGATCTCATTAATCTTGAACTAAAAGTTAACTTGAAAGTTCAAGAACATACAAATAAGTTTTCCTTAGATATAACTTTGTATACTTATGCTTGATCTAGACTTTTGTGTAATGACCCGAACTTTTCCATGTTTATATATATTAATTGAGATTGATATTTACATGATTAAATGTTTCCAACATGTTAAGCAATTAAACTTTTTAAGACTTGATTAATTGAAATATGTTTCATATAGACAATTGACCACCCAAGTTGACCGGCGATTCACGAACGTTAAAACTTGTAAAAATGATATGACGATATATATATGGATATACATATGGTTAACATGAGATTATGATAAGTAAGTATCTCCATAAGTATATTAACAATGAGTTACATACATATAAACAAGACTACTAACTTGAGGATTTCGAAACGAGACATATATGTAACGATTATCGTTGTAACGACATTTAAATGAATATATATCATATTAAGATATATTAATATATCATAATATCATGATAATATAATAATTTAAAATCTCATTTGATATTATAAACATTGGGTTAACAACATTTAACAAGATCGTTAACCTAAAGGTTTCAAAACAACACTTACATGTAACGACTAACAATGACTTAACGACTCAGTTAAAATGTATATACATGTAGTGTTTTAATATGTATTTATACACTTTTGAAAGACTTCAATACACTTATCAAAATACTTCTACTTAACAAAAATGCTTACAATTACATCCTCGTTCAGTTTCATCAACAATTCTACTCGTATGCACCCGTATTCGTACTCGTACAATACACAGCTTTTAGATGTATGTACTATTGGTATATACACTCCAATGATCAGCTCTTAGCAGCCCATGTGAGTCACCTAACACATGTGGGAACCATCATTTGGAAACTAGCATGAAATATCTCATAAAATTACAAAAATATGAGTAATCATTCATGACTTATTTACATGAAAACAAAATTACATATCCTTTATATCTAATCCATACACCAACGACCAAAAACACCTACAAACACTTTCATTCTTCAATTTTCTTCATCTAATTAATCTCTCTCAAGTTCTATCTTCAAGTTCTAAGTGTTCTTCATATATTCTACAAGTTCTAGTTACATAAAATCAAGAATACTTTCAAGTTTGCTAGCTCACTTCCAATCTTGTAAGGTGATCATCCAACCTCAAGAAATCTTTATTTCTTACAGTAGGTTATCATTATAATACAAGGTAATAATCATATTCAAACTTTGGTTCAATTTCTATAACTATAGCAATCTTATTTCAAGTGATGATCTTACTTGAACTTATTTTCGTGTCATGATTCTGCTTCAAGAACTTCGAGCCATCCAAGGATCCGTTGAAGCTAGATCCATTTTTCTCTTTTCCAGTAGGTTTATCCAAGGAACTTAAGGTAGTAATGATGTTCATAACATCATTCGATTCATATATATAAAGCTATCTTATTCGAAGGTTTAAACTTGTAATCACTAGAACATAGTTTAGTTAATTCTAAACTTGTTCGCAAACAAAAGTTAATCCTTCTAACTTGACTTTTAAAATCAACTAAACACATGTTCTATATCTATATGATATGCTAACTTAATGATTTAAAACCTGGAAACACGAAAAACACCGTAAAACCGGATTTACGCCGTCGTAGTAACACCGCGGGCTGTTTTGGGTTAGTTAATTAAAAACTATGATAAACTTTGATTTAAAAGTTGTTATTCTGAGAAAATGATTTTTATTATGAACATGAAACTATATCCAAAAATTATGGTTAAACTCAAAGTGGAAGTATGTTTTCTAAAATGGTCATCTAGACGTCGTTCTTTCGACTGAAATGACTACCTTTACAAAAACGACTTGTAACTTATTTTTTCGACTATAAACCTATACTTTTTCTGTTTAGATTCATAAAATAGAGTTCAATATGAAACCATAGCAATTTGATTCACTCAAAACGGATTTAAAATGAAGAAGTTATGGGTAAAACAAGATTGGATAATTTTTCTCATTTTAGCTACGTGAAAATTGGTAACAAATCTATTCCAACCATAACTTAATCAACTTGTATTGTATATTATGTAATCTTGAGATACCATAGACACGTATACAATGTTTCGACCTATCATGTCGACACATCTATATATATTTCGGAACAACCATAGACACTCTATATGTGAATGTTGGAGTTAGCTATACAGGGTTGAGGTTGATTCCAAAATATATATAGTTTGAGTTGTGATCAATACTGAGATACGTATACACTGGGTCGTGGATTAATTCAAGATAATATTTATCAATTACTAACGAGGACAGCTGACTTAATAAACATAAAATATCAAAATATATTAAAAGTGTTGTAAATATATTTTGAACATATTTTGATATATATGTATATATTGTTATAGGTTCGTGAATCAACCAGTGGCCAAGTCTTACTTCCCAACGAAGTAAAAATCTGTGAAAGTGAGTTATAGTCCCACTTTTAAAATCTAATATTTTTGGGATGAGAATACATGCAGGTTTTATAAATGATTTACAAAATAGACACAAGTACGTGAAACTACATTCTATGGTTGAATTATCGAAATCGAATATGCCCCTTTTTATTAAGTCTGGTAATCTAAGAATTAGGGAACAGACACCCTAATTGACGCGAATCCTAAAGATAGATCTATTGGGCCTAACAAACCCCATCCAAAGTACCGGATGCTTTAGTACTTCGAAATTTATATCATATCCGAAGGGTGTCCCGGAATGATGGGGATATTCTTATATATGCATCTTGTTAATGTCGGTTACTAGGTGTTCACCATATGAATGATTTTTATCTCTATGTATGGGATGTGTATTGAAATATGAAATCTTGTGGTCTATTATTATGATTTGATATATATAGGTTAAACCTATAACTCACCAACATTTTTGTTGACGTTTTAAGCATGTTTATTCTCAGGTGATTATTAAGAGCTTCCGCTGTAGCATACTTAAATAAGGACGAGATTTGGAGTCCATGCTTGTATGATATTGTGTAAAAACTGCATTCAAGAAACTTATTTTGTTGTAACATATTTGTATTGTAAACCATTATGTAATGGTCGTGTGTAAACAGGATATTTTAGATTATCATTATTTGATAATCTACGTAAAGCTTTTTAAAACCTTTATCTATGAAATAAAGGTTATAGTTTGTTTTAAAAATGAATGCAGTCTTTGAAAAATGTCTCATATAGAGGTCAAAACCTCGCAACGAAATCAATTAATATGGAACGTTTTTAATCAATAAGAACGGGACGTTTCAGTTGGTATCCGAGCGTTGGTCTTAGAGAACCAGAATTTTGCATTAGTGTGTCTTATCGAGTTTGTTAGGATGCATTAGTGAGTCTGGACTTCGACCGTGTTTAGTTGAAAAATGATTGCTTAACAAATTTTGTTGGAAACTATATATTTTTAACATGTGAATATTATGTGATATATTAATCTCTTAACGCGTTTGATATTATGTGATAGATGTCTACCTCTAGAACAAGTCCCATTGACTCACCTAATAATAATGAAGAGTCAAATGTAAATTGGAATGATTCGTGGACTGATTCACAAGTTCCCGAAGAGGAACCGGAAGAAGAGTCGGAACCGGAAGAAGAATCGGAACCGGAAGAAGAATCAGAACCGGATGAAGAAATAGAACCGGTGGGGGAAAGAATAAAACGGTTAAGTAAAAGAAAATCCTCAACCAACCTACCAAGGTTAATTATGGTCAATGGTGTTTCCGCCAAGGAAGCAAAATATTGGGAGGATTACCAATTCTCTGATGAATCGGATTCCGACGAGAATTCCGATGATGTTATAGAAATTACCCCAACTGTATTTAAAAAGGCAAAAAGAAAATAATAAGGGAAAGGGCATAAAAATAGAGAAATCTAATTCCAACCCCGATGAACTTTATATGTATCATCAACTCCCGAAGTCCTTAAGTTGTAACAATGACCCGGGAACCTCTAAACCACCAGGTTTTTCTAAACCAATGTGGAAAATTACGGATCGTATTAGGGGAACATCATATATCCCTAGAAACTTGGCAAAACGAACCAAAACCGAAGAAGAAGACACAAGCGAGTCAGAATAAGATAGTTGTATTCGTGTGGTGTAATATATGTAATATAGTGTGCTTATGCTTTATGATGTGTAAAAATTGCTTGTATTAATAAGTATTTTTTTTATGAATCTAACTCTTGTCTATTTTACAGTATAAAAACACAAAATGGATAGACAACCCAATATTTTAAGAGACCTACCAGGAGACATGATTGATGAAATATTGTCTAGAGTCGGTCAGAATTCTTCGGCACAACTATTTAAGGCGAGATCAGTTTGTAAGACATTCGAAGAACGTTTCAAGAATGCCTTGGTTTATAAAAGGCTTTCGTTCGAAAGATGGGGGATATCACATTGGGAAATCCATAAGTTACGATGTGTTTACTTTGACGCATATATTGCGGGGAACCCAAATGCTATTTTACGCAATGGGTTAAGAAATTATTTTGACTCAATATATCCGAATATTGGACTTCGTGATTTAGAAAAAGCGGCTAACATGCAACATAAAGAAGCATGTTATGCTTGCGGATTAGTAATGTTCGCTTCTCACCAAAGTGAGAACAAGAACATCGGGCTACAACTATTAAACAAAATGTTTCCACAAGTGAGGGAGTCGGTAATTGGGGTAAGAAATGAGGTTTTTAGATTATTACGGGACTGTTGGACATTACGTAACCCTCGTCCCTTTGACGACGTTACAACACGCTGTCTTATCAACGGCCATAACGGTTATGTTCCACAAGACCAAGGATGGGAAGTAATCCTAGTAAAACCAGAATGCATGACTTGTTTCTGGACGTATGAATTACGTGTCTTTATTGCCTTTGCTGAATGACTTGTGTACTAGCTAGAATTATCTTCACAACCATCTTGTATCAAATTTATTGTGTGCTATATTTCATGCTATATGTAAAATAAGCGGTATTGTAAGTTTGTAAAATATTGTGAAAAAGTTTGAACGCGAAATATTATTATAATCAGTTTTTCATATAGAATTGTAGTAGTTGAATTGTATATTAGCTACTAAGTATGAACTTAACGGGTAGGTACTACCCAAATTTAAACTTATAAAACGCTAATATGAAGAAAAAGCTTTTATAAATGAGTTCATATTATGCTACGAAATACTATTAACTACTCTTAATATTCTGTATGATTAACTTGTTCCATTTGACTATTTTGAAGGAAATGGCACCGACTACTCGACACACCGTGAATATGAATGAAGAGGAATTCCGTACTTTTCTAGCTTCAAACATAGCCGCAGTACAGGCTGCGTACATACCAACAATAACCTTAGATCTAGCAGTACAGGAAATCGTGTAGGATGCACCTACAAAGAATTCACTGCCTGCAAACCTTTGGAATTTGATGGAACCGAAGGACCGATCGTATTGAAACGGTGGACCGAGAAGGTCGAATCGGTGTTTGCCATAAGTAAGTGTACTGAAGAGGACAAAGTGAAGTACGCTACGCATACCTTCACAGGTTCTGCGTTAACATGGTGGAATACCTATCTAGAGCAAGTGGGATAAGACGATGCGTACGCACTACCGTGGTCAGCATTCAAGCACTTGATGAACGAGAAGTACCGTCCCAGAACCGAGGTCAATAAGCTCAAGACAGAACTTAGAGGGTTACGAACCCAAGGATTTGATATTACCACGTACGAAAGACGATTCACAGAATTGTGCCTATTGTGTCCGGGAGCATTCGAAGATGAGGAAGAGAAGATCGACGCGTTTGTGAAAGGATTACCGGAAAGAATCCAAGAAGATATAAGTTCACACGAGCCCGCCTCCATACAACAGGCATGTAGAATGGCTCACAAACTAGTGAACCAGATTGAAGAAAGAATTAAAGAACACACTGCTGAAGAGGCCAATGTGAAGCAAGTCAAAAGAAAGTGGGAGGAAAACGGTGATAAGAATCACCAATACAACAACAACAGCAATTACAACAATAATCGCAACAATTATCCCAACAATCGCAACATCAATCGCAACTACAACAAACGGCCCAACAACAACAACAACAGTAACTACAACAATCATCCCAACAACAATAATAACCGCAACAACAACAACAATCAGAAGCAGCTATGCCAAAGGTGTGAAAAGTATCACTCGGGGTTCTGCACCAAATTTTGCAACAAGTGTAAAAGAAATGGTCATACCGCGGCGAAGTGTGAGGTCTACGGACCAGGGGTTAATAGAACGAAAGGAACAAATGGTGTCGGAACGAGTAATGGCGGAGCAAGTAGTGTCGGAGCAAGTTATGCCAATGTAGTTTGTTATAAATGTGGAAAACCGGGCCACATTATTAGAAATTGCCCGAACCAGGAGAACACGAATGGACAAGGCCACGGAAGAGTTTTCAATATTAATGCGGCAGAGGCACAGGAAGACCCGGAGCTTGTTACGGGTACGTTTCTTATTGACAATAAATCTGCTTACCTTTTATTTGATTCGGGTGCGGATAGAAGCTATATGAGTAGAGATTTTTGTGCTAAATTAAGTTGTCCATTGACGCCTTTGGATAGTAAATTTTTACTCGAATTAGCAAATGGTAAATTAATTTCAGCAGATAATATATGTCGGAATCGAGAAATTAAACTGGTTAGCGAAACATTTAAGATTGATTTGATACCAGTAGAGTTAGGGAGTTTTGATGTGATAATCGGTATGGACTGGTTGAAAGAAGTGAAAGCAGAGATCGTTTGTTACAAAAATGCAATTCGCATTATACGAGAAAAAGGAAAACCCTTAATGGTGTACGGAGAAAAGGGCAACACGAAGCTACATCTTATTAGTAATTTGAAGGCACAAAAACTAATAAGAAAAGGTTGCTATGCTGTTCTAGCACACGTCGAGAAAGTACAAACTGAAGAAAAGAGCATCAATGATGTTCCCATTGCAAAAGAATTTCCCGATGTATTTCCGAAAGAATTACCGGGATTACCCCCACATCGATCCATTGAATTTCAAATAGATCTTGTACCAGGAGCTGCACCAATAGCTCGTGCTCCTTACAGACTCGTACCCAGCGAGATGAAAGAACTGCAAAGCCAATTACAAGAACTTTTAGAGCGTGGTTTCATTCGACCAAGCACATCACCGTGGGGAGCTCCTGTTTTGTTTGTCAAGAAGAAAGATGGTACATTCAGATTGTGTATCGACTACCGAGAGTTGAACAAACTTACCATCAAGAACCGCTACCCACTACCGAGAATCAACGACTTATTTGATCAACTACAAGGCTCGTCTGTTTATTCAAAGATTGACTTACGTTCCGGGTATCATCAAATGCGGGTGAAAGAAGATGATATTCCAAAGACTGCTTTCAGAACACGTTACGGTCATTACGAGTTTATGGTCATGCCGTTTGGTTTAACTAATGCACCAGCTGTGTTCATGGACCTTATGAACCGAGTGTGTGGACCATACCTTGACAAGTTTGTCATTGTTTTCATTGATGACATACTTATTTACTCAAAGAATGACCAAGAACACGGTGAACATTTGAGAAAGGTGTTAGAAGTATTGAGGAAGGAAGAATTGTACGCTAAGTTTTCAAAGTGTGCATTTTGGTTGGAAGAAGTTCAATTCCTCGGTCACATAGTGAACAAAGAAGGTATTAAGGTGGATCCGGCAAAGATAGAAACTGTTGAAAAGTGGGAAACCCCAAAAACTCCGAAACACATACGCCAGTTTTTAGGACTAGCTGGTTACTACAGAAGGTTCATCCAAGACTTTTCCAGAATAGCAAAACCCTTGACTGCATTAACGCATAAAGGGAAGAAATTTGAATGGAAGGATGAACAAGAGAAAGCGTTTCAGTTATTGAAGAAAAAGCTAACTACGGCACCTATATTGTCATTGCCTGAAGGGAATGATGATTTTGTGATTTATTGTGACGCATCAAAGCAAGGTCTCGGTTGTGTATTAATGCAACGAACGAAGGTGATTGCTTATGCCTCTAGACAATTGAAGATTCACGAGCAAAATTATACGACGCATGATTTGGAATTAGGCGCGGTTGTTTTTGCATTAAAGACTTGGAGGCACTACTTATATGGGGTCAAAAGTATTATATATACCGACCAAAAAAGTCTTCAACAGATATTTAATCAGAAACAACTGAATATGAGGCAGCGTAGGTGGATTGAATTGTTGAATGATTATGACTTTGAGATTCGTTACCACCCGAGGAAGGCAAATGTGGTAGCCGATGCCTTGAGCAGGAAGGACAGAGAACCCATTCGAGTAAAATCTATGAATATAATGATTCATAATAACCTTACTACTCAAATAAAGGAGGCGCAACAAGGAGTTTTAAAAGAGGGAAATTTAAAGGATGAAATACCCAAAGGATCAGAGAAGCATCTTAATATTCGGGAAGACGGAACCCGGTATAGGGCTGAAAGGATTTGGGTACCAAAATTTGGAGATATGAGAGAAATGGTACTTAGAGAAGCTCATAAAACCAGATACTCAATACATCCTGGAACGGGGAAGATGTACAAGGATCTCAAGAAACATTTTTGGTGGCCGGGTATGAAAGCCGATGTTGCTAAATACGTAGGAGAATGTTTGACGTGTTCTAAGGTCAAAGCTGAGCATCAGAAACCATCAGGTCTACTTCAACAACCCGAAATCCCAGAATGGAAATGGGAAAACATTACCATGGATTTCATCACTAAATTGCCAAGGACTGCAAGTGGTTTTAATACTATTTGGGTAATAGTTGATCGTCTCACCAAATCAGCACACTTCCTGCCAATAAGAGAAGATGACAAGATGGAGAAGTTAGCAAGACTGTATTTGAAGGAAATCGTCTCCAGACATGGAATACCAATCTCTATTATCTCTGATAGGGATGGCAGATTTATTTCAAGATTCTGGCAGACATTACAGCAAGCATTAGGAACTCGTCTAGACATGAGTACTGCCTATCATCCACAAACTGATGGGCAGAGTGAAAGGACGATACAAACGCTTGAAGACATGCTACGAGCATGTGTTATTGATTTCGGAAACAGTTGGGATCGACATCTACCGTTAGCAGAATTTTCCTACAACAACAGCTACCATTCAAGCATTGAGATGGCGCCGTTTGAAGCACTTTATGGTAGAAAGTGCAGGTCTCTGATTTGTTGGAGTGAAGTGGAGGATAGACAGATTACGGGTCCGGAGATTATACAAGAAACTACCGAGAAGATCATCCAAATTCAACAACGGTTGAAAACCGCCCAAAGTCGACAAAAGAGCTACGCTGACATTAAAAGAAAAGATATAGAATTTGAAATTGGAGAGATGGTCATGCTTAAAGTTGCACCTTGGAAAGGCGTTGTTCGATTTGGTAAACGAGGGAAATTAAATCCAAGGTATATTGGACCATTCAAGATTATTGATCGTGTCGGACCAGTAGCTTACCGACTTGAGTTACCTCAATAACTCGCGGCTGTACATAACACTTTCCACGTCTTGAATTTGAAGAAATGTTTTGCTAAAGAAGATCTCACTATTCCGTTAGATGAAATCCAAATCAACGAAAAACTTCAATTCATCGAAGAACCCGTCGAAATAATGGATCGTGAGGTTAAAAGACTTAAGCAAAACAAGATACCAATTGTTAAGGTTTGATGGAATGCTCGTAGAGGACTCGAGTTCACCTGGGAGCGTGAAGATAAGATGAAGAAGAAATACCCGCATCTATTTCCAGAAGATTCGTCAACACCTTCAACAGCTTAAAATTTCGGGACGAAATTTATTTAACGGGTAGGTACTGTAGTGACCCGAACTTTTCCATGTTTATATATATTAATTGAGATTGATATTTACATGATTAAATGTTTCCAACATGTTAAGCAATTAAACTTTTTAAGACTTGATTAATTGAAATATGTTTCATATAGACAATTGACCACCCAAGTTGACCGGCGATTCACGAACGTTAAAACTTGTAAAAACGACATGACGATATATATATGGATATACATATGGTTAACATGAGATTATGATAAGTAAGTATCTCCATAAGTATATTAACAATGAGTTACATACATATAAACAAGACTACTAACTTAAGGATTTCGAAACGAGACATATATGTAACGATTATCGTTGTAACGACATTTAAATGAATATATATCATATTAAGATATATTAATATATCATAATATCATGATAATATAATAATTTAAAATCTCATTTGATATTATAAACATTGGGTTAACAACATTTAACAAGATCGTTAACCTAAAGGTTTCAAAACAACACTTACATGTAACGACTAACAATGACTTAACGACTCAGTTAAAATGTATATACATGTAGTGTTTTAATATGTATCATAATGCTAAAAACGAACATATATTTCATAGCATTATTCCTCAAGAAAGACAAGCTTTTAGTTGCAATTGTTCTATTTACAAGAGATATTTGTTTAAATAATAAAAGGTGAAGACAAAAGACAGATTCGACGAATTGAAGACGCAAACGACCAAAAAGCTCAAAAGTACAAAAGACAATCAAAAAGGTTCCAATTATTGATAAGAAACGTCTCGAAATCATAAGAGTACAAGATTCAAAACGCAAAGTACAAAATATAAAATTGTACGCAAGGACGTTCGAAAATCCGGAACCGGGACCAGAGTCAACTCTTAACGCTCGACGCAACGGACTAAAAATTACAAGTCTACTATGCACAAGAATATAATATAATATATAAATAATTATATTAATTATTTATATTTTATATTTATATATAAAATCCGTCGGCAAGAAAGACTCCAAAAGATGTGAGCTGTAATTGCAATCTCCGCGACTCGCGGGGTTTGAAGGCAAAATTCACCGCGAGTCGCGGAGCCCCAAAAATCAAAAATCCCTATAAAGCAAACCGAATTCTGATCAAAATTTCATAATCTATAATCTCTCTTCTCTCATATATACGAAAAATATATATATATAATTTATATTTTAATTTTAATTTTAATTATAATTCTAATAATAAGGGTATGTTAGCGAATGTTGTAAGGGTGTAAGTCGAAATTCTGTCCGTGTAACGCTACGCTATTTTTAATCATTGTAAGTTATGTTCAACCTTTTTACATTAATGTCTCGTAGCTAAGTTATTATTATGCTTATTTAAAACGAAGTAATCATGATGTTGGGCTAATTACTAAAATTGGGTAATTGGGCTTTGTACCATAATTGGGGTTTGGACAAAAGAACGACACTTGTGGAAATTAGACTATGGGCTATTAATGGGCTTTATATTTGTTTAACTAAATGATAGTTTGTTAATGTTAATATAAAGATTTACAATTGGGCGTCCCTATAAATTACCATATACACTCGATCGGACACGATGGGCGGGGTATTTATATGTACGAATAATCGTTCATTTAACCGGACACGGGAATGGATTAATAGCCACTAGAATAATTAAAACAGGGGTGAAATTACATTCAAGGGTAATTGGTGTAATTGTTAACAAAGTAGTAAAACCTTGGTTTACACGCAGTCGATAACCTGGTGTATTCATTAAACAAAGTATTAAAACCTTGTTACAATTCGAATCCCCAATTAGTTGGAATATTTAACTTCGGGTATAAGAATAATTTGATGAGGACACTCGCACTTTATATTTATGACTGATGGACTGTTATGGACAAAAACCAGACGGACATATTAAATAATCCAGGACAAAGGACAATTAACCCATGGGCATAAAACTAAAATCAACACGTCAAACATCATGATTACGGAATTTTAAATAAGCATAATTCTTTTATTTCATATTTAATTTCCTTTATTTTATATTTAATTGCACTTCTAATTATCGCATTTTTATTTATTGTTATTTAATCGCACTTTTAATTATCGTACTTTTTAATTATCGCAATTTTATTTTATCGCACTTTTATTATTCGCAATTTCATTATCGTTATTTACTTTACGCTTTAAATTAAGTCTTTTATTTATTTAATATTTTACATTAGGTTTTAACTGCGACTAAAGTCTTAAAATCGACAAACCGGTCCTTAAACAGTAAAAACCCCCCCTTTATAATAATAATATTACTTATATATATGTTTGTATTTTTATAAAAGTAAACTAATATAGCGTTGAGCTTTGTTTAAAGATTTCCCTGTGGAACGAACCGGACTTACTAAAAACTACACTACTGTACGATTAAGTACACTGCCTATAAGTGTTGTAGCAAGGTTTAAGTATATCCATTCTATAAATAAATAAATATCTTGTATAAAATTGTATCGTATTTAATAGTGTTTTCTGCTAAAATTAATAACTATTTTATATACACCTCGCATAACATCAAGTAATTTTTGGCGCCGCTGCCGGGGAATATCTTAAAAGCCGGAAGCGCAACGCTAATATAAAAAAAAAAAGATTTTTAGTTAACTTTTATTAAAATTCGTTTTTGTAAAAAACGTTTTAATTATTCAAAAATATAAAAAGAAAAATAAAAATATATGTATTTCTAAGATTTTGTTAAATATTTAAGTTTTATAAGTTTCTTTATTTTTATTTTAGTTTATAAAAATATAAGTTTTATTTTAAAATCTTTTATTTATTTAAAAACAGAAAACAGAAAATAAAAAAAAATAAATAAAGAAAAACGCGTAAAAATTCAAACCTGTCAGCTGAATTCTGGAACCCCGCGACTCGCGGGGTTTGATGCTTTAATTGCCGCGACTCGCGGAGCCTTTCTGACAGGCGACAAAAAACCCTAAACCAGCATTAATTACGGGTTTTAATTAATTATTATTATTATTTAAACCTAATTATTATTATTATTATTATTAGTTTTATTTTAAGATTTACTTTTTATTTAATTTGTTTTATTTAGTATTAATTAGTTTAATTAAATTGTAAAATTAGTAGTTTTATTAAAAAAATATATAAAAATAATATTTTTATAAAAATTGTACTTTTTACAACTTTTTGTATATTTTTATATTTTGTCCCTTTTTAATCGTTGTAGCATAACTTTTGTATTTTTAGCTCATATTTAATTTTAAACTTAGTTTTTGCTATAGTTATTTTTACTCCTAGATTTTTAGGCTTTGCCGTAGAATTCCTTAAGTGCTTTTTCTTTAGACTAAGATTTAGGTGCTTTAGAATTTTGCGACGCCTTTTTAAGTTTTAGTTTCTTTTTAAGTTATTTCCATTTGGGATTTAGTTTTTCTTGTAAGCTTTAATATTTTTAGACCTTTTACTATGTACCAATTATCATTCCAATTAGTAATATCAATTTGCGATTATAATTTTAAGTTAGTTGTAGTAATAAGGTTAGGTTAGTCAAGTATTTTTAAGTTTTTATAAGTTTCTTTTATTTTTCCGTCACCTTTTATTTTTCAACCATTTTTTTTCTTTTTCAACCTTTTTCGACGAACTCTTTTTCTCTCTTATTTCTCGCCATTCTAGTTTTTAGGACTTAGAATTTTTTCTACTTCTTATCTAAATTTCTTAAAATTACGAAAATTTATTTTAAGTGGTTAAATTATTAGACATCAAAATTTTCTGGTTCGTAGTAATAGTTGGATTTGTACGTGGACCGGGTTATTGGAGCCAAACAGTCCTCAATTATATTGAGACCAAACGAATCCTGCCCCTCTGCTGCATCTTTTGGCTATTCGAAACGTGGGCAAAATCAGAAAAGTCTATTGATTGGATAACTTATTATAATTTTTCTTTCCTTTTAAAAACTAATAGGATATTCAGTGAATGCACCGAGCAAGACGTTCATCACCTTTTGTACGTTCACCACCTGTAACTAGATCAAGACATTTAGCAAATATAACCGCCGTTGATTTTTCTTTAGAATCGTCATCCAGTAGACCAAGTACTTCAGTTCAAATTTCCGATAATCCATTTTTTGAACCCGACCTCACAATTGAGAATTCGGAGAATATTCAGGAACGGTTCGTAGATCCTGAACCACTAAACTTTCCTCCGGAGCCACCAATCATTCAAACAGAGATTGTTGAGGAACGAACTATTAAATCAGAATCATCTAGTGATACCGATTCAACAAATTCAATTATGGAGAATCTGGAACCTTTAAGTATGGAAGACCGAATGAGAGCTAAACGCACTGGCCAAGGTCACGCAATTACTCATCCAGACATTAATGCGCCAGATTATGAAATCAAAGGACAAATTCTACACATGGTGACTAATCAATGCCAATTTAGTGGTGCGCCGAAGGAAGATCCAAATGAACATCTACGTACCTTTAATAGAATCTGCACACTATTTAAAATCCGAGAAGTGGAGGATGAACAGATATATCTCATGTTATTTCCCTGGACTTTAAAGGGAGAAGCCAAAGATTGGTTGGAATCGTTACCTGAAGGGGCGATTGATACATGGGATGTTTTAGTTGACAAATTTCTTAAACAATTCTTTCCTGCATCTAAAGCCGTAAGACTTCAAGCAGAAATTGTTACGTTTACACAGAAACTAAATGAAACTCTATATGAGGCGTGGACAAGATATGGAAAGTTGTTAAGAGGATGTCCGCAACATGGTTTAGACACCTGTCAAATAGTACAAATATTCTACCAAGGATGCGACATCACTACAAGAAAAGACATAGATATAGCAGCTGGTGGTTCTATTATGAAGAAAACCGAAACTGATGCTTACAAAATTATTGATAACACTGCTTCCCACTCACATGAGTGGCACCAAGAAAAAGACATCATTAGATCATCTAAAGCAGCTAGAGCCGATTCTAGCCATGACTTAGATTCCATTTCCGCAAAGATAGATGCTGTGGAGAGACGAATGGAAAAGATGACTAAAGATATTCACTCAATACGAATTAGTTGTGAGCAGTGTGGAGGACCACATTTGACAAAAGATTGTCTCAGTATTGAATTAACAATGGAACAAAGAGAGAATATTTCATACATAAACCAAAGGCCTGGAAATAATTATCAGAATAATTATCAACCGCCAAGACCGATTTACAATCAAAACCAGAATTATAACCGAAATATTCCATACAACAACCAACAAGGTCCTAGCAATCAACAAGTATCCAATAATACTTACAATCAGCAAAGACCTAATTTTCAAAACAAACCACCACAACAAACCGATGATAAAAAGCCGAATTTAGAAGATATGATGACGAAGCTAGTTGAAACTCAAACGCAGTTTTTCACATCTCAGAAACAAACCAATGAACAAAATGCTCAAGCATTTAGAAATCAACAAGCTTCTATTCAAAATCTGGAACAAGAAGTAAGTAACCTAGCAAGGTTGATAGGTGAAAGAAAACCGGGAAGTTTACCTAGTGATACAAATGCTAACCCCCGGAATGAAACAGCTAAAGCTATTACCACAAGAAGTGGTACAACACTTAAACCACCTGAAATACCTGTAACTTCTGATGAAACTATTCCTACTCCACAAGAACCACAACCTGATCAAGATAAGGAAAAAGAACCGGTAGTTGAAAAGGTTAATGAAAATAACACAGTTAAGGATAAACCTTATGTTAAACCATACCAACCACCACTTCCTTACCCGAGTAAAATGAAGAAAGAAAAACTTGAAGCTGAGCAATCCAAATTCTTGGATATGTTTAAACAGATAAATGTAAATCTTCCTTTCATTGATGTGATTTCAGGAATGCCTAGATATGCTAAATTCTTGAAAGATCTAATCTCAAATAGAAAGAAAATGGAAGAACTCTCGGCTGTTACTATGAATGCTAATTGTTCAGCAGTGCTGTTGAATAAGATACCAGAATAACTATCTGATCCAGGAAGTTTCACAATTCCATGTTTTCTGGGTAGTCTTAGTTCAATAGAAGCATTGGCAGACTTAGGTGCTAGTATAAATCTAATGCCGTATTCACTATACGCTAAACTAGACCTTGGAGAATTAAAACCAACCAGAATAAGCATACAACTAGCCGATAGATCAATAAAATATCCTAGAGGGATAATGGAGAACATGCTAGTTAAAGTTGGTACTTTAGTATTTCCAGTAGATTTTGTTGTTTTGGACATGGAAGAAGATTCTCAAGTTCCTCTCATATTAGGAAGACCATTCTTAAACACGGCTAAAGCAATGATAGACGTGTTCGGTAAGAAACTGACCCTAAGTATAGAGGATGAGAGTGTTACCTTTTCAGTTGATAGAGCAATGCAACAACCACAATCTGCAGATGATACATGTTATTATATTCAAACTATAGATGCACATGCAGAATTATTAGAAGAATTTCCAGAATTACAATGAACAGGAGAATGTTCTTTAGGAGAAGGTAATGAACCAATTGATGAAGCTGAAATGTTAGCTACACTTATAGCTAATGGATATGAACCAACAACAGAAGAAATTCAAATGCTAAAAGAAGAAGACAGATATCGATATAAATCATCAATAGAAGAACCTCCGAAATTAGAGTTAAAGCCACTTCCAAACCATTTGGAATATGCTTATTTACATGGTGAATCTGAATTACCTGTAATAATATCGTCTTCTCTTACTGAAAATGAGAAATCACAACTCATTTCTGTGTTGAAAGCTCATAAACCAGCCATTGCATGGAAGATTCATGATATTAAAGGAATAAGTCCTTCGTATTGCACACATAAAATCCTTATGGAAGAAGGTCATAAAACGTATGTGCAATGCCAACGAAGACTAAATCCTAATATGCAAGATGTAGTTAAGAAAGAGATTATTAAACTGCTAGATGCAGGTTTGATATATCCAATCTCTGATAGTCCATGGGTAAGCCCAGTTCAATGCGTACCTAAGAAGGGTGGCATGACTGTCATTACAAATGAGAAAAATGAGCTTATTCCTACTAGGACTGTAATAGGATGGCGTGTATGTATTGATTATAGAAAATTAAATGACGCCACCAGAAAAGATCACTTTCCCTTACCTTTCATAGATCAAATGTTGGAAAGATTAGCCGGAAATAGTTACTATTGTTTTCTAGATGGATTTTCCGGATATTTTCAAATTCCAATAGCACCCGAGGATCAAGAGAAAACCACATTCACGTGCCCTTATGGTACTTTTGCTTACAAACGCATGCCATTTGGACTTTGTAACGCCCCTGCAACCTTTCAAAGGTGTATGATGGCGATTTTTCACGACATGATAGAAGAATGCATGGAAGTTTTCATGGATGACTTTTCAGTCTTCGGTGATACATTTAAATCATGTCTAGTTAATCTGGAACGAATGCTAATTAGATGCGAAAAATCAAATCTAGTACTTAATTGGGAGAAATGCCATTTCATGGTTAAAGAAGGCATCGTTCTTGGACATAAAATTTCAAAAGAAGGAATTGAAGTGGATAGAGCTAAAGTAGATGTAATTGCTAAACTTCCACATCCCACCAATGTTAGAGGATTTAGGAGTTTTCTAGGGCATGCCGGTTTTTACCGACGTTTCATAAAAGATTTTTCTAAAATTGCCACTCCTATGAATAAACTCCTAGAAAAGGATGCGCCATTCATCTTTTCAGATGAATGTATCAAATCTTTTAATATTCTTAAAGAAAAACTCACTAATGCGCCGATCATGATAACACTAAATTGGAATCTACCATTTGAACTAATGTGCGATGCAAGTGATTTTGCAATGGGAGCCGTTTTAGGACAAAGGATTGAAAAACAATTTCAACCTATATATTATGCTAGTAAGACGTTACAAGGAGCACAAACAAACTATATAACTACTGAAAAAGAACTCCTTGCTATTGTCTTTGCTTTTGACAAATTTCGATCATATCTCGTTCTAGCAAAAACGGTGGTCTATACCGACCATTCTGCTCTTAGATACCTATTTTCAAAACAAGATGCTAAACCAAGATTAATACATTGGATCTTACTCTTACAAGAGTTTGATATTGAAATCCGAGATAAAAGAGGAGCAGAAAATCTCGCCGCTGATCATCTTTCTCGTCTTGAAAATCCCGAATTAGAAGTTCTAAATGAATCAGCCATACAAGACAACTTTCCTGATGAATATCTATTGAAGATAGATTATAAAGAAATCCCATGGTTTGCAGACTATGCAAACTACTTAGTTTGTGGATTCCTTGAAAAAGGATTATCGTACCAAAGACGAAAGAAATTCTTCAGTGATATAAAACACTATTTCTGGGAAGATCCACATCTGTTTAAAAGTTGTCCCGATGGAATAATACGCCGATGTATATTTGGA
Organism: Rutidosis leptorrhynchoides; assembly: GCF_046630445.1. Lineage (NCBI taxonomy): Eukaryota > Viridiplantae > Streptophyta > Magnoliopsida > Asterales > Asteraceae > Rutidosis > Rutidosis leptorrhynchoides. The sequence goes on along the minus strand of NC_092334.1, from coordinate 184,214,530 downwards.
GATGAAGCTAGTAAAATTTTAAACCATTGTCACACAGGACCAACAGGAGGGCATTATGGGCCTCAACTAACAGCAAGAAAAGTTTATGATGCTGGATTCTATTGGCCTACAATTTACAAAGACGCACACCTTCTTTGCAAATCCTGTGATGCATGTCAAAGGGCCGGAAAAATAAGTCAACGTGATGAAATGCCACAAAATGTCATCCAAGTATGTGAAGTATTTGACATTTGGGGTATTGACTTTATGGGTCCATTTCCAAAATCTCATAATAATCTATATATACTCGTAGCCATTGATTATGTATCTAAATGGGCGGAAGCACAAGCTCTCCCAACTAACGATGCACGAGTTGTAGTCAACTTTTTAAAACGTCTTTTTGCAAGGTTTGGAACACCGAAAGCTTTAATAAGTGATCGGGGTACTCATTTCTGTAATAATCAACTTGAGAAAGTTCTTAAAAGATATGGAGTAACTCATAAAATCTCCACCGCATATCATCTACAAACAAGTGGACAAGTTGAAAATACAAACCGAGCTTTAAAACGTATTCTAGAGAAAACCGTAGGATCAAATCCGAAGGAATGGTCCATTAAATTGGAGGATGCACTCTGGGCTTTTAGAACAGCCTACAAAACTCCAATTGGAACCACACCTTTTAGACTTGTTTATGGAAAAGCATGTCATCTTCCAGTAGAAATTGAACACAAAGCATTTTGGGCTTTGAAGACATGTAATCTTGATTTACATGAAGCCGGACGTCTACGATTAAGTCAACTAAATGAATTAGAAGAATTAAGACATGAAGCATACGAAAATTCGTTAATCTATAAAGAAAGAACGAAGAAATGGCATGATAAAAGAATCAGAAGTTCAAAAGAATTTAAAGAAGGAGACAGAGTTCTTCTTTTCAATTCACGATTCAAGCTATTTCCTGGAAAATTGAAATCAAGATGGTCTGGACCATTCATAGTCAAAAGAGTTTTCCCATACGGAACGATAGAATTGATAAATTCAAATGGGATTGAATTTAAAGTTAATGGTCACAGAGTTAAACATTACATACATGGTCCGATGGAAGTCGACAATGAAGTTAATCATAATTTCGATACCACAGCTAACTAAGTGTGGGGAGAATCAAGTCTTTAAAGGATAATATGTATTTCTGTTAGAGTTAGATTGTCTGTTTTCGTGTAGTTCTCGAAAATGGAACCCGAATGGTCTTTCCCTAGCAGACCCTAAAGAACTAGTCTTCTCTCCCCATTCTGAATTTTTATTTTTTTTTAGGTTTTTACAAAATGAAGACTGCCTGTGAACTAAACCATGGTCTAATGCTACACGCTTTGATCACTAAACGTAATAATGACATACTACCGAGTGAATTAGTATCAGTAATCAGAGAAAGAATGGACGGAGTTAGAAAAGAATCCAGATGCGAAGATAATAAATTACAATTTGGTAAAGGAAAATCAAAATCCGCAGCGAAAAGAAGAGCACGACACCTAGAAAGATGTCACAAATGCGGAAAATGGTCACATGGAGGTAAATGTTCAAATAATCAAACCTATTCAAATACCGAATTTGTTACTTTATGCAGAGACGGACCGTTCATATGTTTAGAAGAAAAGACACTGAATGCTCGAGGTTACGCCTATGTAGCCATGGAAAACCAATTAAACCGACTATCTTATGAATGGGATAGATCATATAACTAAGAAATCTATTTCACAGGTATGTCTGTACAGTTTTTATTTTTATTTTTAACCTTTTGATAATAAACGCTAATTTGTTCGCTAAAAAGTATTAAATTGGTATTGAATAAAATTAGGTTTGGCGACCGAAATTATTGATATCATTCAAAAATTTATTACATCACTGCAAAATTTAACGTTTATTCTTAAGGTATAAATATCTTTAATCAATCAACCCAAAATATTTCAAAAATTCGTCATGAGTTAAATTAGGTCTTGGAACCGAAATTACTTTACCGAAAAGAGGGGCGCATATTTTTGATAATATTTGATTGATTAAAGTGGGATAAAAAGACAAAAAGATTTTTAATTTTATTTTTACCATGTTTTTAAAATTAATATTTAAATCTTAAATTAATATTGTAAACTTTATAAAAACAATATATTTAAAATTGTAAATATTTGAAAAATTAATATAAGTTTAGTATGAATTTATAAATTTTTAAATTAAGTTTGGTATGAATTTTTAATTTTTAAAATATTAATTTTTAATTTTATGCATTTCAAATTTTAAGTTTGGTGTGAACTTTTAATATAAATTTTGAATTTTATATTTAAGTTGTGTGAATTTAAAAACAAAAATTTACTTTATCTCATTAAGTTAAGAATATGATTTTTAAAATTCGTCGTAAGTTGAAGACTAGGTCTTTGAACCGAAATTGCTTTACCCGAGGGAGGGACGAGAACTTTTAATATCATTATTTTTAATCTTATTGAATTAGAGTATGCCAAAAACATTGAAAAAACCCAAAAATCTAAGCTTTTAAAACAATTGCTTGAAAATGACAAATTTTAAAATTTTGTCGAGGGACGGACTAGGGCATCGTTCCGAAACGCCCTCATTCTTAAAAGAAACAAATTTTTAAAATTAATTAATATTTGTTTTATAAGTTAAAGGTTTTATAAATAAAAAAAAAAAATAGTATGTATATATTTGTTTGTAGTTTATCTTACAAGACAGGGTAAAACAACGCATTTTCAAAGACTGGCATTAAGTTCAGCAAAAGCAACTAATTTTGACGACAAGATGCAAAATATATGTGAAATAACAACAAGACGGAATGAACAAATGATGTGCACCATTTATCATTCAGCAAACAAACGCCAATATATTTGGAAACTTTGGTAAAATTTAATCATTTTCACACTAATCACCCTCAATAATTTAAATTGTTACTGATTTCTTGCAAATGAGGGTATTGCAAGATCTTAAGTGTGGGAAGGGGTTAAATTCTTTCGGATTTTAAAATTTTTATCTTAAACTTAAATTCTTTCGGATTTTAAAATTTTTATCTTAAACACTTGGTTACCATTAAAAAAACTAGTAAAGCAGTAGTTGTATTAGAATCTAGTGCTCTCTGATAATAAAGAACAGCCCTAGTCTTATATACTAACTACCCAATTCTAGTAAAATTTTAAAAAAAAAAAAAAAAAAAAATTTTCAATTAAATGAACTCAAAATCATGTTATACATATTTATGAACGATAAAACTAGGTTTTAACACCGAAATTATTGTTACCTCGGAAAGGACATAAATTGAGAAACAAACTAAAATGTTAAAATTCATTTAAAATGGAATAGAGGACGATAAAAAGGAAAATAAAAAGCCAAGTGTGGGAAAATTTACCAAGTTATTTTAAACATATGTCACATATATCTGTAACAAATAATTGAAAATACTTTTGCAATGGACTAAACTAAACTGTTTTACCCGATGAAAGAAAAGAAGAGATGGATCTACATGATGAATCAATTCCATCATTAAAAGGAAGTAAAGTCTTCCGAAAAAGAAACGCGCTTCTTGATTTAGGTCATGAAGTTGTCGTCCAGACCAGCTGTAGGTTGACGAAAAATCTAGAAAAGTCATCACTAAAATCAGCAGGAAATCCACGGACCTCAGCATTAAACAGGGTCGCCAAGTGGTCAGATTTATCCTAACCATGAGAAGGATTTATCTCGTACAATGGGGGGGCACCATGCAAATTAGCTTGATAAGACTAATGAATCGAATCCCCAGAAAGGATAATCTCCTTAAAGATTAAAAATCAGCTTTTAAGACTGATATTACTCAATCCTAGAGATTGACCTTAAAGATTGAGAATTCAAACTCATGGAATTCAATGATATCTAAACTCGAGCTTGAACGAGAAAATATTTTGATCAAAATTATAAACCGATTTGTTTTCTGAAAACCCTATTTTCAATGCGTTCATTACCATTGAACGTAAAATCCTAGGAATTCACCTGGAATTCATTAGGTCACCTGAACTAAATCGGGTGTTAACCGTAAGAACGGTGGTTGCATAGTGGTCAAAGACAGGACCTTGTGCCAGACCGAAAAATTATAAGGGTGAGCTTTACTATTGCTCCTACCAAGGATAGTAATTGCGTCCGACACGTTATAGACCATAATCAAAAGCATGTCACGGGACATTGCCTTAACAGTTGCTTGTTCAACGCTTTCCTTTACAACCGGACGGTAGTTTACCGAAAGGTAATATACGGGACAAGTGAACTGGACGTGTTGCTTTCCTAATACAAGGTTAGCAAGTGGGTGACACAAAACAGCAAGTTTTGAGCTAAAATTTTCAAATCTAAAACCCACCAAACCCACAAAAATATTTTGCAAACACTGGTAAAGGGTTATCCCGGAAAACTTATCTAGGGTAAAAACTAGATTTAATTTTCAAAAGATCAAATGTTTTCATAAAGATCCAATTTCCTTAATGGATCTAAATTTTTATAGTCATGTGGGACTGTAAACCATATCGTTACTACCATTGTTTATACCGCCGTATAGAAATCACTGATGTACAAAGTGTGAAGAATAAAGAAGTGATTCTAGTATTTCAAGACGATATTGCTTGAGGACAAGCAACGCTCAAGTGTGGGAATATTTGATAATGCTAAAAACGAACATATATTTCATAGCATTATTCCTCAAGAAAGACAAGCTTTTAGTTGCAATTGTTCTATTTACAAGAGATATTCGTTTAAATAATAAAAGGTGAAGACAAAAGACAGATTCGACGAATTGAAGACGCAAACGACCAAAAAGCTCAAAAGTACAAAAGACAATCAAAAAGGTTCCAATTATTGATAAGAAACGTCTCGAAATCACAAGAGTACAAGATTCAAAACGCAAAGTACAAAATATAAAATTGTACGCAAGGACGTTCGAAAATCCGGAACCGGGACCAGAGTCAACTCTTAACGCTCGACGCAACGGACTAAAAATTACAAGTCTACTATGCACAAGAATATAATATAATATATAAATAATTATATTAATTATTTATATTTTATATTTATATTTTATATTTATATATAAAATCCGTCGGCAAGAAAGACTCCAAAAGATGTGAGCTGTAATTGCAATCTCCGCGACTCGCGGGGTTTGAAGGCAAAATTCACCGCGAGTCGCGGAGCCCCAAAAATCAAAAATCCCTATAAAGCAAACCGAATTCTGATCAAAATTTCATAATCTATAATCTCTCTTCTCTCATATATACGAAAAATATATATATATATAATTTATATTTTAATTTTAATTTTAATTATAATTCTAATAATAAGGGTATGTTAGCGAATGTTGTAAGGGTGTAAGTCGAAATTCTGTCCGTGTAACGCTACGCTATTTTTAATCATTGTAAGTTATGTTCAACCTTTTTACATTAATGTCTCGTAGCTAAGTTATTATTATGCTTATTTAAAACGAAGTAATCATGATGTTGGGCTAATTACTAAAATTGGGTAATTGGGCTTTGTACCATAATTGGGGTTTGGACAAAAGAACGACACTTGTGGAAATTAGACTATGGGCTATTAATGGGCTTTATATTTGTTTAACTAAATGATAGTTTGTTAATGTTAATATAAAGATTTACAATTGGGCGTCCCTATAAATTACCATATACACTCGATCGGACACGATGGGCGGGGTATTTATATGTACGAATAATCGTTCATTTATCCGGACACGGGAATGGATTAATAGCCACTAGAATAATTAAAACAGGGGTGAAATTACATTCAAGGGTAATTGGTGTAATTGTTAACAAAGTAGTAAAACCTTGGTTTACACGCAGTCGATAACCTGGTGTATTCATTAAACAAAGTATTAAAACCTTGTTACAATTCGAATCCCCAATTAGTTGGAATATTTAACTTCGGGTATAAGAATAATTTGATGAGGACACTCGCACTTTATATTTATGACTGATGGACTGTTATGGACAAAAACCAGACGGACATATTAAATAATCCAGGACAAAGGACAATTAACCCATGGGCATAAAACTAAAATCAACACGTCAAACATCATGATTACGGAAGTTTAAATAAGCATAATTCTTTTATTTCATATTTAATTTCCTTTATTTTATATTTAATTGCACTTCTAATTATCGCATTTTTATTTATTGTTATTTAATCGCACTTTTAATTATCATACTTTTTAATTATCGCAATTTTATTTTATCGCACTTTTATTATTCGCAATTTCATTATCGTTATTTACTTTACGCTTTAAATTAAGTCTTTTATTTATTTAATATTTTACATTAGGTTTTAACTGCGACTAAAGTCTTAAAATCGACAAACCGGTCCATAAACGGTAAAAACCCCCCCTTTATAATAATAATATTACTTATATATATGTTTGTATTTTTATAAAAGTAAACTAATATAGCGTTGAGCTTTGTTTAAAGATTTCCCTGTGGAACGAACCGGACTTACTAAAAACTACACTACTGTACGATTAGGTACACTGCCTATAAGTGTTGTAGCAAGGTTTAAGTATATCCATTCTATAAATAAATAAATATCTTGTGTAAAATTGTATCGTATTTAATAGTGTTTTCTGCTAAAATTAATAACTATTTTATATACACCTCGCATAACATCAATGTATTTATACACTTTTGAAAGACTTCAATACACTTATCAAAATACTTCTACTTAACAAAAATGCTTACAATTACATCCTCGTTCAGTTTCATCAACAATTCTACTCGTATGCACCCGTATTCGTACTCGTACAATACACAGCTTTTAGATGTATGTACTATTGGTATATATACTCCAATGATCAGCTCTTAGCAGCCCATGTGAGTCACCTAACACATGTGGGAACCATCATTTGGCAACTAGCATGAAATATCTCATAAAATTACAAAAATATGAGTAATCATTCATGACTTATTTACATGAAAACAAAATTACATATCCTTTATATCTAATCCATACACCAACGACCAAAAACACCTACAAACACTTTCATTCTTCAATTTTCTTCATCTAATTAATCTCTCTCAAGTTCTATCTTCAAGTTCTAAGTGTTCTTCATATATTCTACAAGTTCTAGTTACATAAAATCAAGAATACTTTCAAGTTTGCTAGCTCACTTCCAATCTTGTAAGGTGATCATCCAACCTCAATAAATCTTTATTTCTTACAGTAGGTTATCATTCTAATACAAGGTAATAATCATATTCAAACTTTGGTTCAATTTCTATAACTATAACAATCTTATTTCAAGTGATGATCTTACTTGAACTTGTTTTCGTGTCATGATTCTGCTTCAAGAACTTCGAGCCATCCAAGGATCCGTTGAAGCTAGATCCATTTTTCTCTTTTCCAGTAGGTTTATCCAAGGAACTTAAGGTAGTAATGATGTTCATAACATCATTCGATTCATATATATAAAGCTATCTTATTCGAAGGTTTAAACTTGTAATCACTAGAACATAGTTTAGTTAATTCTAAACTTGTTCGCAAACAAAAGTTAATCCTTCTAACTTGACTTTTAAAATCAACTAAACACATGTTCTATATCTATATGATATGCTAACTTAATGATTTAAAACCTGGAAACACGAAAAACACCGTAAAACCGGATTTACGCCGTCGTAGTAACACCGCGGGCTGTTTTGGGTTAGTTAATTAAAAACTATGATAAACTTTGATTTAAAAGTTTTTATTCTGAGAAAATGATTTTTATTATGAACATGAAACTATATCCAAAAATTATGGTTAAACTCAAAGTGGAAGTATGTTTTCTAAAATGGTCATCTAGACGTCGTTCTTTCGACTGAAATGACTACCTTTACAAAAACGACTTGTAACTTATTTTTCCGACTATAAACCTATACTTTTTATATTTAGATTCATAAAATAGAGTTCAATATGAAACCATAACAATTTGATTCACTCAAAACGGATTTAAAATGAAGAAGTTATGGGTAAAACAAGATTGGATAATTTTTCTCATTTTAGCTACGTGAAAATTGGTAACAAATCTATTCCAACCATAACTTAATCAACTTGTATTGTATATTATGTAATCTTGAGATACCATAGACACGTATACAATGTTTCGACCTATCATGTCGACACATCTATATATATTTCGGAACAACCATAGACACTCTATATGTGAATGTTGGAGTTAGCTATACAGGGTTGAGGTTGATTCCAAAATATATATAGTTTGAGTTGTGATCAATACTGAGATACGTATACACTGGGTCGTGGATTAATTCAAGATAATATTTATCAATTTATTTCTGTACATCTAACTCTGGACAACTAGTTGTAGGTTACTAACGAGGACAGCTGACTTAATAAACTTAAAATATCAAAATATATTAAAAGTGTTGTAAATATATTTTGAACATATTTTGATATATATGTATATATTGTTATAGGTTCGTGAATCAACCAGTGGCCAAGTCTTACTTCCCGACGAAGTAAAAATCTGTGAAAGTGAGTTATAGTCCCACTTTTAAAATCTAATATTTTTGGGATGAGAATACATGCAGGTTTTATAAATGATTTACAAAATAGACACAAGTACGTGAAACTACATTCTATGGTTGAATTATCGTAATCGAATATGCCCCTTTTTATTAAGTCTGGTAATCTAAGAATTAGGGAACATACACCCTAATTAACGCGAATCCTAAAGATAGATCTATTGGGCCTAACAAACCCCATCCAAAGTACCGGATGCTTTAGTACTTCGAAATTTATATCATATCCGAAGGGTGTCCCGGAATGATGGGGATATTCTTATATATGCATCTTGTTAATGTCGGTTACCAGGTGTTCACCATATGAATGATTTTTATCTCTATGTATGGGATGTGTATTGAAATATGAAATCTTGTGGTCTATTATTATGATTTGATATATATAGGTTAAACCTATAACTCACCAACATTTTTGTTGACGTTTTAAGCATGTTTATTCTCAGGTGATTATTAAGAGCTTCCGCTGTCGCATACTTAAATAAGGACGAGATTTGGAGTCCATGCTTGTATGATATTGTGTAAAAACTGCATTCAAGAAACTTATTTTGTTGTAACATATTTGTATTGTAAACCATTATGTAATGGTCGTGTGTAAACAGGATATTTTAGATTATCATTATTTGATAATCTACGTAAAGCTTTTTAAAACCTTTATCTATGAAATAAAGGTTATGGTTTGTTTTAAAAATGAATGCAGTCTTTGAAAAACGTCTCATATAGAGGTCAAAACCTTGCAACGAAATCAATTAATATGGAACGTTTTTAATCAATAAGAACGGGACATTTCATTTTGGGTCTTGGATCTTCAAGATCTAACTAAGAACTATGTTCTACATCTTAAGATCTTGATTAGTTAGTTTACTTTCAAGTTTATAACTTATTATTAGTCTTAAAGTTCATGTATGTGTTAGATCTAAGACTTTGATGTAACTTTGGTTCATCAAAACACTTGCAACACTTAAGTGAGTTGTGCTTCATGTCTTAGACTTGCACTTGGGTTATGATGGTCAAATCTTGGTCAAGATGATGCAAACACATCAATGAGTTGTACACTTGAAGCTATATGCATCAAGGATGAGAACCGTGATAAGCATCGAGCACCGGAACCCATTATTTTCTGTTTACTGTCTTCTACCTACTGTTTTGGTGATTCTGTAATAGACCAATAGACCTGGGCTGTTGTGATTATGATTTTCAAATAGCTCTTTTCGAGTAGATAACTTTTCATTTAAGGCTCGTCTTAATCCGAGTTACGGTTTAGGATTTATGGCCCTCCGATCGTCACTATGTCCTTTAGCGTTGTGTAGAAATTTCTGACCTACTCGCACTCAGACCGTCGCCACGGTCAAACGAAGACGAGTTTGCTTCTGTAAATTTTACCACACTTAAAGGACTCATATACGGAGCCATGGCCACTGGTCTCACCTTATTTAAGTAAGGGTAGAGGCCGTGGTGACTGACTGAAATCAGCCTTTGTTTTAAACTACTTTCATAAACGAAACTTACTTTACACCTTATGTTTGATGATGAATGATGATGACCTTTAAGAACTTATTTACATAGTTTTAAACCTATTAAGATGATTTACTGACTTAGTACTATTTGACTTAGGTTGAGGACTTTCGGACCGTTTACTTGCACACTTTTCCCGACTCGACTTTACGACTACATTATCATTGTGAGTTATAGCATTCCCTTTTTACTTTAAACTTATTTTGGGAACTGAGAATACATTCGGATTTTATGTTTTACATACTAGGCATGAGTACTTAAACTTTATATATGTGTGGGTTATACAACGGCATAAACATTCCCCTTAGCTCGGTAACGTTTAATCATTGGTTTTGAACCGTGAACGCGAATCTTAGATATGGATCCATAGGGTTTGACATCCCCACTCGGGCTAGTAGCGCTAGCATTTAACGGGTGTTTAATACTTCGTAGACATACGCACTTGCCAAGTGTACTTTCAGGGGGTATAAACGTTAAGTTAGTTACCAAGTGCCCACGGTTAACATATACTTTATCTTACTGTTTTGAAACGCTCTTTGTAGCACTGAAATCTCGTGGCCTACCTTACTTACTGTTATACTTAAACTATAGCTCACCAACCTTTGTGTTGACGTTTTAAGCATGTTTTTCTCAGGTGCTTGAGGTTAGCTTCCGCTGTGTACTAGTCGTGCCGTAGACACCCGCTGCTTAGAGTTGCTATCGCATGAACTACTTTATTTTTCATTCAAACATTTGTACTTTCGAACTATGACTTGTAACGACCATTGTGGTCACATACACTTATTATTTGCTTCTACTTAGTGAAGCATGCTTTTGGATTGTAAAACATTCGATGTTGGTTTAGACATCACTTTATTATTGAATGCAAACTCTTTTTGAAAACGCATATAGTACTTAACCTTGTAATGATCCTGTTGTTGATGATTCGTACACGATGGTTTTGTACGGGGCATCACAGATAAGATTGTGATTAGCCGAGACATGAAGTTTGACGAAGAAGCTTCTTGGAACTAGGAGAAAGACAAAGTTGATAAATAAATATATATGTCGTAGATATCTATAGAAACTTCAGCTCAACAACCATTACAAACGGAGCATTCTAGTCATTAAAGTACTGGAGAAACGAGTCCTACTGCGCCAAATTCTCCATCAGCAACAATACCTTTAGCGCAAGACGAATCAAGTCCAGAGTCAATACCTGGAAAAGTCAAAAAGTTAATGGAGGTATACGAGACTTGCAACTTCACAACTATAGAACCTGAAAGCTATGAAGTTGCAGCCAAAGATGAAAAGTAGGTGGCTGCTATGAACGAAGAAATCAAAATGATCGAGAAAAACGACACATGGGAGTTAGTTGATCACCCAAAAGACAAATAAATCATTGGAGTTAAGTGGGTTTGCAAAACAAAGCTCAACCCTGATGGTTCTATACAAAAACAGAAAGCAAGGCTAGTAGCTAAAGGCTACTCCAACAACCTGGAGTCGACTACACCTAAACTTTCACACTTGTAGCAAGACCAGATACTATAAGAGAACTTGTGGCGCTAGCAGCTCAACAAAGGTGTAAGATTCATCAACTAGATGTAAAATTAGCCTTTTTTAAATGGGTTTCTAGAAGAAGAAATATATGTGGAGCAACCACAAGGTTTCATTCAAAAAGGAAAATAAGATCGAGTTATAAAGCTAAGGAAAACTTTATATGGACTAAAACAAGCGCCACGTGCTTGGTATAGCCTCATTGACAGCTACTTCACAAGTTCAGGATTCAGGAGGAGTCAAAGTGAACTCACACTCTACATCAAAACCCAAAGTAACTCTGACACTCTCATTATTTCTTTGTATGTCGACGATCTTATATATACGGAAAACAATGAGAGAATGATAGAAGAGTTTAAAGAAGACATGATGAAAACGTTCGAGATGAGCGACCTTGGATTGATGCACTATTTTCTTGGTATCAAAATTAGTCAAGAAAATGAAGGAATCTTTATATGCCAAAAGAAATATACGGAAAATCTCCTGAAAAAATTTAAACTATACAGTTGTAAAACTGTAGCCACACCACTAGTTGCCAATGAGAAGATGAGAAAAGAAGATGGATCGGAGAAAGCAGATGCTTTAAAATTCGAAAGTCTCATTGGAAGTCTACTATATCTAACAGCATCAAGACCGAAAATCATGTACGCAATGAGTCTGCTATCCAGGTTCATGCAAAACCCTATTAAAAAACATTATGGAGCTTCTAAAAGAATATTAAGATACTTGCAAGGTATCATGGACTATGGAATATGGTACAAGCCCATTATAGCCTCGAAGCTTCATGGATAGATCGGTTGATGACATGATAAGTACTTCAGGATACACATTCACACTTAGATCCGGTGTCTTCTCATGGGCATCAAAGAAACAAGAAACAGTGGCACAATCATCCGCCGAAGCCGAGTACGCCGCAGCCGCAAACTCAGCTAATCAAGCTATATGGCTAAGTAGAATACTTGAAGACATGGGCGAGAAACAAGACGAAGCTACAAAAATATTCTGTGACAACAAGTCTGCAATTGCAATGACAAAGAATCCTGTGTTTCTCAGTAGAACAAAACACATTGCTATCAAATATTATTTTTTACAAGAAGTCTCCGCTAAGAAGAAGATTGAGATACAATACTGCAAGACTGAAGAAAAAATTGTAAATATTTTTACCAAAGCACTACCAAGATCAAAGTTCGAGATCCTACGTAACATGCTCGGAGTAACACAAAAAACATTAAGGAGAAGTGTTAAAATATTAATGTTTTTTCTAGAGAAATCTAGAATTAATTTAGTTAAGTGATATTAGATATTTATGAAATAATATCTTAAAACATGGTCAGAGAATTATAGATGGATTGTAACCGACTTAATTAGCATATAAATATGCTTGATGCCTTATGGATTGTGATGTGTAGAAACAAGAAACATATACACATTTGTAGTAATAAAAAGATCATCACATTATAAAAGAAGTCTTTTCAATATATATTATATTTTTCAAAAACACCCCCATCTTTTTAATATAAAATTTAAATTAATCATATTTAATCAATCATTACACTACAACAATTCTAACATATACGAATCTATTGTTGCTGAGTTGATGGTGAGTTGATTTAGGTAATAAGGGATTCTTCAGTAGTTGTGTGTGTTTTTTGAAGAATAGGGAATTTTCCACTAGTAATTTTGTGGGTTTTGGTGTGTGTTTTGTGAAGAATAGGGGATTCTCCAATAGTTTTGCTTGTTTTGTGAAGAATAGGGGATTCTCCACTAGTAATTTTGTGGGCGGTTTTGGTGTATGTTTTGTGGATTTCGTTTTTAATGAAGTATCACGGGTGAGAAAATTTCGGATCATTTTTGTAATGAAGAGTGATGATAGGTTAGAATGAAGAGTAATTGTGAAAATTGTTGAGTGTGCTGGGTGTATATAGGTTCAAATTTTCTTGGAGGTAAAGAAATCTAATTTGCATTTCCTTTTTAATTTTAATTCTATTAAATTGAATTAATTAATCTTGTTTTATATTTTAGTTGCGTATGAAAATGATTATATCGAGCTTCCGAATATTTTTTCGTGTTGCTATTTTTAATTTCGATTACAATTCGTGCACTTAAATGATTCTTTTTCAGTACTCAGTAGTACGTTTCATTTCTGGGAGTGTTAATCAATTTTTGGTCGGGCTTGCTCTTCGAATTTGATTTTTGACAATTTTAAACGGGACTATGTTTGTAGGTTTACGAGTTGTTAGATATAGTTAGGGTGACTCTCAGTTCCGGTTTGATCGTGATTTGTGGTGACTAGTCTTGTGGATGCAATCAATTTGTTTGTTTTTAATCGTTCGAAAACGTATCATCGCCATTTTTGCATAGATACATTGTGTTATGAGGACATTCATTTATATTTTCACGAGTTTGTTCGCAATAGTTGTGTATTTGTGCAATACAATGTGTTGTATCGGGTTTAGCTTCATTAGATAGGTCAAATAGATCGTAAGATCTATCCATTAGAGGTTATCTGTAACAATCTTGTAACATTTTTAGATCTTTTCAATCTAATATTTAATTGAAGTCCCGTTTTTGGCTAAAATAATCAAAATTTCTCTTTATTGATATAATATATGTACTAATTGGTATGGTCGATTTCTACAATACCTTTTTTGACGTCATAATATATTCTACACGAAAATGCTGATTACCCACGAAATTTAACCTCAGATACTAATTTGTGCGTATATAGCCATAGGTTTTGTACAAATTAACTGTGATAAGAGATTAGAAATATTGATCAACATTACTCTCAAATATTTCACTCAATTTCCTACGTAATAACCCATGAACTTTTACGTTTGAGTTGTGACTAAACAAATAAGTTAGAAATTATTTCACACGAACTATCAACATATTAAGTTATCACGGGTAATTTGCCATAAGGACGTTATTACTATTGAGGGTACGTGCCACCATTTGTCAAAATTTTATATGGAGCACCACCAAATTATTGGTTGACTGGTAAAAAGTCTCAGTTGGTTGTGGGTATGTATCTTTGAAAATATAGGTGCAGGTTAAAATCTGGGGGGGGTGCCTCTGGTATCCTTCACTATGTGCGGGGCAAGCTGTTAACCTAGAGAATTTCGGGTACGCTTTGCGTGATGGATGTGAGGAGTTTCTTCCTAACGGGTGTGTGAGTGGCAAATGAGAGGATTCGATGGAAAAATTAACGTTCTAAAAAAAGACATTTTATATGGAGTAGTATATATGAATATATGATCATGTATATATTACGGAGTATTTTATAGAAAGTTATGAGTGTGAGTGTGAGTGTGAGTGTGAGTGTGAGAGTGAGAATGAGGCTGACCTTAGAGCATATGGTGCCCTCCATCTCATCGCCACCGTCCTCCTAAACCGGCGCCGGAATCGACGGTTGGTCGACATCGGGACGGCGTCGATTCCAGCGTCGGTATCCAATGTCGGCAGCTCGATGCTGCATTTTTCGACCTTTTGTTTTTGGATTTTTAAATTGTAGCCGTTTTTAACGGCTAGTTTTAGCCGATTTTGTTTGTTAGTTTTTATTTCCTATAATTACTACATTATATTATACCATTTTACTCACAACTTATCATTTCATTCATCACTTTCTCTCTACAATATTTAAATTACCACTTTATCTATTTTTATAGTTTAAGCACAAAATGTCGTCTTCTTCGAGTTCTTCTCAAGACGATTTTATACACTATACATTTAACCTATTAGATGATGATCATTCTTTCGAAGATGATGTAAACTCACATCGTTACATACGTCGTGATCATTATGAAGCACATGCTCGTTTGATGGACGATTATTTTCAAGAGGGTTGCAAATATACGGATGATAATTTCAAACGACGGTTTCAGATGCGGCGACATGTTTTTCTTAGAATTATGAATGATATTCTAAGCTACTCTGCAAATCCATTGTCGTATTATTTTAGATGGTTTTCATCAAAAACAAGATTCACGTGGTATATGGAGTATTAGTACGCATTTAAAGATTACAGCCATATTATGTCAGCTAGCATACCGTTATACACCGGATGCTTTGGATGAGTATCTGTAAATGTCTGAACGAGTTGTCAGGGAATCTCTAAACAACTTTTGTATGTTTATCATTGATTTGTATGCGAATGTGTACCTAAGAGAGCCTACATTGCACGACATTCAACATTTGTATGAAGGTCATGAAAGGATTCATGGTTTTCCAGGCACGAAGGCTTACGATCTGATTTGATTGAACATTTATGGGACATTCGAGAAGACTTATGAATTTTATGAGATGAATTATTACGTTATCTGATTTATTTCATAAATTTTATGAATAAATGTAATCTAATTTATTTTATGAATTTTAATAAATGTAATCTAGTTTTTTTATGAATTTCAATTTAGTTTTTCTATTTTATTATATGAAATTTCTTTAAACATAAAATACTAATTATTTAAAAACATATTAATAAAATTAAGTAAAAAATTATAAATAATACATAGACACTGAAATTTATAATAGTTATATTTATGTACTATCTTTAAAAGTAATACGATTAAAGTATTTTTTTTTATTTTTCATGTAAAATAGTTTAATGAAAGACATGTATTTGTGAAAATCGTTGATATACATATTTTAATTGTAAAGTATTAAAATAATATTTAATATAAGTACATAAATTTATTGTTACAAACGATTTTCAACACCAATGAGCGATGACTTTTTTTGCTTGTTGGTGGCTAAAGTTGGATCGTATGAGACCACTCGTAACAGGTTCTTGATTGAACCGTCTACTAGTCCGTCATTGATTAACGCTGATATTAGTATCATGGCATGCATCCGCCGTTGTTAGTGCGTCTTCATTTTTACCGATATATGGCATTTTGGAGGATGGGGTTTAAAGCTTTTTTGTTGTACATTTAACTTCTAAACTTGTACAACAACAAAACTCAATACCACAATGAGTGGTGTATGAGGGAGGTGAGATGTAGACAATCATTCCCCTATCCGAGAATAAAGACAAGTCATTTCTCCACCCAGAGTGAAAACACACTCAAGAGTAGAGAAAGTCATCCCTCTCTTTATTGAACGGATAAAGAGATTGCTTCCGAGAGGACCTCCGGCCTTTAAGTAGGAAAAAGTTTTAAAAAAAAATAAAAATACTAAAATAAAAATAATAATAATTGACGCCATGAAAATGGTAGAATCAAATTTCCATGGGTTTTAAATCCTGCCTGGAATTTAATTTACGCTCTAAGAGTCAGTCAAGTCGCCAATAAATCGACGATTGTTGTCGACTTAATAGAGCCGGTTGTACATACAATTAAATAAATTAATTTAGTGGTATGAGAAAGTGTGTGATGGGTATGTCATGAATATTAGTACTACGTAACTTGGTAAGTGATGGTTAGAACATGTTGATTTGGCGCTGATGTGGTAATCAGTCTTCGAAAGAAGATACGTCATGTTTGTGAGTGGTCTGAGACTGTATCGAGCCATATTATTTCACTTTTTGCATTAGGGAGGATTAAATGCTACATATATTTTCAAGCTATATAGTTACAAGATATATATGTCAAAAAATATTACTTTATTAAAGTTTGCTTTGTTTTCGTCTATTATCAACATTACTACTTATGATGACGATTCTTACTGTTCATACGGCATAATTGTCATTACACATTATTTTCCCCTTTTTTTTAAAACACCCATCATATTATCACCTGCTTCAAGATAGGGTTTAATGTTCCAACAACACCCATTATCACCTGCTTTAAGATATGGTTTAATGTTACAACACCACCCAAACAAAACACTGACCTACCCAAACTTTGTAAAAGAAACAGATGCACGTACACAAGCATTTATCCAAGATATTCAACTAGAAATAAAACCCATTTTGGATATATCAAGTCAAAGAAACCTCTAAAAGCAAAAGTATTAGTTAACATATACAAAAATGAAGATCCGGAGCTCCGAAATGCCAACCTTTATGCAGCTAATTTGAACCCAAATAGTAAAACTAAAAACCAAAGAAATAACTTGATACAAAATTAAAATTTAGTGAAAGATGGGGAAGAGTCGGTGCGGACGACGGAGAGACGGTGGCGTGTTAGAAATAGGAGGTTATGTATATTATTTGTGGAAGAGAGGATTGATGATTTAGAAGTTTGATTGATCTTGAAGGCTTTGTTTATTACTTGATTTGCTTATTGAATTGCTTTGTTGCTTGATTACAAATGAGGGGTGAAGCCTTCTATTTATACTACTCAATGGAGTAGTCTAGATCACTCCATCATCTACTACTATCTAGATATTTCCTAGTATTTCTAGACCTAGATATTTTACAAGATTATTCTACACACATTCTACACACTTTCACTACTACATATTACAAGAAGTTTCTACATAATGGGCTATAATCTTGATCCAAAATAGTTGTATACTTGCAAGCCCAAATTCAAAACAAATAGCCCACAATCAAGTTTAGTTTCCAACAGCCCCCCTTAAACTTGATTTCGTTACTCCGAGCATATTCCGTAATCTCTGAAACGTCTCTTGTTTTAGAGGCTTTGTGAAAATATCAACAACTTGGTCAAGTGACTTCGCGTACTTTATCTGCACCTCTTTATTTGTAACACACTCCCTGATGTAATGGTATTTCGTATCGATGTGCTTGCTTCGATCATGGAAGACTGGATTCTTTGCTAGAGCAATCGCAGACTTGTTATCCACATATATCTCTGTAGCTTCCTTTTGAAAAAACTTAAGCTCATTTAGTAACTTCCTGAGCCATATTGCATGACAGGTGCACGATGTTGCTGCTACAAACTCGGCTTCACACGTTGACAGAGTCACAATGGGTTGCTTCTTCGAGCTCCATGTGAACGCCGTATCTCCCATATAGAACACGAAACCACTCGTACTCTTACGATCATCTATGTCTCCAGCCCAATCACTATCACTGTATCCAACTAGCTTGAAGTGCTCAGAAGGCGAATAAAACAGGCCATAGTCAATCGTACCTTTGATGTAGCGAAGTATCCTCTTGGCCGCCTTCAAGTGATTTATTGTAGGTGCTTCCATGTATCGACTTACTAGTTCAACTCCGTAGAGAATATCTAGCCTCGTGCAGGTTAGGTACCTCAGACTTCCAACCAAACTCTTGTATTGTGTTGGGTTCACCAAGTATCCTTCATCATCTTTTGACAATTTGAAATTGCAATCCACCGGTGTATTCATTGACTTGCAGTCATTCATCTTAAACTTCTTGAGCACCTCATTCGCATAACCTTCTTGGGATATGAATATTCCTTCTTTCTTTTGTTTTACCTCGATCCCAAGATAGTAAGCCATAAGTCCAATGTCGGTCATCTCGAACTCCCGAACCATTGCTTTCTTGAACTCCTCAAACATTTTGGGATTACTACCGGTGAATATCAAGTCATCCACGTATAGGCACACAATCATAACATCTCCTTCCTTGCTTACTTTGGTATATAGAGCATGCTCATGTGGGCATTTTGTAAAGCCATTCTGTTGGAAATACTTGTCTATCCTGCTATTCCATGCTCGAGGCGCTTGCTTCAACCCATATAAGGCCCTTTTCAATTTCAGCACCTTATTCTCTTGGCCTTTCACGATGTATCCCATAGGTTGTTCTATATAAACTTCTTCTTCTAAGTGGCCATTAGGGAACGCGGATTTGACATCCATTTGATAAATCTTCCAATTATTTTGAGCCGCAAGTGAGATTATCAATCTTATAGTTTCTAGACGAGCGACGGGAGCAAATACTTCTTCATAGTCTATGCCAGCTCGTTGACTATATCCTTTCGCCACCAACCTTGCCTTGTATCTTTCAACTTCACCTTTGGAATTCTTCTTGGCCTTGTACACCCACTTTACACCAATAGCCTTATGCCCTTTTGGTAGTGTAGCAAGATCCCACGTATCATTCTTCTCGATTGCTTGAATCTCCTCGTCCATGGCACGTTTCCACTTTTGGCTTTTTGCTGCGTCTTCGTAACTTATTGGCTCACAATCGGCAAGAAGGCAGAACAATGATAGATCCTCCATAGGCTGGGTTACCTCGTACAACTCCCTAATGCTCCTTGTGTGATGTTGTAGCCTACTTGATTCTCCTCCTGATGTTGGTGTCACTTCATTAGGTGTAGTGGTTGGAGTACGTGGAGAGTGCGGAGATGGTGTACTAGAAGGTTCTTGAACTTCTAGATATTCTTCATTCCTTGCAGTACTTTCGAATGGATAAGGGAGAAAGTCGTAGTTCTCCTCTTCGGGAACATTCCAATCCCATATTTCTTCTTCATCGAACACCACATCTCGACTTGAGATTACTTTACCGGTCTTGGGATTGTATAACTTGTAACCCTTCGAACTTGAGTCATAACCCAAGAATATGAGTTTCTCGCCTTTATCATCGAGCTTCGTCCTCTTCTGATCTGGTACATGAGCATATGCCACACTTCCAAACACTCGAAGGTGTAAGATGTCGGGCTTCCTTCCACTCCAAGCTTCAATGGGCGTTTTGTTCTTGACGCTTCTAGTGGGCGAGCGATTTGCTAGATAGATCGCACAGTCCACTGCCTCAGCCCAAAACTCCTTAGGCATCCTTTTGCTCTTTAACATACTCCGGGCCATATCAAGAATGGTCTTATTTTTTCTTTCCGCAACACCATTTTGTTGAGGTGAATACGGAAGAGTTAGAGGACGTCGTAAGCCATTGTTGTCGCAAAATTCCTTGAATTCCTTGGATGTAAACTCTCCCCCACGATCGGATCTCATCGCCTTTATGGTGAGACCACTTTGATTCTCCACAAACGCTTTAAACTTCTTGAACATTCCAAAAGCTTCTGACTTTTCTTTTAGAAAATAGACCCATGTCTTTCGACTAAAATCATCAATGAATAGAAGAAAATATCTATTTTTACCAAAAGACGGTGGGCTTATGGGTCCACACACATCCGTGTGAATAAGTTCTAGAGGTTTCTTCGCTCTACTAGAAGCCTCTATTGGAAAACTGTTTCGGAAGTGCTTTTCTAGAAGACATCCCTCACAAATTTGATCCGGGTGATTAATTGGAGGCAAACCCTTCACCATTCCTTTACTTGATAATAATTTTAACCCTCCTAAATTTAAGTGCCCGTATCTCATGTGCCAAAGCCAAGAATTATCTTTGAAACATGCATTTAAACATCGTGGAATGTCATGTTGAATATTTAGCAAGAACATCCTATTCGTTGACATTGGCACCTTAGCAATCAAACCTCCTTTTTGGTCTCTCAGATAAAGACTACGATTTATCATGTGAATATCATAGCCTTTCTCTAAGAGTTGTCCAATACTCAGTATATTTGTCTTCATATTAGGCACATAATACACGTTAGAGATAAATTGATGCCTTCCATTTTTCAAGCGGATGAGGATCTTACCTTTGCCTTTAACCGGGACTTTTGAGGAATCTCCAAAGGTGATATTTCCACTTATTACCTCGTCTAACTCCACAAACATGTTTTTGTCACCGCACATATGGTTGCTTGCACCTGTGTCGAGATACCACAAATTTGATTCTCCTTTATCTTCACCTTTGCATGCTAGTAACAAAGTGTTTTTCACGGCTTCAGTATCTTCTTGTGCAAAATTTGCTCTTTCTTGCACGTAATTATTTGACTTCTCGCATTTCGAGGCATAGTGGCCAAATTTATGACAATTATAGCATTTGGTTTGAGAATTGTCATACCTTGGCCTTCTACTTGTGTAGCCTCTCCCGCGACCTCTTGTCGGGTGAAAATCTTGACTTCTTTCTTCATTTTTATAAGAACTATAACCTCCACGTTTGGAATATCCTTGCCCTCGTCCTCGGCCACGTACTTGACCATGACCTCGTTGACTCGGTTGATGAGTCTTTTCACTACTCTCTTCCTTGAAAGACAGTTTTGCTTGTAAAGCTTGCTCCAAAGGCTCCTTATTTTTCTTATTGAACCTCTCTTCATGGGCTTGTAGTGAACCCATGAGTTCATCTATAGTCATTGATTCTAGATCTTTAGATTCTTCGATGGCTACGACTATATAGTCGAATTTTGAATCTAATGATCTAAGAATCTTCTCAATGACTCTTACATCACTTAGAGTTTCACCATTCCTCTTTAATTGATTGACAATCGCCAAGACTCTTGTAAAATAATCGGAAATTGATTCTGAGTCTTTCTTATTTAAGGATTCGAACTCACCTCGTAGTGTTTGTAGTCGAACCTTTTTCACCTTTTCAACTCCCTTGTGAGAATTCTCCAAGATCTCCCATGCTTTCTTGGCGGTGGTTGCACTTGCAATTTTCTCAAAAGCTCCATCATCTACACTTTGTTGGATGATGGAAAGAGCCTTTTGATCGTTCGTCTTCATTAATTTTTTCTCCTTACCGAGAGGACCTTTTTCTGCAGGTTCCTCATAGCCTTCCTCCACAATCTCCCATAAGTCTTGTCCACCTAGGAAGGTCTTCATTTGGATGCTCCATCGATCATAATTATCCTTTGTGAGGCGAGGAAATGTGATGACATTGTTGGCCATCATCTTGTCGAACCAAGCTCTTGATACCAGTTTGTTAGAAATAGGAGGTTATGTATATTATTTGTGGAAGAGAGGATTGATGATTTAGAAGTTTGATTGATCTTGAAAGCTTTGTTTATTACTTGATTTGCTTATTGAATTGCTTTGTTGCTTGATTACAAATGAGGGGTGAAGCCCTCTATTTATACTACTCAATGGAGTAGTCTAGATCACTCCATCATCTACTACTATCTAGATATTTCCTAGTATTTCTAGACCTAGATATTTTACAAGATTATTCTACACACATTCTACACACTTTCACTACTACATATTACAAGAAGTTTCTACATAATGGGCTATAATCTTGATCCAAAATAGTTGTATACTTGCAAGCCCAAATCCAAAACAAATAGCCCACAATCAAGTTTAATTTTCAACATGGCAGACCGCGGAAGCCAAAAAAGGTCACCGGAACAATGGAGGTGATGCGGCCGGCGGCATGGTTGGCTTTTAAGACTAAAATGCATGTTAATTGCTAGGCGATTTTGTTGTGGTCTTTAAGTGAAACGCCGTAGTATAAAAAAAAAATCATTCTCATGATTATTTGGGTATTCCATTTTTACCACCACCGGTGTTCCTCTGCGTGCACCAAAACGACCTTTTAATGAGAAAAAAGTGATATCTTTTCAAGACTTTGGTAAGGCAGAGATGAGTAAGTTTAAAAATTGAATCTTTGGTGAGAAAATTTGAAGCTTTATTACAGCATATTTTGATTTGAGTGTGCCTTTGAAAAATTTTGAGTTTTGGAGAGAGAGAGAGAGAGAGAGAGAATGGAGTGACATTGTTGGTAGCACTAGAAGATTAAACGTATGTTCTTTTAATTATTTTACAGCTTGCATATTTTTCATTTATTTTTTGATGTAAAAAAAATTGTTAAAAAAGTTACGAGACTTTTCACCAAGTAGACTTTTTTACATTTTGCTTTTTACATTTCATTTTGTGCCTATATTATCTGTACCATCTATATCATTTATATCATTGTATATATTTTATTTTGAAATATACATATAACAGTTATATACAATAAAAACGTTTTAATTGTGTTTTTTTAAAAGGCAAGTAAGTTTTTCATATATAAAAAAGAGTACACGTAATAAACTAGCAAGAAGCTAGACAAGACACGAGACCATACACAAACGCACGATTATACGCAAAACAAACAAAGCTCGAAACACTAAAGGAAACACACTAGCACGGAAACATTAAAAACACCCCGCGACTAGATATAAAATCTATGTTTCCGAATCCGAGGACGCGTAGGAGGAGCAACATGAGCAACAAACAACTTCATCATTGTCCTCTTCCGAATTTTTCATCACATTCTTGATAAAATATCTTTCATGCCAACAAAAATTATTCCGACATCGGCTACGCTTCATATTTCTCCTTCCCCAAACATGATTAATGAAATGACTTTTAATCAATGGATGAACTTTTCTCTCTTTAACACGAAAATGAGCTATCGCGGTAGCTGGAGAATCATCGGACGAAACCGAGGTGTCGTTACTTTCAGCCGGAATAAACTCACCATCTTCAACATCATCAGCTGGTTCAAAACTAATCGATCCATCAACAGCATTTTCCTTGCTGCCCTCATCACACGTTCCATTAATCACACCCTCGCTTGACGATACATTATCCCCCACGCTAGTGTATTTGGCAGGGTCCGATTGGGATGATAGTTTACTGGATATGTCATGAGATTTTTTCAAAACATCTCCGTCAGCATCTTCAACCCTGTTCTTATTCACTTCCACACCCTCACACGAATTTATGCCGTTAGACTCATCGACTTCTTACACCTTTTCATCATCGTCGGGAATCGATTCCAGTGATGCCGCCATCGGAACCGGATTATGCTCACAATCCCTTCCCTTGTTTAAGTTGTGATTCTCGACCTCCGTAGCTTTTCCGGTGGCCTGAGGATTGGTTGCCGGAATATTCACCATTTGAAAACTATCGAATACATTGTTATCCTGACCACCAGGAAAACCAGAAATATCCTCATCACCAAATTGAAACGAATGCTTGTTACCTTTGAGTGTATCATCAGTTTGCTTATCAACTTCAATCAAGGTCCAAGTAAATCGATCGTTATTATAACCAAACATGAATTTATGATTACTCACTGACTCAGATAAGATAAACACGAAACACTTACCACCAACCTTTATTTCAATGGAGGTGGGATTTTTGTCAACCTCGTTGTAGTAACCGAGCTAGCGATTTTGAATCGGGAAGTGGTTCGAAGGCTTTTCCGGGTTATGGTTAGCCCCTGTAACAATATCGACAAAAGATTTCCCATCCCACCATGCTCCTCGAGCTGAGAAAAAGATTTCATTTATGCCCGAGTCATTCCTGTCAACTTTCAAGGGTTGCATAGCCACATTAGATTGGGAACTATCAACGACTATTTTTTTTCTCTCCTTCGCTTTATAGGCACAGATCTTCCTTCCGTTTATTCGAATTGAATTTAAGATCTTAACGAAGCTTTCGACATCACGAATCCCTTCAAATCTCACAAAACCGAAACGATGACCATTCGATAAGTTCTTCCTAGCTAAGTACACATCCCTGACTAAACCATACTGACCAAATAAACTCCAACAGTCACCTCGATTCCAGTTGTCCGAAAATTTAAAAAACAAGAACGAAACAACATGATTATCACACGAATATCCATTGTTGCTCGGCTTGGAAGATACACCCTCGTACTTCCTCTCAACCATGATTGAAGATAACCTTACATCGTCGAAAGTATAGTGACCGAATAATTGATTATCGATTATTGAATAATTATCGTAGAGTGATTTTATGAGGTGAGGGAGGATGAACGGAGGGATTTGGTCGGAAGTGAGAGTATTATTGTAAAAATGGGATATGATCAAGGAATTTAAAGAGGTAGTAATGAATAAATGTAAAGGGTAATAGAAAATTGTTGAAGGGGAGTAATTGAGGGAGGAAGAGGTGAAGTTTGGTGGAGGAAAAAGGTGATTTAAGGTGGTGGATCGGAGAATTCAAATTTTTCGATGGTGACACAAGAATGAACAAAACGTTTTAATTGTGTAATACTTGAAAAATCAACAATTCCACGTGCCCAGTAAATACCCTAACTTCAGAGGTAATTTTGTAATTTTCCTTTTTTTGAAATTTTTTTCGCTTTTTTACAACCTTTTTTAACTTCTTTTTTCATTTCGTCATTTTTTAAACGTCTTATTAAACCATCCGCTAGCCGACCAAAACCACCAATCATTATTCGATCGAAATTACCCCGCAGTGAAGCACATGCATCGTTGAAAAGTGTTTTTGGACAAAGAATATTGTGAAATTATTTTTGAGTAATCGGTTGAATGATAATTTTAGAACGGTTATTTTCTTGTGTTAATTAAAGAAACATTTGTTAACGTTATGAATGAAACAAGTATACACGTAATGTTCTCGAAGGAAGAAATATCATATGATATATGTGTTATGGTAATGTAACTTAATTTTTTTGTTTTACTTGAGTAGATCTATGTTACGTAAGCGCTATTCAATGTTGGCTCTGAAGTAGCAGGCGTCATATCATTTACTTCATTTTTTTTGTGACACCAATCAATCATCTAGAGTTCTGACTTCGCCACTGAATACGCTAATATGTAAAGTTAATTGTGATGTATTTATGAGTATAATACTTAAGATAAATTTCATGTAACTGTCTAGGCTTTTTAACGAGTACGAAGGGTAGTCGTGCGTTACTGTGAGGGTGTTCTTTTTTCTTCTATCATTTTAGTTTTAGGAAGCGTTTAATTTGTTACATTTAAAGAAAGTTGAATGGTTATAGCAGGCAAAAGAAATTAATAACCTTGTGTTATGAAATAATATGGCGTGGTATTATTCTATAATGTTAAGTAATGTAATCGATGCATATATTATTGTGAATGAATAATACTACATGAAGTGAGGCTAAATATCGCCAAATACCCTAGCAAAGTATAACGGGCTAAGCCCAACAAACATAGTACATGGGCTAGCATAATAATATAGTCTAACATCCCCCCGCAGTTGGAGTAGGAGTACACCAGACGCTCAAACTGGATCGAAACAGACCCTTGGTGAAGATGTCTGCAGACTGATATTTGGATGGCACATGAAGAACTCGCACATGTCCCTGGGCAACAAGATCGCGAACAAAGTGAATTTCGATCTCGATATGCTTAGTCCGCTGATGCTGAACCGGATTAGTAGATAGGTAGACCGAGCAGACATTATCACAATATACCAAAGTGGGAGGTGAGAGGACTGTGAAGCTCTAGGAGAAGGTTACGAATCCAACAAGTCTCGGCAACAACATTAGCAACCCCGCAATACTCCGTGTAACGACCCGTCAAAATTGCCATTGACGGCGCCGTTAACTTAGGTCCCGTTACGTGGTCATAGTCCCTAAATGAGACGCGTTTGACCAAAATTATGTCGCATTCATTCGAAACGTATATGACTTGCAAAGCTTTAAGTTACCAAACGGTTCGATAATAAGTTTAAGTTTACAAAAGTTATAAAGTATAATTGAAATGACTTGCGACATAATATAAGCTGAAAATCACGATTTCTATAAATAGTGTAAGTATGTATGCTTTAAGTTGAATCCAAAGGTGCTATCACTAGCGTATGCATGTATGCTTGACCCCAAGCAAGTAATCAAAGTGTGCGAAAGCATGTATCAAGTAGCCAAGTATGAACCTGAGAAACATATAGAAAACTGTCAACAAAAAACGTTGGTGAAATCATAGGTGTATTTGTAATCATTTGAACCACAAGATTTAGTATTTCCTTAAAGTTAATTATTCAAATCGTTTGCATTCCAAAAGTACGTTCGCGAGCACCCAATTATCAAAACTTAACTGTTTTGTACCCTGTTACGCAGTGTTAGAACATACACTAGGGTAACTAATGATAATTGAATTGAGGCTTTTTGTTCTAACTCGCCGTGGAATGTTTGTTTTCGTACTTGTGTTCAAAGCATAAAAGTATGATACGCATATGTTTCACATCCCATGATTTAAAAGTATAAAAGTTGTTGAAAAGATGGGACTATGATCTCACCGTAGTTGCATGCCAAAGTACTTGAAATTAAACTTTGTGCAAATGAAAGTTGCTTAGCCTTGACCTAAACAAGTAAGTTATATCAATACCGGTAACACGAGGTCGGTCAAAGTTATTCAATTAGTCCTATGGCTCGTTACGACTAGATTAAATAGCATGTGAGTCACGTTGTCAAGTTTCATGCAAGAATCAAGTATAAAAGAAGATTAGAACGATTGCATAAGTATTTGGTTAAGTTTGACTAAAATTCAAACTTGGTCAAAGTCAAAGTCGACGAGGTCAGGTCGGGTATCCGATTATTTTTCTAAGTTATATAATCATATATGTGCATGTTGGCCAAGTTTCATGTTAATCGGAGGTGCGTAGCATAGTTAGAATTAAACGTGAAATTGGAAATTTGGACAGCCCTCAGTAGTTCATCTGGACGGCGTCTAAAATGGCTGGACGGCGTCCAGAAGTGAAGAACAGGATGGTGTCCAAAAGTTTGGACGGCGTCTAAAACAACTGGTCTGTTAAAGTGCTGAAATTTTGACAAGTCTCGAACCAAAACACTTTTAAACACAACTTGTGAACCGGGAACACTCAAAACACGTATCTTATATCGTTGAAAATGTATTTTGACAAGCAATACAACCAAAACCACCAATAATTAATCGATCAAAATCACCCCGCAGTGAAGCACATGCATCGTTGAAAAGTGTTTTTGGACAAAGAATATTGTGAAATTATTTTTGAGTAATCGGTTGAATGATAATTTTAGAACGGTTATTTTATGGTGTTAATTAAAGAAACATTTGTTAACATTATGAATGAAACACGTATACACGTAATGTTCTCGAAGGAAGAAATATCATATGATATATGTGTTATGTTAATGTAACTTAATTTTTTTGTTTTACTTGAGTAGATCTATGCTGTGTAAGCGCTATTCAATGTTGGCTCTGAAGTAGCAGGCGTCATATCATTTACTTCATTTTTTTATGTGACACCAATCAATCATCTAGAGTTCTGACTTCGCCACTGAATATGCTAATATGTAAAGTTAATTGTGATGTATTTATGAGTATAATACTTAAGATAAATTTCATGTAACTGTCTAGGCTTTTTAACGA
Source organism: Rutidosis leptorrhynchoides (assembly GCF_046630445.1). Classification (NCBI taxonomy): domain Eukaryota; kingdom Viridiplantae; phylum Streptophyta; class Magnoliopsida; order Asterales; family Asteraceae; genus Rutidosis; species Rutidosis leptorrhynchoides. Next base: position 184,186,086 of record NC_092334.1, on the reverse strand, counting down.
GTACGAAGGGTAGTCGTGCGTTACTGTGAGGGTGTTCTTTTTTCTTCTATCGTTTTAGTTTTAGGAAGCGTTTAATTTGTTACATTTAAAGAAAGTTGAATGGTTATAGCAAGTAAAAGAAATTAATAACCTTGTGTTATGAAATAATATGGCGTGGTATTATTCTATAATGTTAAGTAATGTAATCGATGCATATATTATTGTGAATGAATAATACTACATGAAGTGAGGCTATATATAGCCAAATACCCTAGCAAAGTATAACGGGCTAAGCCCAACAAACATAGTACATGGGCTAGCATAATAATATAGTTTAACATCCCCCCACAGTTGGAGTAGGAGTACACCAGACACACAAACTGGATCGAAACAGACCCTTGGTGAAGATGTCTGCAGACTGAAATTTGGATGGCGCATGAAGAACTCGCACATGTCCCTGGGCAAAAAGATCGCGAACAAAGTGAATGTCGATCTCGATATGCTTAGTCCGCTGATGCTGAACCGGATTAGTAGATAGGTGGACCGAGCAGACATTATCAAAATATACCAAAGTGGGAGGTGAGAGGATAGTGAAGCTCTAGGAGAAGGTAGCAACCCCGCAAGACTCTGTGTAATGACCCGTCAAAATCGCCATTGACGGCGCCGTTAACTTAGGTCCCGTTACGTGGTCATAGTCCCTAAATGAGACGCGTTTGACCAAAATTATGTCGCATTCATTTGAAACGTATATGACTTGCAAAGTTTTAAGTTACCAAACGGTTCGACAATAAGTTTAAGTTTACAAAAGTTATAAAGTATAATTGAAATGAATTACGACATAATATAAGCTGAAAATCACGGTTTCTATAAATAGCGTAAGTATGTATGCTTTAAGTTGAATCCAAAGGTGCTATCACTAGCGTATGCATGTATGCCTGACCCCAAGTAAGTAATCAAAGTGTGCGGAAGCATGTATCAAGTAGCCAAGTATGAACCTGGGAAACATATAGAAAACTGTCAACGAAAAACGTTGGTGAAATCATAGGTGTATTTGTAATCGTTTGAACCATAAGATTTAGTATTTCCATAAAGTTGATTATCCAAATTGTTTGCATTCTAAAAGTGCGTTCGTGAGCACCCAATTATCAAAACTTAACTGTTTTGTACCCTGTTACGTAGTGTTAGAACATATACTATACTCGAAAATATATTTCATCCGCTAATGGTAGCGAACCGTCCGAATGAGGGCGCGTCAAGCCCGCATGGATCCACACAACATAAGTTCACGTTTACACCCTACAAGTGTAACTAATGATAACTGAATTGAGGCTTTTTATTCTAACTCGCCGTAGAATGTTTGTTTTCGTACTTGTGTTCAAAGCATAAAAGTATGATACATATATGTTTCTCATCCCATGATTTAAAAGTATAAAATTTGTTGAAAAGATGGGACTATGATCTCACCGTAGGTGCACGCCAAAGTAATTGAAATTAAACGTTGTGTAAATGAAAGTTGCTTAGCCTTGACCTAAACAATTAAGTTATATCAATACCAGTAACACGAGGTCGGTCAAAGTTGTTCAATTAGTCCTATGGTTCATTACGACTCGATTAAATAGTATGTGAGTCACGTTGTCAAGTTTCATGCAAGAATCAAGTATAAAAGAAGATTAGAACGATTGCATAAGTATTTGGTTAAGTTTGAGTAAAAGTCAAACTTGGTCAAAGTCAAAGTAAACGGGGTCAGGTCAGGTATCTGACTATTTTTCTAAGTTATATAATCATATATGTGCATGTTGGCCAAGTTTCATGTTAATCGGAGGTGCGTAGCATAGTTAGAATTAAACGTGAAATTGGAAATTTGGACAGCCCTCAGTAGTTCATCTGGACGGCGTCCAAAAGGGCTGGATGGCGTCCAGAAGTGAAGAACAGGATTTTGTCCAAAAGTTTGGACGGCGTCCAAAACAACTGGTTTGCTGAAGTGCTGAAATTTTGACAAGTCTCGAACCAAAACACTTTTAAACACAACTTGTGAACCGGGAATACTCAAAACACGTATCTTATATCGTTGGAAAGGTATTTTGACAAGGAATACAACTAAATACATATCAACAAACAATTACATCATTTACAACAAAAAAATCCTCATCGAATGATCGTTAAAAGTTCATTATCAAAGTTTCAAGTTCGTAAAACGCATTTCATGATTAGGGAACTTACTACACACATATAATATGCCGTTTTGTAGGTAATTACGCATACAATACAACTAAACACTTACCAACAATATTTAGAAGCATTTGATGCATCAAAAGTTCGTTTTAAAATTTATCAAACCCTAACCAAGAATCACAAAATCAAATATCATGTTAATGTGGGATTTTCATGTCATCTAACATACCAAAACGAAGCTAATGATGCTAGTAACACTTTTAACACATGAGCTTTAACATTTAACAACATTAAATCACCCAAAACTCAAGATTAAACATACCCTTTTTCAAGTTCATGCTAGTTTATGCAAAATAACTAGATCGAGCAAATAAATCACATATTCATGCTAGACTCGAGCCATAGACACTAACTAACACACTTTTAAGTTTAAAGGTCTAATTTATGAAAATTAGATATTTTGAAAAGCTTAACCCAGGCTATAAAATTGGCACCAAATTGAAGAGGATGATGCAAGGATCACAAATATGTAGTTTGTTTTGATGTTTGATTGCTAGATTGGATTTAGATGATGAATTAGTGAATTGGGTGTTTGAGAGTAAAAATGGAAGTAGTAGAGAAAGAGAGATGAGATTGAATGAAATGAGTGGTGGTGGTGGTGGGTTGACTAGTTGACCTAGTCAACTAGTTTGCCCACTTGGCAACTCTAGTCCCTCGAGTTTGAAAGCGGGTGCGTGAATTAACCGAACGAATTATTTTAAACACACGAGAGTAAACGAAGATGTGATAATCCAAAAACGGGAATATTAAGAACGTTAGTTCTCGAAAGGTACGAATTTAGATAACAAAAGATATTATATAAAAAAAGAGAGTTAAAATGAATTAACGGAAAAAGTCGGGTTGTTACATTACCCACACCTTAAAAGAAATTTCGTCCCGAAATTTAGTTGAAGGTAGTAGTCATTGTTTCTCCCTCGAGACCTTGCGTTGCAAATTCTACGAATAAGTGAGGGTACTTCCTTCGCATTTGATCTTGGAATTCCAACGAACTTTGACGATCGGGATTTTATGTTGTTTTAAGGTTTGGTTACACGATCCATAATTTCGACCGGTTTTCCTATGAAGTGGAATTTGTCTTCGATAGTAATCTCATCGAAAGGAATAACAAGTTTTTGTTCGCCAAGACACTTCTTTAAGTTTGATACATGGAATGTAGGGTGAATGGAGTCCAATTGAGTCAGAAGATCAAAACGGTAAGCAACGGGTCCTATACGCTCCAAGATTTTAAAAGGATCCAAATGTCGCAGATTTAGCGTTCTATGTTTTCCGAAACAGATTACACCTTTACAAGGTGCGATTTTTAATATTACGCGGTCACCCACTAGGAATTCGAGAGGCTTACGTCTAACATCGGCATAGTGGCGATTACGGGCCATCTTGGGTCCTTCTTGGATTTGAACGATTTCTCGGTTGTTTCATGAATGAGTTCGGTTCGGGGATTTGTTTGTCACCTACTTCGGCCCAGCAGTTAAAAGAACAACATTTGCGGTCATATAGATTTTCGAGAAAGGTGCAGCGTTAATACTCGAATGATAACTATCGTTGTAACAGAAAATCAAATAAAGGCAACAATACAAGTTCGTGATATGTTTTCCAAAGTTTGAATCGTATATTTGCTTGGTCCGTCGGTTTGTGGATGATACGCGGTACTCATGTTTGAACGTGTTCACAAGGGTTCTTGTAAGGCACTCCGAAATCTAGAAGTAAGACGAGCATCTCGATCCAAAATAAAAGACAAAGGCACACCGTGTCGAGATAGAATTCCTATAATGTATAGTTGTACAAGTTTTTCCCATCTTGTCGGTTTCAAAAGAACATTTGTTGGGACAAGTTTCATATCGGTTTCTGAAAATGTTTGTTAGGACTATTCACCCTCATGGCGAATACTAGTATAACGTGAAGAGTCTCTCTCCATTGAGAATTTAGATAAAGGTTTTCCTTACACGGAAGTACGAGTGTAATGCAAGAGAAGTTTCCGCCTCGATGTGAGTATATCAAGCGTTTCGTAGTTCGTCGATAAAAGTGTGCGAAGACGAGATAGTATACACGTGTAACATATGTTTTGAAGTTGAAAGAATTGGTCATTCGTTCAAAAGCATAAATAGGATTTGGAAATATCAAGATGTATCTCTAGTATGGTTGTTATCAATATTCTCGAAGTTTTAGGATGGCAACAAGGAAAAATAAAGTCATGTACATGGCACATGATGGTGATTAGGTTGATCGAGTCCAATCACCATTACAAGTCATTAGAACTTTGGTATGACTTACCATAATATAACTACGTTAATCGAGTGTCATTATATTATGCTAATTCATACCTCCATTCCCACATCACTCCATGGAATCAAGTTCGTGTAATCATGAAGATTTAAAATGAGCAAAGTGTAACGGCATCTCTAACGTGACTCGTATTAAATCAAAATAATTAGTGCAACTCTGAAGATACGTTTCCCGAGGGAAAGTATATAAATGATTGTTCACGTCAATGCGGTTCAAGTAAAACAATAATGTCTTTGGGTACGACAAGAGTAACGAATCATGATAACGAGTAGTATGCGACCGTAGTGATAAGCGGTGATGACGATACTCATCTAGAGTAGTGATGGTAGCAACAAGAAGTGGGAGATAGTGAAGGTTACCGGTGTAACATCGCTAGTGGCTAGTGGTTTCCATAGTGGTGGAAACTTTATAGTACTCGTGGAAAGTAAGCTGAGACGGTGGTGAATAATAACCTGGGAGATAAAGTTCCTAATCTAGTGTAACTAATGAAGTCGTCGTCATCCTTACGCGTATGAATCTTGAATTTACGTGTGTTACCAGAAAGTGACAGTGTACGAGTTCGCATGAGGAAAATTTGGTACCATTAAGAAGTTTGCCTAAGAAAGATTCAAGTATAAATGCACAAGTAGTCAAGTAAGTGGTATCTATAGAAAATGCAAGTCAGAATGCAATGGTTAACTACCCGGTTGTAGTCTAGATTCACTAATGCGTCCTGACGACTCTGTCAGACACACTAATGCATATCCTAGTTCCCTACAACCAACGCTCTGATACCATCTGTAACGATCCGTCAAAATCGCCATTGACGGCGCCGTTAACTTAGGTCCCGTTACGTGGTCATAGTCCCTAAATGAGACGCGTTTGACCAAAATTATGTCGCATTCATTTGAAACGTATATGACTTGCAAAGTTTTAAGTTTCCAAACGGTTCGATAATAAGTTTAAGTTTACAAAAGTTATAAAGTATAATTGAAATGACTTGCGACATAATATAAGTTGAAAATCACGATTTCTATAAATAGCGTAAGTATGTATGCTTTAAGTTGAATCCAAAGCTGCTATCACTAGCGTATGCATGTATGCTTGACTCCAAGCAAGTAATCAAAGTGTGCGGAAGCATGTATCAAGTAGCCAAGTATGAACCTGAAAAATATATAGAAAACTGTCAACGAAAAATGTTGGTGAAATCATAGGTGTATTTGTAAACGTTTGAACCACAAGATTTAGTATTTCCATAAAGTTAATTATCCAAATCGTTTGCATTCCAAAAGTACGTTCGCGAGCACCCAATTATCAAAACTTAACTGTTTTGTACCATGTTATGTAGTGTTAGAACATACACTATACTCGAAAATATATTTCATCCACTAACGTTAGCGAACCGTCCGAATGAGGGCGCGTCAAGCCCGCATGGATCCACACAACATAAGTTCATGTTTACACCCTACAAGTGTAACTAATGATAACTGAATTGAGGCTTTTTGTTCTAACTCGCTGTGGAATGTTTGTTTTCTTACTTGTTTTTAACGCATAAAAGTATGATACATATATGTTTCTCATCCCATGATTTAAAAGTTTAAAAGTTGTTGAAAAGATGGGACTATGATCTCACCGTAGTTGCACGTCAAAGTAATTGAAATTAAACGTTGTGCAAATGAAAGTTGCTTAGCCTTGACCTAAACAAGTAAGTTATATCAATACCAGTAACACGAGGTCGGTCAAAGTTGTTCAATTAGTCATATGGCTCGTTACGACTCGATTAAATAGCATGTGAGTCACGTTGTCAAGTTTCATGCAAGAATCAAGTATAAAAGAAGATTAGAACGATTGCATAAGTATTTGGTTAAGTTTGACTAAAAGTCAAACTTGGTCAAAGTCAACGGGGTCGTGTCCAGTATCTGACTATTTTTCTAAGTTATATAATCATATATGTACATGTTGGCCAAGTTTCATGTTAATCGGAGGTGCGTAGCATAGTTAGAATTAAACGTGAAATTGGAAATTTGGACAGCCCTCAATAGTTCATCTGGATGGCGTCCAAAATGGCTGGACGGCATCCAGAAGTGAAGAATAGGACGGTGTCCAAAAGTTTGGACGGCGTCCAAAACAACTGGTCTGCTGAAGTGCTGAAATTTTGACAAGTCTCGAACCAAAACACTTTTAAACACAACTTGTGAACCGGGAACACTCAAAACACGTATCTTATATCGTTTGAAAGGTATTTTGAAAAGGAATACAACTAAACACATATAAACAAACAATTACATCATTTACATCAACAAAATCCTCGTCGAATGATCGTTAAAAGTTCATTATCAAAGTTTCAAGTTCGTAAAACGCATTTCACGATTCGGTAACTTACTACACACATATAATATGTCGTTTCGTAGGTAATTACGCATACAATACAACTAAACACTTACTTGCAACATTGCAAAGCATTTGATGCATCAAAAGTTCGTTTTAAAATCTATCAAACCCTAATCAAGAATCACAAAATCAAATATCATGTTAATGTGGGATTTTCATGTCATCCAACATACCAAAACGAAGCTAATGATGCTAGTAACACTTTTAACACATGAGCTTTAACATTTAACAACATTAAATCACCCAAAACTCAAGATTAAACATACCCTTTTTCAAGTTCATGCTAGTTTATGAAAGGACCCGTTCATATACATTATAAACGATTCACAATAGTTGATTACATTGCGAGGTATTTGACCTATATATGATACATTTTACAAACATTGCATTCATTTTTAAAAGACAAACATTCTTTACATTGAAAATTAACAGGCATGCATACCATTTCATAATATCCACTATCCAACTATAAATTTATTTAATAATAATATTTGATGAACTCAATGACTCGAATGCAACGTTCTTCGAAATATGCTATGAAAGACTCCAAGTAATATCTTTAAAATGAGCAAATGCACAGCGGAAGATTTCTTTAACACCTGAGAATAAACATGCTTTAAAGTGTCAACCAAAAGGTTGGTGAGTTCATTAGTTTATCATAATCATTTATTTCCATCATTTTAATAGACCACAAGAATTTCATTTCCAGTTCTCATAAATATACGTCCCATGCATAGAGACAAAAATAATCATTCATATGGTGAACACCTGGTAACCGACATTAACTAGATGCATATAAGAATATCCCCTATCATTCCGGGATCCTTCTTCGGACATGATATAAATTTCGAAGTACTAAAGCATCCGGTACTTTGGATGGGGTTTGTTAGGCCCAATAGATCTATCTTTAGGATTCGCGTCAATTAGGGTGTCTGTTCCCTAATTCTTAGATTACCAGACTTTAATAAAAAGGGGCATATTCGATTACGATAATTCAACCATAGAATGTAGTTTCAGTTTCTTGTGTCTATTTCGTCAAACATTTATAAAAGCGCATGTATTCTCAGTCCCAAAAATATAAAGGGTAAAAAGGCAAATGAAACTCACCATACTGTATTTCGTAGTAAAAATACATATAACGTCATTGAACAAGTGCAAGGTTGGCTTCGAATTCACGAACCTAAATAAATTATATATATTTATGTGTTGGTCAATATTTGTCTAACAAATTAGGTCAAGTCATAGTGTACCACAATCCTAATGCCCGAGACTAATATGCAAAAGTCAACAAAAGTAAATTTGACTCAAAATAATTTCCAAAAATCTATACATGATTAATATATAGTTTAAATATCGTCGTTTTATATTTTTAAATATTTTTAAAAGATTTATTAGAGTAAATAATATAATTTATTCATTAATAAATAAAATTTTATATTAAATTTATATAATAAAATATACTTTTATATATATTAAGTAATAAAATTTATAGGGTTCATTTAATATCATAAAGATAATATGATAGGTATTATTAAAGTAAGTTATTACACGTAGTAAAATATATTTGTATCACATATTTATTTGATAAAATAATATCTATAATGATAGTAAGTAAAAGTTGTATTATTTTGTAATAATAATTATTATTATAAAAATATCAATATTTATAATTACTAAGATGACATTATGATAAAACGATAATTTTAATTATGATAACTTTAATATTTACGATAATTTTTAATATTATCTTTAAAATAATAATTCTATTTAAAATAATAATAATAATAATGATATTTTATAGTAACAATGACATTTCTATTAAAATGATAATTTTTGTTAAAATGATAGTTTTAATACTAACGATACTTTTAATAATAATAGTAATGATAAAAATAATAAGAACGATAATTTTATCTAAATCAATATCTTATAATATTTTAATTTCATCATGATACTCTTACTCATTATTTCCTAATAGTTTCATTTAATAGCTTTTAATCATCTTTTATATCGTGTTCATAATAATGATAATAATAGTAATCAAAATAATTAGGTGTTACAAATATTTGTTTTAATTACACTAATATTAATAATGATAGTTACTATAACATTATTAACGATAATACTAATAATTATCTTAATGATAATATAGTAATAATAATAATAACAATAACAATAACCATTTTTAAATAATGATATATATATATATTAATAATGATTAATGATAATAATAATAATAATAATAATAATACTAATAATACTAATAATAATAATAATTGGATAATAATAATAATACTAATTATAACTTTAACGATAATAACAATAGTAATAATAAAAAAAATAACACTTTTTAATGATAAATCCCTTTTATTGATAAAGATAATAATAATGATAATAATAAGATAAAACTAGACCGACGATAAAAATGACGATAATAATAATCATTTTTAATAAAAATATCGAAAATTCAATTGATTATAACTTCTAATCCGTTCATCGAAACCATTCGATATCTAAAAGAAAAGTTCTTAATTTTTCCTAGCTTTCCAAGGACATGCACATCTTATACCTTATCTCAACCGCAAGTGTAACTAATTCAAGATTCAACCTAACCTGTCTAAGGGCAATATCAAAAGTACAAGCATGCATAATCCTAAATACTCGAGCACTAGTCAGGGATACACTATTAGTATGTAAAAGCTAAATTATGAGTACTCACGTATCAATATTGAGATTCAATATTGCAGGAAAGGTACGTAGACGTAACGGAAATGATAAACACTATATTGACCTCACGAGCATACCCATGAACCATACTCAATCACCTCCATAGCTATAACCCATAATTTCCTTAATCCTATCGTACTCGAAAAACAATTTCGAAATCACTCGGACAGCACTCCGTCGTAATATTTTATGTATACTAATAATATCTTGAAATAATACGGAGTAAATATATATATATGTAAGTCGATTGAGAGAGTTTAGAGAAAAATATTTTCAAGTTTCTATGAAATAATAAAACCTATTGAATTCTATTTATAATATATTTTTGAATTATTAAAGTGAATTATTAAAGTATGAATTATTAAAGTAAATTATTAAAGTATGAATTATTAAAGTGAATTATTAAAGTATGAATTATTAAAGTGAATTATTAAAGTTAAATTAAAGTAAAAATAAAGTAAAGGTAAAGTTTAAGTATAGTAAAAGTATAAAACTATGTACGTATAATACACGTATAAATATATATAATATTAATTTAAATCGTTATATATATTTATTAAAATAAAATATAAATATAGTTATCTTTATCATACTAGTTAAGTAATGAGTTGTCAAAAGTGGTTCTAGATATTTATAAAAGTTATATACGTTTTAATAATAAAGTTCTTTTTAAACTGAAAATGTTTTTGTATGTTTGAAACTAAATAGATCAATCGAGTCTTTATGAGATTCAATCTTCCACTATCCTTTGTCTAGTTCTCAATGATTGACAATTTGTTCTTATTTATAAATCACTTTACCATTTTCCGAATATTGTTAAAATGGAAAGATTTCTCAAATCAACGTGGGCCTTTCAACAGAAACTTGTAATCATAATTCAATATATCTGATAATTCAATCATTTGATCTTATCTTCTAATTCCATTGATAAACATTTTGAAACAGATACAATCATATAAAGTATTTAATCTAATATTTTGTTTACGTTTCAAGTTATAATATATATACACATATACATATATAATCATATTCGTTTAATGGTTCGTGAATCGTTAGAACTTGGTCGAGGTTGAATGAATGTATGAACATAGTTTAAAATTCTTGAAATTTAACTTAACAAATATTGCTTATCGTGTCGAAAACATATAAAGATTAAAGTTTAAATTTGGTTGGAAATTTCTGAGTTGTCACAGTACCTACCCGTTAAAGAAATTTCGTCCCGAAATTTGAGTGGAAAGGTCGTGAATGATAATAAGTATGTTTTCATGATGCATACGGGCTGAAAATTAGAGTTTTATCATCAGCGAATAATTTGGATAAACAATCCATTTATATGAAGAGTACGAATGAAGCTAACATAGAAGAGTGAAATGAGTAAGTGTAGATTCATCTTATCATTTGACGTAGATATGATTGATTCCCAGATTTCAAGGGATTTGAAGAAAATCTTCTTAATAATATTTGACTCTCCGGTAATCAAGGGAATTAGGATTCGCTTTAAATGCGATCGTCCATTTTAAATTGTTCTGTCGGAGATTTTCTAATAAATTTACCTCCTTCGTTTCCTTACAACTCACACCTTCTGTTGATGCATTTTATGCAAGTCCAGAGACATCTACCCACGTCCATTGCAGGTACAACAGTTTACAGGCCACCATGATTGCTCGTTATTATCCATTGCGTGTTTGTATGTGGCTACAGGAACTGCAGGAACGAGATTTAGATGTTTGACTATGTTAGACTTAGTCAGACGTACGAGTGATGCCTCACTAGTACGGCTGATAGGCTCATATGCACGGTTGATGTTGAGCTAAGTCACAATTACAACCTAAATGAGAAGACACGAGTGAGTGATCACCCGTACGGCTGATGAAGCCAACTCGTACGTGTGATGAATGAATCATATGGGTGAGTCAACAGCAGGGGTATATAAAGTCTTATGTTCTTCATTTTAGGTTAAGCCTCTCATTTGTTACACACATTCATATCTAGTGAGCTCCTCTGATTCTCTCTCTGTCCAAATCACCCAGGTGGTGAATAATAGCTCTAGGTGTTGATCTAATCACACTTGATTTAGTTGTGGTTTGACTAAATTAATCAAAAAAAACTTAACCTATTCACTAGAGGGTTTGATTCACTTAGTCCGCCATTGTGTGAGTTAAATCTGTTGATTTCTAAGTTCCTAGTCATGTTTCATCACCTTCTATTCTTTCCCCCTCAACTCATATTTTAAAGTATTCATCAATACACTCCATCCAGTTCTGATTCTCGATATACTTCTAACTTTCATATCGGTTATTCTTCTTTTTCATCTACCGCCGGAAGAATCTATTTACTTCTACTATACTCTTGGGTTTTTAGTGTTTCTAGTTCTCCCGTGTCTTTATATTGCTATATGCATCGATATATATGGTTTATAATTTCTGGTTTGTCGTTGGACTTTATATGTTCCCTTATATTTCAAAGTCTCTGCTTCTGTCTTCTATAATCATTATCATTCACAGTTAATGCTCTCTTTTATTTGCTGCAATTTATACCCCAATTTCTATTTTGGAGTTTTGTCCTTTCGTTTCTTCTTCTTGTGATTAAGCACCGCTTGTAATGGTCCAGAATTCACAGATATGAATTTCGGAATGAACATTGTTAATGTTCTAGGAAGGAAATTGTGATGGCATGATCTTGACTTATCAAATTACTAGAATACCTTGAAAAAGGCCGAATCATCAAGAAATATTTTCTTGATATTTTAGAGGTTAAATAGAATACAAGAGTCGTATAACATGGCACATGATGAAGTTATGATCTGTGAATCATTACGTTTCATTTAGAAACTCAGCATGACTTACTGTAATATAATCACATTGATCAAGTGTCATTATATTATACTAATTCATGCTTCAGTTCCCAACACTACTTCAAAATATTCCTATTTTAAACTTGAATGTTTCTGAATTTAGAAACTAAAATAGTTTCTTTTATGATGTAATACAGATAGCGCGAAGAGGTAAATGATTTCAAATAAGAAAAATTAAGAAAATATCTTCAGAAATATGGAGGATATTTATAATGAAAGATATGATGATATTTTAGAATTTCTAATATCAGAGGATGATGAAGAATATTGTCCGCAGGGGTTTAGAGTCAGGAGCTAGGTATTCGTTAATGACTTCAGCAGGTACTGAATCATTTGGATCCTTTGAAGTCAGGTTCAGTCTTTGTAATTTGTCCACAGCCTCCTTCCTACTTTGCTCAATCCGTTTTCCAGTTCCAAAACTTCTCTTTTTCTGCGCTTTGCCAGCACACTTCATCATTATCATCCAGCTTTTACCGTTTAAAGTCGTTTATAGTTTTTGCTGCTTCATCAGCATTTTTTTTTTCCATTTTCGGAGAACCAATTCGTAGTTCGGAGTGTTTTTCAGAAACTTCACATTCAAATTAAGTCCAGAAGATAGACGTTATATATACACATATAACTTTTGGCGTAGACATGCTGCGAGATTTCAAAATACTGATTGCTAATTCCCAATGATTCGTATGGCAATTCTCATTACAAGATGCGAATGAGTAAATGATGGGGTTTCAATGAATAATTATAATTACTTTTTGGAGAGGCTAAAGTCAAAGGGTAATGAAGTTGTTGGTACATCTGCTAATAATGTGGTGGAATATAAAAGGTTCACTGGTAACGATGGTGTATATCTCAAGGTTATAATAAGGTTAGTCTGACTGAAAAGTCGAAGTTGACTTGCTGGAGCTGTGACAAAACTGGCTACTTTGAATAGGAGTCGCAAAGTTATTTTTTCTAATAAATGCCAAAGAATCTGACGCGGATACGTTGTTTAAACTTTTACTTTGGTTTCAAGAGTTTTTAGGGTACATAACTGTGGGTAACATGTGGTTGGATCATCATCTTTATTGCTCATCGTTCGAAGTGTCTTCAGAAATTTTCGAAGGGTTTGAACACATATTGTAATCGTTAACATACATTTGATGTTCTAACACAGTTTTGAAGTCAAAATATAGCTTGTGAAAGATGTAAGGATCTAAGAGTGATGATTTTGGTCATATCTCAAGTTGAATTTTGAGATTTCAAAATCAGAATATGTAATTAAATTTTGAATGAGTATGGTTGTTTTGATTTCTATAAAAGAATGTATATTGTTGTGAAAGTAAGGAGTCTAATGGATGATTTGCTGAATCAGATTCGAAGAATGTAACATATTAATTGTGAATTTATATATCTTTAGGGTATTACCTACCCGTTAAAAAAAATTTCACAATTAATATTTTGTACAAAAGAATTTTATTACAGTCTTTATGAAAATATATATATGTATATTTTCTTCAGATGTAACATAGATTTAATGAGTTAATGTTAAATTAAACTCATTTGATTTACGGTTGAAACTAGAATTGAATAATCCCTAAAGGCTTTAAAAAGTACATAACTTTTACGCAGTATTTCTTTAATGACATTGAAATTATGAATCAATACTTCGTTATTTGTTGATGTATGATGTTCGGTTCATGGAATTCTTGTGAATTTCGCAAAGTACGAATGATGTTATCTAAAAAGTTTCGGGTACATCGATGATGAAAGTGTAAAATCAAATATATACTTGATTTATTATGAATTGGAATTTGTTGAATTGCGACAGAGATTGTAGTTAACGCTGGTTAAGTTACGGCCGAAGGACGTACATTATTGCTGATAATGCTAAAAACGAACATATATTTCATAGCATTATTCCTCAAGAAAGACAAGCTTTTAGTTGCAATTGTCCTATTTACAAGTGATATTCGTTTAAATAATAAAAGGTGAAGATAAAAGACAGATTCGACGAATTGAAGACGCAAACGACCAAAAAGCTCAAAAGCACAAAATACAATCAATGAGGTTCCAATTATTGATAAGAAACATCTCAAAATTACAAGAGTACAAGATTCAAAACGCAAAGTACAAGATATAAAATTATACGCAAGGACGTTCGAAAATCTGGAACCGGGACCAGAGTCAACTCTCAACGCTCGACGCAACGGACTAAAAATTACAAGTCAACTATGCATATGAATATAATATAATATATAATTAATTCTTAAAATTAATATATATATTATATTATATTTATAAAACGTCGGCACAAGGAAACAAGCAACATGTGAGCTCTCCCAGCTGGCCATACGATCGCATGGCCAGGAAGAAGAAAGTCCATGCGATCGCATGGCATGAAAAGTCAGGCCACATCTCCTATAAATTCGCAGTTTGGTGAACACAATATCCATCTTTTTTCTCTTCTCCATTCATACATAATATTTATATTTATAATTTATATTTTAATTTTAATTTTAATTTTAATCCTAATAATAAGGGTATGTTAGAAAATGTTGTAAGGGTGTAAGTCGAAATTCTGTCCGTGTAACGCTACGCTATTTTTAATCATTGTAAGTTATATTCAACCTTTTTAATTTAATGTCTCGTAGCTAAGTTATTATTATGCTTATTTAATCCGAAGTAATCATGATGTTGGGCTAATTACTAAAATTAGGTAATTGGGCTTTGTACCATAATTGGGGTTTGGACAAAAGAATGACACTTGTGGAAATTAGAATATGGGCTATTAATGGGCTTTATATTTGTTTAACTAAATGATAGTTTGTTAATGTTAATATAAAAATTTACAATTGGGCGTCCCTATAAATAACCATTTACACTCGATCGGACACGATGGGCAGGGTATTTATATGTACAAATAATCGTTCATTTAACCGGACACGGGAATGGATTAATAGCCACTAGAATTATTAAAACAGGGGTGAAATTATGTACAAGGACACTTGGCATAATTGTTAACAAAGTATTAAAACCTTGGGTTACACTCAGTCGACATCCTGGTGTAATTATTAAACAAAGTAATAAAACCTTGTTACAGTTTAAGTCCCCAATTAGTTGGAATATTTAACTTCGGGTATAAGGATAATTTGACGAGGACACTCGCACTTTATATTTATGACTGATGGACTGTTATGGACAAAAACCAGACGGACATATTAAATAATCCAGAAAAAGGACAATTAACCCATGGACATAAAACTAAAATCAACACGTCAAACATCATGATTACGGAAGTTTAAATAAGCATAATTCTTTTATTTCATATTTAATTTCCTTTATTTTATATTTAATTGCACTTCTAATTATCGCATTTTTATTTATTGTTATTGTATTTAATTGCACTTTTAATTATCGTACTTTTTAATTATCGCAAGTTTATTTTATCGCACTTTTATTATTCGTAATTTCATTATCGTTATTACTTTACGCTTTAAATTAAGTCTTTTATTTAATATTTTACATTTGGTTTTAACTGCGACTGAAGAATTAAAATCGACAAACCGGTCATTAAACGGTAAAAACCCCCTTTATAATAATAATATTACTTATATATATATTTGTATTTTTATAAAAGTAAACTAATATAGCGTTAAGCTTTGTTTAAAGATTTTCCCTGTGGAACGAACCGGACTTACTAAAAACTACACTACTGTATGATTAGGTACACTGCCTATAAGTGTTGTAGCAAGGTTTAAGTATATCCATTCTCTAAATAAATAAATATCTTGTGTAAAATTGTATCGTATTTAATAGTATTTCCTGCTAAAATATAATAGTATTTTATACCCCTTAGCTTTAACTATCAAGTATTTTTGGCGCCGCTGCCGGGGATCAAATCTAGCTTAAAAGCCGGAAGCGCAACGCTATATAAAAAAAAAAGATTTTTATTTTTAAGTATACTTTTATAAAAAAAATACGCTTTTGTAAAAATACGTTTTAAATATTCAAAAATATAAAAAGAAAAATATAAATATAAATATTTTTAAGAGTTTGTTAAATATTTAAGTTCTATAAAAGTTTCTTTATCTTTATTTTATAAAAATATAAGTTTTATTTAATTTATATAAATATATTATATAAATATATAAAACAGAAAAAAAAAACACAAAAAAAAAACACTCTAGTCCAGTACTGTAGCAGCCCAGTAACTGGCCCGAAACCCTAGCCCATGCGATCGCATGGCTGGGTAACTTAGGACTCATGCGATCGCATGAGCCCTGCTGACACGCCACAGTTTGACATCGTACTGCATTAATTACGGATAATTATTATTATTATTATTTTATTTAAACCCTAATTAGGGTTATATATTATAATTTAAGTTTAGTTTATTTATTTAATTTGTATTTTTAGTTTAATTAGTTTATTTAAATTGTAAAATTAATAGTTTTTATTAAATAAATAATATAAAAATAATATTTTTATAAAAAATTGTAATTTTTACAACTTTTTGTATATTTTTATATTTTGTTCCTTTTTAATAGTTTTAGCGTAATTTTTGTATTTTTCGCTAGTATTTATTTTTAATTCATAGTTTTTGCCATAGTTATTTTTATTTCTAGATTTTTAGGCCTTGCCGTAAAATCCCTTAAGTGCTTTTTCTTTAGACTAAGATTTAGGTACTTTAGAATTTTGCGACGCCTTTTTAAGTTTTAGTTTCTTTTTAAGTTATTGCCATTTGGGATTTAGTTTTTCCTGTAAGCTTTAATATTTTTAGACGACTTTTACCTATGTATCAATTATCATTCTAATTAGTAATCTCAATTTACGATTATAATTTTAAGTTAGTTGTAGTAATAAGGTTAGGTTAGTCAAGTGTTTTTAAGTTTTATAAGTTTCTTTTATTTTTCCGTCACCTTTTATTTTTCAACCATTTTTCTTTTTCGACCTTTTTCGACGCACTCTTTTTCTTTCTTATTTCTCGCTATTCTAGTTTTAGGACATAGATTTTTATTCTACTTCTTATCTAAATTTCTTAAAATTACGAAAATTTATTTTAAGTGGTTAAATTGATAGACATCAAAATTTTCTGGTTCGTAGTAATAGTTGGATTTGTACGTGGACCGGGTTATTGGAGCTAAACAGTCCTCAATTATATTGAGACCAAACGAATCCTGCCCCTCTGCTGCATCTTTTGGCTATTCGAAACGTGGGCAAAATCAGAAAAGTCTATTAATTGGATAACTTATTATAATTTTTCTTTCCTTTTAAAAACTAATAGGATATTCAGTGAATCCACCGAGCAAGACGTTCATCACCTTTTGTACGTTCACCACCTGTAACTAGATCAAGAGATCTAACTAATATTGTCGCCGTTGATAATCCATTTTTTGAACCCGACCTCACAATTGAGAATCCGGAGAATATTCAGGGACGATTCATAGATCCTGAACCATTAAACTTTCCTCCGGAACCACCAATCATTCAAACAGAGATTGTTGAGGAACGAACCATTAAATCAGAATCCTCTAGTGATTCCGATTCAACAAATTCAATTTTGGAAGTAACAGAACCTTTAAGTATGGAAGACCGAATGAGAGCTAAACGCACTGGCCAAGGTCACGCAATTACTCATCCAGACATTAATGCGCCAGATTATAAAATCAAAGGACAAATTCTACACATGGTGACTAATCAATGCCAATTTAGTGGTGCGGCGAAGGAAGATCCAAATGAACATTTACGTACCTTTAATAGGATCTGCACACTATTTAAATCCGAGAAGTAGAGGATGAACAGATATATCTCATGTTATTTCCCTGGACTTTAAAGGGAGAAGCCAAAGATTGGTTGGAATCATTACCTGAAGGGGCGATTGATACATGGGACGTTTTAGTTGAAAAATTTCTTAAACAATTCTTTCCTGCATCTAAAGCCGTAAGACTTCAAGGAGAAATTGTTACGTTTACACAGAAGCCAAATGAAACTCTATATGAGGCGTGGACAAGATTTGGAAAGTTATTAAGAGGATGTCCGCAACATGGTTTAGACACCTGTCAAATAGTACAAATATTCTACCAAGGATGTGACATCACTACAAGGAAAGACATAGATATAGCAGCTGGTGGTTCTATTATGAAGAAAACCGAAACTGATGCTTATAAAATTATTGATAACACTGCTTCCCACTCACATGAATGGCACCAAGAAAAAGATATCGTTAGATCATCTAAAGCAGCTAGAGCCGATTCTAGCCATGACTTAGATTCCATTTTCGCAAAGATAGATGCTGTCGAGAGACGAATGGAAAAGATGACTAAGGATATTCACTCAATACGAATTAGTTGTGAGCAGTGTGGAGGACCACATTTGACAAAAGATTGTCTCAGTATTGAATTAACAATGGAACAAAGAGAGAATATTTCATACATAAACCAAAGGCCTGGAAATAATTATCAGAATAATTATCAACCGCCAAGACCTATTTACAATCAAAATCAGAACTATAACCGAAATATTCCATACAACAACCAACAAGGTCCTAGCAATCAACAAGTATCCAACAATACTTACAATCAGCAAAGGCCTAATTTTCAAAACAAACCACCACAACAAACCGATGATAAAAAGCCGAATTTAGAAGATATGATGACGAAGCTAGTTGAAACTCAAACGCAGTTTTTCACATCTCAGAAACAAACTAATGAACAAAATGCTCAAGCATTTAGAAATCAACAAGCTTCTATTCAAAATCTAGAACAAGAAGTAAGTAACCTAGCAAGATTAATAGGTGAAAGAAAACCGGGAAGTCTACCTAGTGATACAAATGCTAACCCCCGAAATGAAACAGCTAAAGCCATTACCACAAGAAGTGGTACAACACTTAAACCACCTGAAATACCTGTAACTTCTGATGAAGCTATTCCTACTCCACAAGAACCACAACCTAATCAAGATAAGGAAAAAGAACCGGTAGTTGAAAAGGTTAATGAAGATAACACAGTTAAGGCTAAACCTTATGTTAAACCATACCAACCACCACTTCCTTACCCGAGTAAAATGAAGAAAGAGATACTTGAAGCCGAGCAATCCAAATTCTTGGATATGTTTAAACAGATAAATGTAAATCTTTCTTTCATTGATGTAATTTCAGAAATGCCTAGATATGCTAAATTCTTGAAAGATCTAATCTCAAATAGAAAGAAAATGGAAGAACTCTCGGCTGTTACCATGAATGCTAATTGTTCAGCAGTGCTGTTGAATAAGATACCAGAAAAACTATCTGATCCAGGAAGTTTCACAATTTCATGTTTTCTGGGTAGTCTTAGTTCAATAGAAGCATTAGCAGATTTAGGTGCTAGTATAAATTTAATGCCGTATTCACTATACGCTAAACTAGACCTTGGAGAATTGAAACCAACAAGAATAAGCATACAACTAGCCGATCGATCAATAAAATATCCTAGAGGGATAATGGAGAACATGCTAGTTAAAGTTGGTACTTTAGTATTTCCAGTAGATTTTGTTGTTTTGGACATGGAAGAAGATTCTCAAGTTCCTCTCATATTAGGAAGACCATTCTTAAACACGGCTAAAGCAATGATTGACGTGTTCGGTAAGAAACTGACCCTAAGTATAGAGGACGAGAGTGTTACCTTTTCAGTTGATAGAGCAATCCAACAACCACAATCTGCAGATGATACATGTTATTATATTCAAACTATAGATGCACATGCAGAATTATTAGAAGAATTTCCAGAATTACAAGGAACAGGAGAATGTTCTTTAGGAGAAGGTAATGAACCAATCGATGAAGCTGAAATGTTAGCTACACTTATAGCTAATGGATATGAACCAACAACAGAAGAAATTCAAATGCTAAAAGAAGAAGACAGATATTGATATAAATCATCGATAGAAGAACCACCGAAATTAGAATTAAAGCCACTTCCAAACCATTTGGAATACGCTTATTTACATGGTGAATCTGAATTGCCTGTAATAATATCGTCTTCTCTTACTGAAAATGAGAAATCACAACTCATTTCTGTGTTGAAAGCTCATAAACCAGCCATTGCATGGAAGATTCATGATATTAAAGGAATAAGTCCTTCGTATTGCACACATAAAATCCTTATGGAAGAAGGTCATAAAACGTATGTGCAACGCCAACGAAGACTAAATCCTAATATGCAAGATGTAGTTAAGAAAGAGATTATTAAACTGCTAGATGCAGGTCTAATTTATCCAATTTCTGATAGTCCATGGGTAAGCCCAGTTCAATGCGTGCCTAAGAAGGGTGGCATGACTGCCATTACAAATGAGAAAAATGAGCTTATTCATACTAGGACTGTAACAGGATGGCTTGTGTGTATTGATTATAGAAAATTAAATGACACCACCAGAAAAGATCACTTTCCCTTACCTTTCATAGATCAAATGTTGGAAAGATTAGCCGGAAATAGTTACTATTGTTTTCTAGATGGATTTTCCGGATATTTTCAAATTCCAATAGCACCCGAGGATCAAGAGAAAACCACATTCACGTGCCCTTATGGTACTTTTGCTTACAAACGCATGCCATTTGGACTTTGCAACGCCCCTGCAACCTTTCAAAGGTGTATGATGGCGATTTTTCACGACATGATAGAAGAATGCATGGAAGTTTTCATGGATGACTTTTCAGTCTTCGGTGATACATTTGAATCATGTCTAGCTAATCTTGAACGAATGCTTATTAGATGCGAACAGTCAAATCTAGTACTTAATTGGGAGAAATGTCATTTCATGGTTAGAGAAGGCATCGTTCTTGGTCATAAAATTTCAAAAGAAGGAATTGAAGTGGATAGAGCTAAAGTAGATGTAATTGCTAAACTTCCACATCCCACCAATGTTAGAGGAGTTAGGAGTTTTCTAGGGCATGCCGGTTTTTACCGACGTTTCATAAAAGATTTTTCTAAAATTGCCACTCCTATGAATAAACTCCTAGAAAAGGATGCTCCATTCATCTTTTCAGATGAATGTATCAAATCTTTTAATATTCTTAAAGAGAAACTAACTAATGCGCCGATCATGATAACACCAAATTGGAATCTACCATTTGAACTAATGTGCGATGCAAGTGATTTTGCAATGGGAGCCGTTTTAGGACAAAGGATTGAAAAACGATTTCTACCTATATATTATGCTAGTAAGACGTTACAAGGAGTACAAACGAACTATACAACTACTGAAAAAGAACTCCTTGCTATTGTCTTTGCGTTTGACAAATTTCGATCATATCTCGTTCTAGCAAAAACGGTGGTCTATACCGACCATTCTGCTCTTAGATACCTATTTTCGAAACAAGATGCTAAACCAAGATTAATCCGTTGGATCTTACTCTTACAAGAGTTTGATATTGAAATCCGAGATAAAAGAGGAGCAAAAAATCTCGCCGCTAATCATCTTTCTCATCTTGAAAATCCCGAATTAGAAGTTCTAAATGAATCGGCCATACAAGACAACTTTCCTGATGAATATCTATTGAAGATAGATTATAATGAAATCCCATGGTTTGCAGACTATGCAAACTATTTAGTATGTGGATTCCTTAAAAAAGGATTATCGTACCAAAAACGAAAGAAATTCTTCAGTGATATAAAACACTATTTCTGGGAAGATCAACATTTGTTTAAAAGTTGTCCAGATGGAATAATACGCCGATGTGTATTCGGAGATGAAGCCAGTAAAATATTAAACCATTGTCACACAGGACCAACAGGAGGGCATTATGGGCCTCAACTAACAGCAAGAAAAGTTTATGATGCTGAATTCTATTGGCCTACAATTTACAAAGACTCACACCTTCTTTGCAAATCCTGTGATGCTTGTCAAAGGGCCGGAAAAATAAGTCAACGTGATGAAATGCCACAAAATGTCATTCAAGTATGCGAAGTATTTGACATTTGGGGTATTGACTTTATGGGTCCATTTTCAAAATCTCATAATAATCTCTATATTCTCGTAGCCATTGATTATGTATCTAAATGGGTGGAAGCACAAGCTCTCCCAACTAACGATGCACGAGTTGTAGTCAACTTTTTAAAACGTCTTTTTGCAAGGTTTGGAACACCGAAAGCTTTAATAAGTGATCGGGGTACTCATTTCTGTAATAATCAACTTGAGAAAGTTCTTAAAAGATATGGAGTAACTTATAAAATCTCCACCTCATATCATCCACAAACAAGTGGACAAGTTGAAAATACTAACCGAGCTTTAAAACATATTCTAGAAAAAACCGTAGGATCAAATTCGAAGGAATGGTCCATTAAATTGGAGGATGCACTCTGGGCTTTTAGAACAGCCTACAAAACTCCAATTGGAACCACACCTTTTAGACTTGTTTATGGAAAAGCATGTCATCTTCCAGTAGAAATTGAACACAAAGCATTTTGGGCTTTGAAGACATGTAATCTTGATTTACATGAAGCTAGACGTCTACGATTAAATCAATTAAACGAATTAGAAGAATTAAGACATGAAGCATACGAAAATTCGTTGATCTATAAGGAAAGAACGAAGAAATGGCATGATAAAAGAATCAGAACTTTAAAAGAATTTAAAGAAGGAGACAGAGTTCTTCTTTTCAATTCACGATTCAAGCTATTTCCTGGAAAATTGAAATCAAGATGGTCTGGACCATTCATAGTCAAAAGAGTTTTTCCATACGGAACAGTAGAATTAATAAATTCAAATGGGATTGAATTTAAAGTTAATGGTCACAGAGTTAAACACTACATAGATAGTCCGAAGGAAGTCGACAACGAAGTTAATCACAATTTCGACACCACAGCTAACTAAGTATGGGGAGAATCAAGTCTTTAAAGGATAATATGTATTTCTGTTAGAGTTAGATTGTCTGTTTTCATGTAGTTCTCGAAAATGGAACCCGAATGGTCTTTCCCTAGCAGACCATAAAGAACTAGTCTTCTCCCCCCATTCTGAATTTTTATTTTTTTAGGTTTTTACAAAATGAAGACTGCCTATGAACTAAACCATGGTCTAATGCTACACGCTTTGATCACTAAATGTAATAATGACACACTACCAAGTGAAATAGTATCAGTAATCAGAGAAAGATTGGACGGAGTAAGAAAAGAATCCAGATACGAAGATAATAACTTACAATTTGGTAAAGGGAAATCAAAATCCGCAGCGAAAAGAAGATCACGATGAAATGTCCCGTTCTTATTGATTAAAAACGTTCCATATTAATTGATTTCGTTGCGTGGTTTTGACCTCTATATGAGACGTTTTTCAAAGACTGCATTCATTTTAAAACAAACCATAACCTTTATTTCATCAATAAAGGTTTAAAAAGCTTTACGTAGATTATCAAATAATGATAATCTAAAATATCCTGTTTACACACGACCATTACATAATGGTTTACAATACAAATATGTTACAATAAAATAAGTTCCTTGAATGCAGTTTTTACACAATATCATACAAGCATGGACTCCAAATCTCGTCCTTATTTAAGTATGCGACAGCGGAAGTCTTAATAATCACCTGAGAATAAACATGCTTAAAACGTCAACAAAAATGTTGGTGAGTTATAGGTTTAACCTATATATATCAAATCATAATAATAGACCACAAGATTTCATATTTCAATACACATCCCATACATAGAGATAAAAATCATTCATATGGTGAACACCTGGTAACCGACATTAACAAGATGCATATATAAGAATATCCCCATCATTCCGGGACACCCTTCGGATATGATATAAATTTCGAAGTACTAAAGCATCCGGTACTTTGGATGGGGCTTGTTGGGCCCGATAGATCTATCTTTAGGATTCGCGTCAATTAGGGTGTCTGTTCCCTAATTCTTAGATTACCAGACTTAATAAAAAGGGGCATATTCGATTTCGATAATTCAACCATAGAATGTAGTTTCACGTACTTGTGTCTATTTTGTAAATCATTTATAAAACCTGCATGTATTCTCATCCCAAAATATTAGATTTTAAAAGTGGGACTATAACTCACTTTCACAGATTTTTACTTCGTCGGGAAGTATGACTTGGCCACTGGTTGATTCACGAACTTATAACAATATATACATATATATCAAAGTATGTTCAAAATATATTTACAACACTTTTAATATATTTTGATGTTTTAAGTTTATTAAGTCAGCTGTCCTCGTTAGTAACCTACAACTAGTTGTCCACAATTAGATGTACAGAAATAAATCGATAAATATTATCTTGAATCAATCCACGACCCAGTGTATACGTATCTCAGTATTGATCACAACTCAAACTATATATATTTTGGAATCAACCTCAACCCTGTATAGCTAACTCCAACATTCACATATAGAGTGTCTATGGTTGTTTCGAAATATATATAGATGTGTCGACATGATAGGTCGAAACATTGTATACGTGTCTATGGTATCTCAAGATTACATAATATACAATACAAGTTGATTAAGTTATGGTTGGAATAGATTTGTTACCAATTTTCACGTAGCTAAAATGAGAAAAATTATCCAATCTTGTTTTACCCATAACTTCTTCATTTTAAATCCGTTTTGAGTGAATCTAATTGCTATGGTTTCATATTGAACTCTATTTTATGAATCTAAACAGAAAAAGTATAGGTTTATAGTTGAAAAAATAAGTTACAAGTCGTTTTTGTAAAGGTAGTCATTTCAGTCGAAAGAACGACGTCTAGATGACCATTTTAGAAAACATACTTCCACTTTGAGTTTAACCATAATTTTTGGATATAATTTCATGTTCATAATAAAAATCATCTTCTCAGAATAACAACTTTTAAATCAAAATTTATCATAGTTTTTAATTAACTAACCCAAAACAGCCCGCGGTGTTACTACGACGGCGTAAATCCGGTTTTACGGTGTTTTTCGTGTTTCCAGGTTTTAAATCATTAAGTTAGCATATCATATAGATATAGAACATGTGTTTAGTTGATTTTAAAAGTCAAGTTAGAAGGATTAACTTTTGTTTGCGAACAAGTTTAGAATTAACTAAACTATGTTCTAGTGATTACAAGTTTAAACCTTCGAATAAGATAGCTTTATATGTATGAATCGAATGATGTTATGAACATCATTACTACCTTAAGTTCCTTGGATAAACCTACTAGAAAAGAGAAAAATGGATCTAGCTTCAATGGATCCTTGGATGGCTCGAAGTTCTTGAAGCAGAATCATGACACGAAAACAAGTTCAAGTAAGATCATCACTTGAAATAAGATTGTTATAGTTATAGAAATTGAACCAAAGTTTGAATATGATTATTACCTTGTATTAGAATGATAACCTACTGTAAGAAACAAAGATTTCTTGAGGTTGGATGATCACCTTACAAGATTGGAAGTGAGCTAGCAAACTTGAAAGTATTCTTGATTTTATGTAACTAGAACTTGTAAAATATATGAAGAACACTTAGAACTTGAAGATAGAACTTGAGAGAGATCAATTAGATGAAGAAAATTGAAGAATGAAAGTGTTTGTAGGTGTTTTTGGTCGTTGGTGTATGGATTAGATATAAAGGATATGTAATTTTGTTTTCATGTAAATAAGTCATGAATGATTACTCATATTTTTGGAATTTTATGAGATATTTCATGCTAGTTGCCAAATGATGGTTCCCACATGTGTTAGGTGACTCACATGGGCTGCTAAGAGCTGATCATTGGAGTGTATATACCAATAGTACATACATCTAAAAGCTGTGTATTGTACGAGTACGAATACGGGTGCATACGAGTAGAATTGTTGATGAAACTGAACGAGGATGTAATTGTAAGCATTTTTGTTAAGTAGAATTATTTTGATAAGTGTCTTGAAGTCTTTCAAAAGTGTATGAATACATATTAAAACACTACATGTATATACATTTTAACTGAGTCGTTAAGTCATCGTTAGTCGTTACATGTAAATGTTGTTTTGAAACCTTTAGGTTAACGATCTTGTTAAATGTTGTTAACCCAATGTTTATAATATCAAAAGAGATTTTAAATTATTATATTATCATGATATTATGATGTACGAATATCTCTTAATATGATATATATACATTAAATGTCGTTACAACGATAATCGTTACATATATGTCTCGTTTCAAAATCATTAAGTTAGTAGTCTTGTTTTTACATATGTAGTTCATTGTTAATATACTTAATGATATGTTTACTTATCATAATATCATGTTAACTATATATATAACCATATATATGTCATCATATAGTTTTTACAAGTTTTAACGTTCGTGAATCACCGGTCAACTTGGGTGGTCAATTGTCTATATGAAACCCATTTCAATTAATCAAGTCTTAACAAGTTTGATTGCTTAACATGTTGGAAACATTTAATCATGTAAATATCAATCTCAATTAATATATATAAACATGGAAAAGTTCGGGTCACTACAGTACCTACCAGTTAAATAAATTTCTTCCCGAAATTTTAAGCTGTTGAAGGTGTTGACGAATCTTCTGGAAATAGATGCGGGTATTTCTTCTTCATCTGATCTTCACGCTCCCAGGTGAACTCGGGTCCTCTACGAGCATTCCATCGAACCTTAACAATTGGTATCTTGTTTTGCTTAAGTCTTTTAACCTCACGATCCATTATTTCGACGGGTTCTTCGATGAATTGAAGTTTTTCGTTGATTTGGATTTCATCTAACGGAATAGTGAGATCTTCTTTAGCAAAACATTTCTTCAAATTCGAGACATGGAAAGTGTTATGTACAGCCGCGAGTTGTTGAGGTAACTCAAGTCGGTAAGCTACTGGTCCGACACGATCAATAATCTTGAATGGTCCAATATACCTTGGATTTAATTTCCCTCGTTTACCAAATCGAACAACGCCTTTCCAAGGTGCAACTTTAAGCATGACCATCTCTCCAATTTCAAATTCTATATCTTTTCTTTTAATGTCAGCGTAGCTCTTTTGTCGACTTTGGGCGGTTTTCAACCGTTGTTGAATTTGGATGATCTTCTCGGTAGTTTCTTGTATAATCTCCGGACCCGTAATCTGTCTATCCCCCACTTCACTCCAACAAATCGGAGACCTGCACTTTCTACCATAAAGTGCTTCAAACGGCGCCATCTCAATGCTTGAATGGTAGCTGTTGTTGTAGGAAAATTCTGCTAATGGTAGATGTCGATCCCAACTGTTTCCGAAATCAATAACACATGCTCGTAGCATGTCTTCAAGCATTTGTATCGTCCTTTCGCTCTGCCCATCAGTTTGTGGATGATAGGCAGTACTCATGTCTAGACGAGTTCCTAATGCTTGCTGTAATGTCTGCCAGAATCTTGAAATAAATCTGCCATCCCTATCAAAGATAATAGAGATTGGTATTCCATGTCTGGAGACGACTTCCTTCAAATACAGTCGTGCTAACTTCTCCATCTTGTCATCTTCTCTTATTGGCAGGAAGTGTGCTGATTTGGTGAGACGATCAACTATTACCCAAATAGTATCAAAACCACTTGCAGTCCTTGGCAATTTAGTGATGAAATCCATGGTAATGTTTTCCCATTTCCATTCCGGGATTTCGGGTTGTTGAAGTAGACCTGATGGTTTCTGATGCTCAGCTTTGACCTTAGAACACGTCAAACATTCTCCTACGTATTTAGCAACATCGGCTTTCATACCCGGCCACCAAAAATGTTTCTTGAGATCCTTGTACATCTTCCCCGTTCCAGGATGTATTGAGTATCTGGTTTTATGAGCTTCTCTAAGTACCATTTCTCTCATATCTCCAAATTTTGGTACCCAAATCCTTTCAGCCCTATACCGGGTTCCGTCTTCCCGAATATTAAGATGCTTCTCCGATCCTTTGGGTATTTCATCCTTTAAATTTCCATCTTTTAAAACTCCTTGTTGCGCCTCCTTTATTTGAGTAGTAAGGTTATTATGAATCATTATATTCATAGATTTTACTCGAATGGGTTCTCTGTCCTTCCTGCTCAAGGCATCGGCTACCACATTTGCCTTCCCCGGGTGGTAACGAATCTCAAAGTCGTAATCATTCAACAATTCAATCCACCTACGCTGCCTCATATTCAGTTGTTTCTGATTAAATATGTGTTGAAGACTTTTGTGGTCGGTATATATAATACTTTTGACACCATATAAGTGGTGCCTCCAAGTCTTTAATGCAAAAACAACTGCGCCTAATTCCAAATCATGTGTCGTATAATTTTGTTCGTGAATCTTCAATTGTCTAGACGCATAAGCAATCACCTTCGTTCGTTGCATTAATACACAAACGAGACCTTGCTTTGATGCGTCACAATAAATCACAAAATCATCATTCCCTTCAGGCAATGACAATATAGGTGCCGTAGTTAGCTTTTTCTTCAATAACTGAAACGCTTTCTCTTGTTCATCATTCCATTCAAATTTCTTCCCTTTATGCGTTAATGCAGTCAAGGGTTTTGCTATTCTGGAAAAGTCTTGGATGAACCTTCTGTAGTAACCAGCTAGTCCTAAAAACTGGCGTATGTGTTTCTAAGTTTTCGGGGTTTCCCACTTTTCAACAGTTTCTATCTTTGCCGGATCCACCTTAATACCTTCTTTGTTCACTATGTGACCGAGGAATTGAACTTCTTCCAACCAAAATGCACACTTTGAAAACTTAGCGTACAATTCTTCCTTCCTCAATACTTCTAACACCTTTCTCAAATGTTCACCGTGTTCTTGGTCATTCTTTGAGTAAATAAGTATGTCATCAATGAAAACAATGACAAACTTGTCAAGGTATGGTCCACACACTCGGTTCATAAGGTCCATGAACACAGCTGGTGCATTAGTTAAACCAAACGGCATGACCATAAACTCGTAATGACCGTAACGTGTTCTGAAAGCAGTCTTTGGAATATCATCTTCTTTCACCCGCATTTGATGATACCCGGAACGTAAGTCAATCTTTGAATAAACAGACGAGCCTTGTAGTTGATCAAATAAGTCGTCGATTCTCGGTAGTGGGTAGCGGTTCTTGATGGTAAGTTTGTTCAACTCTCGGTAGTCGATACACAACCTGAATGTACCATCTTTCTTCTTGACAAACAAAACAGGAGCTCCCCACGGTGATGTGCTTGGTCGAATGAAACCACGCTCTAAAAGTTCTTGTAATTGGCTTTGCAGTTCTTTCATCTCGCTGGGTGCGAGTCTGTAAGGAGCACGAGCTATTGGTGCAACTCCTGGTACAAGATCTATTTGAAATTCAACAGATCGATGTGGGGGTAATCCCGGTAATTCTTTCGGAAATACATCGGGAAATTCTTTTGCAATGGGAACATCATTGATGCTCTTTTCTTCAGTTTGTACTTTCTCGACGTGTGCTAGAACAGCATAGCAACCTTTTCTTATTAGTTTTTGTGCCTTCAAATTACTAATAAGATGTAGCTTCGTGTTGCCCTTTTCTCCGTACACCATTAAGGGTTTTCCTTTTTCTCGTATAATGCGAATTGCATTTTTGTAACAGACGATCTCTGCTTTCACTTCTTTCAACCAGTCCATACCGATTATCACATCAAAACTCCCTAACTCTACTGGTATCAAATCAATCTTAAATGTTTCGCTAACCAGTTTAATTTCTCGATTCCGACATATATTATCTGCTGAAATTAATTTACCATTTGCTAATTCGAGTAAAAATTTACTATCCAAAGGCGTCAATGGACAACTTAATTTAGCACAAAAATCTCTACTCATATAGCTTCTATCCGCACCCGAATCAAATAAAACGTAAGCAGATTTATTGTCAATAAGAAACGTACCCGTAACAAGCTCCGGGTCTTCCTGTGCCTCTGCCGCATTAATATTGAAAACTCTTCCGCGGCCTTGTCCATTCGTGTTCTCCTGGTTCGGGCAATTTCTAATAATGTGGCCCGGTTTTCCACATTTATAACAAACTACATTGGCATAACTTGCTCCGACACTACTTGCTCCGCCATTACTCGTTCCGACACCATTTGTTCCTTTCGTTCTATTAACCCCTGGTCCGTAGACCTCACACTTCGCCGCGCTATGAACATTTCTTTTACACTTGTTGCAAAATTTGGTGCAGAACCCCGAGTGATACTTTTCACACCTTTGGCATAGCTGCTTCTGATTGTTGTTGTTGTTGCGGTTATTATTGTTTTTGGGATGATTGTTGTAGTTGCTGTTGTTGTTGTTGTTGTTGTTGGGTCGTTTGTTGTAGTTGCGATTGATGTTGCGATTGTTGGGATAATTGTTGCGATTATTGTTATAATTGCTGTTGTTGTTGTATTGGTGATTCTTATCACCGTTTTCCTCCCACTTTCTTTTGACTTGCTTCACATTGGCCTCTTCAGCAGTCTGTTCTTTAATTCTTTCTTCAATCTGGTTCACTAGTTTGTGAGCCATTCTACATGCCTGTTGTATAGAGGCGGGCTCGTTTGAACTTATATCTTCTTGGATTCTTTCCAGTAATCCTATCACAAATGCGTCGATCTTCTCTTCCTCATCTTCGAATGCTCCCGGACACAATAGGCACAATTCTGTGAATCGTCTTTCGTACGTGGTAATATCAAATCCTTGGGTTCGTAACCCTCTAAGTTCTGTCTTGAGCTTATTGACCTTGGTTCTGGGACGGTACTTCTCGTTCATCAAGTGCTTGAATGCTGACCACGGTAGTGCGTACGCATCGTCTTGTCCCACTTGCTCTAGATAGGTATTCCACCATGTTAACGCAGAACCTGTGAAGGTATGCGTAGCGTACTTCACTTTGTCCTCTTCAGTACACTTACTTATGGCAAACATCGATTCGACCTTCTCGGTCCACCGTTTCAATCCGATCGGTCATTCGGTTCCATCAAATTCCAAAGGTTTGCAGGCAGTGAATTCTTTGTAGGTGCATCCTACACGATTTCCTGTACTGCCAGATCCAAGGTTATTGTTGGTATGTAGCGCCGCCTGTACTGTGGCTATGTTTGAAGCTAGAAAAGTACGGAATTCCTCTTCATTCATATTCACTGTGTGTCGAGTAGTCGGTGCCATTTCCTTCAAAATAGTCAAATGGAACAAGTAAATCATACAGAATATTAAGAGTAGTTAATAGTATTTCGTAGCATTATATGAACTCATTTATAAAAGCTTTTTCTTCATATTAGCGTTTTATAAGTTTAAATTCGGGTAGTACCTACCCGTTAAGTTCATACTTAGTAGCTAATATACAATTCAACTACTACAATTCTATATGAAAAACAGATTATAATAATATTTCACGTTCAAACTTTTATACAATATTTTACAAACTTACAATACCGCTTATTTTACATAAAGCAT
Organism: Rutidosis leptorrhynchoides; assembly: GCF_046630445.1. Classification (NCBI taxonomy): domain Eukaryota; kingdom Viridiplantae; phylum Streptophyta; class Magnoliopsida; order Asterales; family Asteraceae; genus Rutidosis; species Rutidosis leptorrhynchoides. The sequence goes on along the minus strand of NC_092334.1, from coordinate 184,154,305 downwards.
GAAATATAGCACACAATAACTTTGATACAAGATAGTTGTGAAGATAATTCTAGCTAGTACACAAGTCGTTCAGCAAAGGCAATAAAGACACGTAATTCATACGTCCAGAAACAAGTCATGCATTCTGGTTTTACTAGGATTACTTCCCATCCTTGGTCTTGTGGAACATAACCGTTATGGCCGTTGATAAGACAGCGTGTTGTAACGTCGTCAAAAGGACGAGGGTTACGTAATGTTCAACAGTCCCGTAACAATCTAAAAACCTCATTTCTTACCCCAATTACCGACTCCGTCACTTGTGGGAATGTTTTGTTTAATAGTTGTAGCTCGATGTTCTTGTTCTCACTTTGGTCAGAAGCGAACATTACTAATCCGTAAGCATAACATGCTTCTTTATGTTGCATGTTAGCCACTTTTTCTAAATCACGAAGTCCAATATTCGGATATATTGAGTCAAAATAATTTCTTAACCCATTGCGTAAAATAGCATTTGGGTTCTCCGCAATATATGCGTCAAAGTAAACACATCGTAACTTATGGGTTTCCCAATGTGATATCCCCCATCTTTCAAACGAAAGTCTCTTATAAACCAAGACATTCTTGGAACGTTCTTCGAATGTCTTACAAACTGATCTCGCCTTAAATAGTTGTGCCGAGGAATTCTGACCGACTCTAGACAAGATTTCATCAATCATGTCTCCGGGTAGGTCTCTTAAAATATTGGGTTGTCTATCCATTTTGTGTTTTTATACTGTAAAATAGACAAGAGTTAGATTCATAAAAAAATACTTATTAATACAAGCAATTTTTACATATATCATAAAGCATAAGCACACTATATTACATATATTACACCACACGAATACAACTATCTTATTCCGACTCGCTCGTTTCTTCTTGTTCGGTTTTGGTTCGTTTTGCCAAGTTTCTAGGGATATATGATGTTCCCCTAATACGAACCGTCGTTGTCCACATTGGTTTAGAAAAACCTGGTGGTTTAGAGGTTCCCGGGTCATTGTTACAACTTAAGGACTTCGGGGGTTGACGATACATATAAAGTTCATCGGGGTTGGAGTTAGATTTCTCTATTTTTATGCCCTTTCCCTTATTATTTTCTTTTGCCTTTTTAAATTCAGTTGGGGTAATTTCTATAACATCATCGGAATTCTCGTCGGAATCCGATTCATCGGAGATTGGTAATCCTCCCAATATTTTGCTTCCTTGGCGGAAACACCATTGACCATAATTAACCTTGGTCGGTTGGTTGAGGATTTTCTTTTACTTAACCGTTTTATTATTTCCCCCACCGGTTCTATTTCTTCATCCGGTTCCGATTCTTCTTCCGGTTCCGATTCTTCTTCCGGTTCCGACTCTTCTTCTGGTTCCTCTTCGGGAACTTGTGAATCAGTCCATGAATCATTCCAATTTACATTTGACTCTTCATTATTATTAGGTGAGTCAATGGGACTTGTTCTAGAGGTAGACATCTATCACATAATATCAAACGCATTAAGAGATTAATATATCACATAATATTCACATGTTAAAAATATATAGTTTCCAACAAAATTTGTTAAGAAATCATTTTTCAAGTAAACACGGTCGAAGTCCAGACTCACTAATGCATCCTAACAAACTCGATAAGACACACTAATGCAAATTTTCTAGTTCTCTAAGACCAACGCTCGGATACCAACTGAAATGTCCCGTTCTTATTGATTAAAAACGTTCCATATTAATTGATTTCGTTGCGTGGTTTTGACCTCTATATGAGACGTTTTTCAAAGACTGCATTCATTTTAAAACAAACCATAACCTTTATTTCATCAATAAAGGTTTAAAAAGCTTTACGTAGATTATCAAATAATGATAATCTAAAATATCCTGTTTACACACGACCATTACATAATGGTTTACAATACAAATATGTTACAATAAAATAAGTTCCTTGAATGCAGTTTTTACACAATATCATACAAGCATGGACTCCAAATCTCGTCCTTATTTAAGTATGCGACAGCGGAAGTCTTAATAATCACCTGAGAATAAACATGCTTAAAACGTCAACAAAAATGTTGGTGAGTTATAGGTTTAACCTATATATATCAAATCATAATAATAGACCACAAGATTTCATATTTCAATACACATCCCATACATAGAGATAAAAATCATTCATATGGTGAACACCTGGTAACCGAAATTAACAAGATGCATATATAAGAATATCCCCATCATTCCGGGACACCCTTCGGATATGATATAAATTTCGAAGTACTAAAGCATCCGGTACTTTGGATGGGGCTTGTTGGGCCCGATAGATCTATCTTTAGGATTCGCGTCAATTAGGGTGTCTGTTCCCTAATTCTTAGATTACCAGACTTAATAAAAAGGGGCATATTCGATTTCGATAATTCAACCATAGAATGTAGTTTCACGTACTTGTGTCTATTTTGTAAATCATTTATAAAACCTGCATGTATTCTCATCCCAAAATATTAGATTTTAAAAGTGGGACTATAACTCACTTTCACAGATTTTTACTTCGTCGGGAAGTAAGACTTGGCTACTGGTTGATTCACGAACCTATAACAATATATACATATATATCAAAGTATGTTCAAAATATATTTACAACACTTTTAATATATTTTGATGTTTTAAGTTTATTAAGTCAGCTGTCCTCGTTAGTAACCTACAACTAGTTGTCCACAATTAGATGTACAGAAATAAAACGATAAATATTATCTTGAATCAATCCACGACCCAGTGTATACGTATCTCAGTATTGATCACAACTCAAACTATATATATTTTGGAATCAACCTCAACCCTGTATAGCTAACTCCAACATTCACATATAGAATGTCTATGGTTGTTCCGAAATATATATAGATGTGTCGACATGATAGGTCGAAACATTGTATACGTGTCTATGGTATCTCAAGATTACATAATATACAATACAAGTTGATTAAGTTATGGTTGGAATAGATTTGTTACCAATTTTCACGTAGCTAAAATGAGAAAAATTATCCAATCTTGTTTTACCCATAACTTCTTCATTTTAAATCCGTTTTGAGTGAATCTAATTGCTATGGTTTCATATTGAACTCTATTTTATGAATCTAAACAGAAAAAGTATAGGTTTATGGTCGGAAAAATAAGTTACAAGTCATTTTTGTAAAGGTAGTCATTTCAGTCGAAAGAACGACGTCTAGATGACCATTTTAGAAAACATACTTCCACTTTGAGTTTAACCATAATTTTTGGATATAGTTTCATGTTCATAATAAAAATCATCTTCTCAGAATAACAACTTTTAAATCAAAATTTATCATAGTTTTTAATTAACTAACCCAAAACAGCCCGCGGTGTTACTACGACGGCGTAAATTCAGTTTTACGGTATTTTTCGTGTTTCCAGGTTTTAAATCATTAAGTTAGCATATCATATAGATATAGAAAATGTGTTTAGTTGATTTTAAAAGTCAAGTTAGAAGGATTAACTTTTGTTTGCGAACAAGTTTAGAATTAACTAAACTATGTTCTAGTGATTACAAGTTTAAACCTTCGAATAAGATAGCTTTATATGTATGAATCGAATGATGTTATGAACATCATTACTACCTTAAGTTCCTTGGATAAACCTACTGGAAAAGAGAAAAATGGATCTAGCTTCAATGGATCCTTGGATGGCTCGAAGTTCTTGAAGCAGAATCATGACACGAAAACAAGTTCAAGTAAGATCATCACTTGAAATAAGATTGTTATAGTTATAGAAATTGAACCAAAGTTTGAATATGATTATTACCTTGTATTAGAATGATAACCTAATGTAAGAAACAAAGATTTCTTGAGGTTGGATGATCACCTTACAAGATTGGAAGTGAGGTAGCAAACTTGAAAGTATTCTTGATTTTATGTAACTAGAACTTGTAAAATATATGAAGAACACTTAGAACTTGAAGATAGAACTTGAGAGAGATCAATTAGATGAAGAAAATTGAAGAATGAAAGTGTTTGTAGGTGTTTTTGGTCGTTGGTGTATGGATTAGATATAAAGGATATGTAATTTTGTTTTCATGTAAATAAGTCATGAATGATTACTCATATTTTTGTAATTTTATGAGATATTTCATGCTAGTTGCCAAATGATGGTTCCCACATGTGTTAGGTGACTCACATGGGCTGCTAAGAGCTGATCATTGGAGTGTATATACCAATAGTACATACATCTAAAAGCTGTGTATTGTACGAGTACGAATACGGTTGTATACGAGTAGAATTGTTGATGAAACTGAACGAGGATGTAATTGTAAGCATTTTTGTTAAGTAGAATTATTTTGATAAGTGTCTTGAAGTCTTTCAAAAGTGTATGAATACATATTAAAACACTACATGTATATACATTTTAACTGAGTCTTTAAGTCATCGTTAGTCGTTACATGTAAATATTGTTTTGAAACCTTTAGGTTAACGATCTTGTTAAATGTTGTTAACCCAATGTTTATAATATCAAAAGAGATTTTAAATTATTATATTATCATGATATTATGATGTACGAATATCTCTTAATATGATATATATACATTAAATGTCGTTACAACGATAATCGTTACATATATGTCTCGTTTCAAAATCATTAAGTTAGTAGTCTTGTTTTTACATATGTAGTTCATTGTTAATATACTTAATGATATGTTTACTTATCATAATATCATGTTAACTATATATATAACCATATATATGTCATCATATAGTTTTTACAAGTTTTAACGTTCGTGAATCACCGGTCAACTTGGGTGGTCAATTGTCTATATGAAACCCATTTCAATTAATCAAGTCTTAACAAGTTTGATTGCTTAACATGTTGGAAACATTTAATCATGTAAATATCAATCTCAATTAATATATATAAACATGGAAAAGTTCGGGTCACTACACACGACACCTTGAAAGATGTCACAAATGCGGAAAATGGTCACATGGAGGTAAATGTTCAAATAATCAAACCTATTCAAATACCGAATTTGTTACTTTATGCAGAGACGGACCGTTCATATGTTTAGAAGAAAAAACACTGAATGCTCGAGGTTACGCCTATGTAGCTATGGAAAACCAATTAAACCGACTATCTTATGAATGGGATAGATCATATAACTAAGAATACTATCTCACAGGTAAGTCTGTACAGTTTTTATTTTTTATTTATTTTTATTTTTAACCTTTTGATAATAAACGCTAATTTGTTCGCTATAAAGTATTAAATTGGTATTAAATAAAATTAGGTTTGGCGACCGAAATTATTGATATCATTCAAAAATTTATTACATCACTGCGAAATTTAACATTTATTCTTAAGGTATAAATATCTTTAATCAATCAACCCAAAATATTTCAAAAATTCGTCATGAGTTAAATTAGGTCATGGAACCAAAATTACTTTACCGAAAAGAGGGGCGCATATTTTTGATAATATTTGATTGATTAAAGTGGGATAAAAAGCCAAAAAGATTTTTAATTTTATTTTTACCATGTTTTTAAAATTAATATATAAATCTTAAATTAATATTGTAAACTTTGTAAAAACAATATATTTAAAATTGTAAATATTTGAAAAATATAATATAAGTTTGGTGTGAATTTTTAATATTAATTTTGAATTTTATGTATTTTAAGTTTGGTGTGAATTTAAAAACAAAAATTTACTTTATCTCATTAAGTTAAAAAAAATGATTTTTAAAATTCGTCGTAAGTTGAAGACTAGGTCATTGAACCGAAATTGCTTTACCCAAGGGAGGGACGAGAACTTTTATTATCATTATTTTTAATCTTATTGAATTAAAATATGCCAAAAACATTAAAAAAACCCAAAAATCTTTACTTTTAAAAACCACGCTTTGATTTGACAAATTTTAAAATTTTGTCGAGGGACAGACTAGGACAACGATCCGAAACGCCCTCGCTCCTAAATGAAAACAAAATTTTTAAAATTTAATTAATTATAAGTTTTATAAAGTATAAGGTTTTATAAAAAAAAAAAATTGAAATTACTGTAGCCGGCACCCCATGCGATCGCATGGGGTTTGCACTTGGAACCCATGCGATCGCATGGGGACCAAATGCAGGCCTGATACATACAGCAGACTGGTCTGTTTCTTCTCCACAAAACACACACATTCACGAAACTCACCCAAAAATTCACCAATTTTCGCCATTTTTTCACCGTAATTCGTCATTTTTCTTGCTCTAATCATGCATAGATTCTCATTCTTAAGCAAATTGGTAAAAATTACACCCCTAGACTCTATAAATTCCTAGTTTTTGTGATAATTACCAATTTTTTACCTAATGCAATTTTGTTAATTTCTAGTGTAATTAGTGTTAAATTGTTAGTATTTTATGCATGTATAACCTAGATTGATGCTATTTAACATGATTTGAAGCCAAAAACTTCAAAATTTTTAGAAATCTAGGGTTTGTGTTCTTGAGCAATTTGGGGCTTTTTGATATAAACAGGTTATGGCCGATTTTTGTCATGAATTATTGCTAAATTGAGTAGTGTAACATGTTTAGATAGTTAAATGATCCAAACAATGATCCTAAACATGATTTTTGGAGATTAAAGTAGACTTTTTAAGTCCAAAATTCATGAACTTGATTAATTTGATATATTTGCCATTTGAGACTTGTTTAATTATTAGTAATGAATATTTTGACATGTTATTTGAGTTAAAAGCTTATGAACTTTGTATACATTTTCATATGTGCTTATTTGAAAAGTATAGAATTGTGAAAAATTGTGAAAATGTGTATAAGTTTAATTTTGATTTAACATGTTATAGTGATTGTTTTAAGTTGTTATTTTGCTAACACTAATGCATATTTGGATGCACAATTTTGTGTTTAATGTGTTTTGCAGAAAGTCGATACTGGAGGTTCAGGAGCATCATCATCTAGACGACCAGCACCAGAACCAGAACCAGATATGCAACACGAACAAGAACCACAACAGGAACAACAACAACAGCCTGATCAGCACATACCTTATTATGATCCGGTACAGTTTCTTGATGAATTCATAGTATTCCCAATGAGGCCGCCAGTAGAATTCCCAACGATTCCTGAGCACACTCTGCATCCTAATCTGAGAGATTACGAGACATATCAAAGGAACAAATTCAAATTGGTAACAAAAAATGTAGAGGTGCCAAGGGTAATCGATTGGGCCCCTTTGGAAACGGTCCATCTAGCTGACCGTGTTAGACAGCTTTTAGTTCAAAGGTATGGCAGTTCTTCTTTTACAGATTGGGAACGTCTTTTCACCATTCGTAGACCTGTATATAAGGAATGGTGTGTCGAGTTGATGAGTACTGTATCACTTGATACAAATATAGTTAGAATAGATGATAGAAGATTTTTTAGGTTTATCCTTGGCGGTAGGATGTACAGAATGTCCATGCTGGACATGGCCAGGGCCTTACAGATATATACTCCTGGTGAGTTGCTATTACCCGATTGTACAAATTTGATTCATTATGGTGAAAGGGTATATAGTAACTTTGATGCTGACGCCATTTGGAGGCGTATGTCACATTTTGATGTTTTTACACGAGCAGGAGGACACTCCTATACACATATTGACAGAGCCGAGCTTCGTATTATTCATATATTTTTGGCTAACTCGATTACACAGAGAGGTCATAATAAAGAAAAAATTACCTTACATGATTTATTCTACCTAAAGTGTATTCGGGATCCTAGAAGCTTTGTCAATATCCCTTACTGTGTTGCTTTTTATTTATCTAAAATGGTAGAGGGAATGCAGGACGGGAGTATAATAGGAGGAGGTATTTTTGTTACTCTCATTGGAGAGTATTTAGGTGTTGATAGGAACCAAGGGGGTCCATTACAGCTTTGTAGAGAACAGGTTGAGCCCTTAGGATTGAAAGTTTATGTGGGTGCTAAGGTATTGAAAAGTAGATGTAACCAGGCAGTACCCTATGAGGGATCTCATCCTCAGGTAGAGAGAGGCTCAGACGAGGAAATGGAGGAGGCGGAAGACATTCGGGATGTCTTTCGAGATGCTATTCTTGACGTCCACGTTCGTATAGATGAGGAAGCAATGACGAACGCGGCCAGACATAGTATGTATGAGCAGTGGAACTCCGAGCGAGTATACGAGGATTATAGGCGACGCCAACACGATAGCTGGTTAGTTCATCAGCACCAAATCATGAGCCAGCTATCATATCAGGTACCAAATAACTATGTACCAACTCGACCTGCTCATTTTCCGCCACATAGCCCCGATATCCGACCACCCTTTAACCGGTATGACTATAACCAAGCCTATCAAAACACCTATAACCAACAATGGAACCCACTTGACGAGATGAACTGGAACCCATATCCGGACTGATTTAGTTCCATTTGGTTATTTTTATGATTTTTATGTTTTTATCTTTTGACTTTTTCATGTTTAAACTTATGTTATTGGATATATTTGTGTAATTTTTATTATTATTGTGTACTAATATTTCATATTTAGAATTTGAAAGTGGGATATTAAGTCCCATTTCAAATTGCCATGCATGATTATATTTGTATGTATGTATATTGTCGATTGTACAAAACAGGGTAAAACAGCGCATTTTCAAAGACTGGCATTAAGTTCAGCAAAAGCTACTAATTTTGATGACAAGATGACAAATAAATGTGATGTAACAACAGACGAAATGAACAAATGATATGCACCATTTATCATTCAGCAACCAAACGCCAATATGTTTGGAAACTTTGGTAAAATTTAATCATTTTTACGCTAATCACCCTCAATAATTTAAATTGTTACTGATTTCTTGCAAATGAGGGCATTGCAAGATCTTATGTGTGGGAAGGGGTTAAATTCTTTCGGATTTTTAAAATTTTTTATCTTAAACACTTGGTTACCATTGAAAATACTAGTAACGTAGTAGTTGTATTAGAATCTAGTGCTCTCTGATGATAAAGAACAGCCCTAGTCTTATATACTGACTACCTAATTCTAGTAAAAATTTTTAAAATTTTCAATTAAATGAACTCAAAATCATGTTTATACATATTTATGATCGATAAAACTAGGTGTTAACACCGAAATTATTGTTACCTCAGAAAGGACATAAATTGAGAAACAAACCAAAATGTTAAAATTCATTTAAAATGGAATAGAGGACAATAAAAAGGAAAATAAAAGCCACGTGTGGGAAAAATTACCAAGTTATCTTAAACATATGTCACATATTTCTGTAACAAATAACTGAAAATACTTTTGCTTTGGACTAAACTAAACTATTTTACCCGATGAAAGAAAAGAAGAGATGGATCTACACGATGAATCATTTCCATCATTAAAAGGAAGTCAAGTCTTCCGAAAAAGAAACGCGCTTCTTGATTTAGGTCAAGAAGTTGTCGTCCAGACCAGCTGTAGGTTGACGAAAAACCTAGAAAAGTCATCACTAAAATCAGCAGGAAATCCACGGACCTCAGCATTAAACAGGGTCGCCAAGTGGTCAGACTTATCCTAACCATGAGAGGATCTGTCTTGTAAAATGGGGAGGGCACCGTGCAAATTAGCTGGATAAGACTAATGAATCAGATCCCCAGAAAGGATAATCTCCTTAAAGATTAAAAATCAGCTTTTAATCCTGATATTACTCAATCCTAGAGATTGACTTTAAAGATTGAGAATTACAAACTCATGGAATTCGATGATATCTAAACTCGAGCTTGAACGAGAAAATATTTTGATCAAATTAAAACCGATTTGTTTTCTGAAAACCCATTTTCAATGCGTTCATTACCATTGAACGTAAAATCCTAGGAATTCACCTGGAATTCATTAGGTCACCTGAACCAAATTGGGTGTCAACCGTAAGAACGGTGGTTGCATAGCATGGTCGAAGACAGGACCTTGTGCCAGACCGAAAAATTATAAGGGTGAGCTTTACTATTGCTCCTACAAAGGATAGTAATTGCGTCCTACACATTATAGACCATAATTAAAAGCATGTCAGGGGACATTGCCTTAACAGTTGCTTGTTCAACGCTTTCCTTTACAACCGGACGGTAGTTTACCGAAAGGTAATATACGGGACAAGTAAACTGGACGTGTTGCTTTCCTAATACAAGGTTAGCAAGTGGGTGACACAAAACCGCAAGTTTTGAGCTAAAATTTTCAAATCTGAAACCCACCAAGCCCACAAAAATATTTTGCAAACACCGGTGAAGGGTTATTCCGGAAAACTTATCTAGGGTAAAAACTAGATTTAATTTTCAAAAGATCAAATGTTTTCATAAAGATCCAATTTCCTTAATGGATCTAAATTTTATAGTCATGTGGGACTGTAAACCACATCGTTACTACCATTGTTTATACCGCCGTAAAGAAATTACTGATGTACAAAGTGTGAAGAATAAAGAAGTGATTCTAGTATTTCAAGACTATATTGCTTGAGGACAAGCAACGCTCAAGTGTGGGAATATTTGATAATGCTAAAAATGAACATATATTTCATAGCATTATTCCTCAAGAAAGACAAGCTTTTAGTTGCAATTGTGCTATTTACAAGTGATATTCGTTTAAATAATAAAAGGTGAAGACAAAAGACAGATTCGATGAATTGAAGACGCAAACGACCAAAAAGCTCAAAAGCACAAAATACAATCAATGAGGTTCCAATTATTGATAAGAAATGTCTCAAAATTACAAGAGTACAAGATTCAAAACGCAAAGTACAAGATATTAAATTATACGCAAGGACGTTCGAAAATCCGGAACCGGGACCAGAGTCAACTCTCAACGCTCGACGCAACGGACTAAAAATTACAAGTCAACTATGCATATGAATATAATATAATATATAATTAATTCTTAAAATTAATATATATATTATATTATATTTATAAAACGTCGGCACAAGGAAACAAGCAACATGTGAGCTCTCCCAGCTGGCCATGCGATCGCATGGCCAGGAAGAAGAAAGTCCATGCGATCGCTGGCATGAAAAGTCAGGCCACATCTCCTATAAATTCGCAGTTTGGTGAACGCAATATCCATCTTTTTTCTCTTCTCCATTCATACGTAATATTTATATTTATAATTTATATTTTAATTTTAATTTTAATTTTAATTTTAATCCTAATAATAAGGGTATGTTAGCAAATGTTGTAAGGGTGTAAGTCAAAATTCTGTCCGTGTAACGCTACGCTATTTTTAATCATTGTAAGTTATATTCAACCTTTTTAATTTAATGTCTCGTAGCTAAGTTATTATTATGCTTATTTAATCCGAAGTAATCATGATGTTGGGCTAATTACTAAAATTGGGTAATTGAGCTTTGTACCATAATTGGGGTTTGGACAAAAGAACGACACTTGTGGAAATTAGAATATGGGCTATTAATGGGCTTTATATTTGTTTAACTAAATGATAGTTTGTTAATGTTAATATAAAAATTTACAATTGGGCGTCCCTCTAAATAACCATTTACACTCGATCGGACACGATGGGCGGGGTATTTATATGTACAAATAATCGTTCATTTAACCGGACACGGGAATGGATTAATAGCCACTAGAATTATTAAAAAAGGGGTGAAATTATGTACAAGGACACTTGGCATAATTGTTAACAAAGTATTAAAACCTTGGGTTACACTCAGTCGACATCCTGGTGTAATTATTAAACAAAGTAATAAAACCTTGTTACAGTTTAAGTCCCCAATTAGTTGGAATATTTAACTTCGGGTATAAGGATAATTTGACGAGGACACTCGCACTTTATATTTATGACTGATGGACTGTTATGGACAAAAACCAGACGGACATATTAAATAATCCAGGACAAAGGACAATTAACCCATGGACATAAAGCTAAAATCAACACGTCAAACATCATGATTACGGAAGTTTAAATAAGCATAATTCTTTTATTTCATATTTAATTTCCTTTATTTTATATTTAATTGCACTTCTAATTATCGCATTTTTATTTATTGTTATTGTATTTAATTGCACTTTTAATTATCGTACTTTTTAATTATCGCAAGTTTATTTTATCGCACTTTTATTATTCGTAATTTCATTATCGTTATTTACTTTACGCTTTAAATTAAGTCTTTTATTTAATATTTTACATTTGGTTTTAACTGCGACTGAAGAATTAAAATCGACAAACCGGTCATTAAACGGTAAAAACCCCCCTTTATAATAATAATATTACTTATATATATATTTGTATTTTTATAAAAGTAAACTAATATAGCGTTAAGCTTTGTTTAAAGATTTTCCCTGTGGAACGAACCGGACTTACTAAAAACTACACTACTGTATGATTAGGTACACTGCCTATAAGTGTTGTAGCAAGGTTTAAGTATATCCATTCTCTAAATAAATAAATATCTTGTGTAAAATTGTATCGTATTTAATAGTATTTCCTGCTAAAATATAATTGTATTTTATACCCCTTAGCTTTAACTATCAATTGCATATTTGTAATATGAATTAACCGAGTAGTTAAGATTCACACACAATAGCTTAGCACGAAAAGATTTATTTCAAAATATATATATATATATATATATATATATATATATATATATATATATATATATATATATATATATATATATATATATATATATATATATATATATATATATATAATATACATATAATTTCTTCAGGGGGAATGAGTTAATTCTTCATAACTCGTTGATACAATATACACGTTATTGATTCGTAATGATGTCCACAGTGATTCTTGAACTGACGGAGTTTGTGATGTTTTCGGTGTTGTTGATTCGGATGTTGACTGTACTGACGATGCTGGTAACGCTGACAGTACTGTTGATGATGTTGGTAAAGCAAGTTTAGCTTGTTAATCACACACCATTTTTGTCAGGGTTTCTACTCTTCCTTCTATCATTTTGGTTCGCTTAACTGATTTATGATTAGGGCTAGATTAGATAATCTCTAAGACTTTAGAGATTACATAATCGCCGCGGAATGTTTCTCCAATGAAGTTATGAATTAATACTTCGTCAGTTATTGTTGTTGGTACTTCTTGGTATCTATGGTGCATATGACATTGATGCTCGTGGGACAGATTGTGAAGTTGAGGTTTACGACGCGGTTGTGGTTGGAGGTGGTAATGGTACTGTTGGCGTTGATGATGGTGGTACTGGTTATGCCGCTGATGCAGCTGCTGGTGTTTGTAATCTCTACACCATATTCTCCAAAGCCACTACCCGAGCGTGAAGCTCGTTGACTTCTTCTATTACACCGGGGTGATTGTCGGTTCGGACGAGCGGATAAATAAAATCTAAAATTTGATGTAATATATAATCATGACGAGATACTCTGAAAATGAGGGAGAAAATGGTGTTTCGGACAGGTTCGCCGGTAAGTGCTTCAGGTTCTTCGTCAAGAGGGCAATGTGGTGGATGGAAGGGATCACCTTCTTATTATCTCCAATGATTGAGGAGGCTACGAACCCATCCCCAGTTCATCCAGAATAGGTGATGACTGATTGGTTGATCTATTCCGGTCACACTGCTTTCAGAGCTTGAATGGGATTCCATTTCGGAATCTGAGTGACTTGAACTGATGACGAATTCCATTTCGTACGATTGGATAAAGGATTTTTTTTCCGATATGAAATGATTTTGGCTAACGGATGGTATTCTAATTACTATATATATATATATATATATATATATATATATATATATATATATATATATATATATATATATATATATATATATATATATATATCAAAAGATTTCGTAGATTACGGAGGACTTTGCGGGATATGTCAGGCAAAGTTTAAAGTAACAGATACGATAAGATATGATTTAGTAGATATGCTAAGATATGAATATTTATCTATACACTATTCATGCAATCAATGCAGCAAGACGTGTCTTAGACTAAAAATGATAAGCATGTAATTTCCTGAAGATGATAAGAATTTAATTTTTGACACAAAATGATAAGCAAAACTTTTGACATGCAGACACGGTCGAAGTCCAGACTCACTAATGCATCCTATCGACTTATCAGTTAGGCACACTAATGCAGACCTGGTTCGCTAAGACCACCGTTCTGATACCAACTGAAAGGACCCGTTCATATACATTATAAACGATTCACAATAGTTGATTACATTGCGAGGTATTTGACCTCTATATGATACATTTTACAAACATTGCATTCGTTTTTAAAAGACAAACTTTCTTTACATCGAAAATTGACAGGCATGCATACATTTCATAATATCCACTATCCAACTATAAATTTATTTAATAATAATCTTTGATGAAGTCAATGACTCGAATGCAACGTTCTTCGAAATATGCTATGAAAGACTCCAAGTAATATCTTTAAAATGAGCAAATGCACAGCGGAAGATTTCTTTAACACCTGAGAATAAACATGCTTTAAAGTGTCAACTAAAAGGTTGGTGAGTTCATTAGTTTATCATAATCATTTATTTCCATCATTTTAATAGACCACGAGAATTTCATTTCCAGTTCTCATAAATATACGTCCCATGCATAGAGATAAAAATAATCATTCATATGGTGAACACCTGGTAACCGACATTAACTAGATGCATATAAGAATATCCCCAATCGTTCCGGGATCCTTCTTCAGACATGATACAAATTTCGAAGTACTAAAGTATCCGGTACTTTGGATGGGGTTTGTTAGGCCCAATAGATCTATCTTTAGGATTCGCGTCAATTAGGGTGTCTGTTCCCTAATTCTTAGATTACCAGACTTTAATAAAAAGGGGCATATTCGATTTCGATAATTCAACCATAGAATGTAGTTTCAGTTACTTGTGTCTATTACGTCAAACATTTATAAAAGCGCATGTATTCTCAGTCCCAAAAATATAAAGGGTAAAAAGGCAAATGAAACTCACCATACTGTATTTCGTAGTAAAAATACATATAACGTCATTGAACAAGTGCAAGGTTGGCCTCAAATTCACGAACCTAAATTAATTATATATATTTATGTGTTGGTCAATATTTGTCTAACAAATTAGGTCAAGTCATAGTGTACCACAATCCTAATGCTCGAGACTAATATGCAAAAGTCAACAAAAGTAAATTTGACTCAAAATAATTTTCAAAAATCTATACATGATTAATATATAGTTTAAATATCGTCGTTTTATATTTTTAAATATTTTTAAAAGATTTATTAGAGTAAATAATATAATTTATTTATTAATAAATAAAATTTTATATTAAATTTATATAATAAAATATACTTATATATATATATATATTAAGTAATAAAATTTAAAGGGTTCATTTAATATCATAAAGATAATATTATAGGTATTATTAAAGTAAGTTATTACACGTAGTAAAATATGTTTGTATCACATATTTATTTGATAAAATAATATCTATAATGATAGTAAGTAAAAGATGTATTATTTTGTAATAATAATTATTATTATAAAAATATCAATGATAAATTGCTATAATTACTAAGATGACATTATGATAAAACGATAATTCTAATTATGATAAATTTAATATTTATGATAATTTTTAATATTATCTTTAAAATAATAATTCTATTTAAATTAATAATAATAATGATATTTTATAGTAACAATGACATTTCTATTAAAATGATAATTTTTGTTAAAATGATAGTTTTAATACTAACGATACTTTTAATAATAATAGTAATGATAAAAATAATAAGAACGATAATTTTATCTAAATCAATATCTTATAATATTTTAATTTCATCATGATACTCTTACTCATTATTTCGTAATCGTTTCGTTTAATAGCTTTTAATCGTCTTTTATATCGTGTTCATAATAATGATAATAATAGTAATCAAAATAATTAGGTGTTACAAATATTTGTTTTAATTACACTAATATTAATAATGATAGTTACTATAACATTATTAACGATAATACTAATAATTATCTTAATGATAATATAGTAATAATTATAATAACAATAACAATAACCATTTTTAAATAATGATATATATATTAATAATGATAATAATAATAATAATAATAATAATAATAATACTAATAATACTAATAATAATAATAATTGGATAATAATAATAATACTATATATAACTTTAACGATAATAACGATAGTAATAATAAAAAAAATAACAATTTTTAATGATAAATCACTTTTATTGATAAAGATAATAATAATGATAATAATAGGATAAAACTAGACCGACGATAAAAACGACGATAATAATAATCATTTTTAATAAAAATATCGAAAATTCAATTGATTATAACTTCTAATCCGTTCATCAAAACCATTCGATATCTAAAGGAAAAGTTCTTAATTTTTCGCTAGCTTTCCAAGGACATGCATATCTTATACCTTATCTCAACCGCAAGTGTAACTAATTCAAGATTCAACCTAACCTGTCTAAGGGCAATATCAAAAGTACAAGCATGCATAATCCTAAATACTCGAGCACTAGTCAGGGATACACTATTAGTATGTAAACGTTAAATTATGAGTACTCACGTATCAATATTGAGATTCAATATTGCAGGAAAGGTACGTAGACGCAACGAAAATGATAAACACTATATTGACCTCACGAGCATACCCATGAACCATACTCAATCACCTCCATAGCTATAACCCATAATTTACTTAATCCTATCCTACTCGAAAAACAATTTCAAAATCACTCGGACAGCACTCCGTCGTAATATTTTATGTATACTAATAATATCTTGAAATAATACGGAGTAAATATATATATGTTAATCGATTGAGAGAGTTTAGAGAAAAATATTTTCAAGTTTCTATGAAATAATGAAACCTATTGAAATCTGTTTATAATAGATTTTTGAATTATTAAAGTGAATTATTAAAGTATGAATTATTAAAGTATGAGTTATTAAAGTGAATTATTAAAGTATGAATTATTAAAGTGAATTATTAAAGTTAAATTAAAGTAAAAATAAAGTAAAGGTAAAGTTTAAGTATAGTAAAAGTATAAAACTATGTACGTATAATACGCGTATAAATATATATAATATTAATTTAAATCTTTATATATATTTAATAAAATAAAATATAAATATCGTTATCTTTATCATACTAGTTAAGTAATGAGTTGTCAAAAGTGGTTCTAGATATTTATTAAAGTTATATACGTTTTAATAATAAAGTTCTTTTTAAACTGAAAACGTTTTTATACGTTTGAAACTAAATAGATCAATCGAGTCTTTATGAGATTCAATCTTTCACTATCCTTTGTCTAGTTCTCAATGATTGACAATTTGTTCTTATTTATAAATCACTTTACCATTTTCCGAATATTGTTAAAATGGAAATATTTCTCAAATCAACGTGGGCCTTTCAACAGAGACTTGTAATCATAATTCAATATATATGATAATTCAATCATTTGATCTTATCTTCTAATTCCATTGATAAACATTTTGAAACAGATACAATCATATAAAGTATTTAATCTAATATTTTGTTTAAGTTTCAAGTTATAATATATATACACATATACATATATAATCATATTCGTTTAATGGTTCGTGAATCGTTGGAACTTGGTCGAGGTTGAATGAATGTATGAACATAGTTTAAAATTCTTGAAATTTAACTTAACAAATATTGCTTATCATGTCGAAAACATATAAAGATTAAAGTTTAAATTTGGTTGGAAATTTCCGGGTTGTCACAGTTTATGCAAAATAACAAGATCGAGCAAATAAATCACATATTCATGCTAGACTCGAGCCATAGACACTAACTAACACACTTTTAAGTTTAAAGGTCTAATTTAAGAAAATTAGAAATTTTGAAAAGCTTACCCCAAGCTATGAAATTGGTAGCAAATTGAAGAGGATGATGCAAGGATAACAAATATGTAGTTTGTTTTGATGTTTGATTGCTAGATTGGATTTAGATGATGAATTAGTGAATTGGGTGTTTGAGAGTAAAAATGGAAGTAGTAGAGAAAGAGAGATGAGATTGAATGAAATGAGTGGTGGTGGTGGTGGGTGACTAGTTGACCTAGTCAACTAGTTTGCCCACTTGGCAACTCTAGTCCCTCGATTTTGAAAGCGAGTGCGTGAATTAACCGAACGAATTATTTTAAACACGCAAGAGTAAACGGAAGATGTTATAATCCAATAACGGGAATATTAAGAACGTTAGTTCTCGAAAGGTACGAATTTAGATAACAAAAGATATTATATAAAAAACGGGCGTTAGAATGAATTAACGGAAAAAGTCAGGTTGTTACACTCCGCTTCGACACTGGAAGGAGAGGGCGTGAGTTGCTGCTTTGATGATCATGACAAAAGGTTATTTTCAAGAAAAACACAATAACCGGAGGTAGATCATCTGGTAGTTGGGCAACCAGCCCAATTGGCGTATAACTGTAAGCCAAGATTACTGGTACTCCGAATATAGCTAATGATCCATTTCAAAGCATGCATGTGTTGTTCCCGAGGATCATGCATGAAGAGACAGATCTGCTGAACATCATATGAGATGTCGGGTCGAATGAATGTGAGATACTGCAATGCGCCTGCAAGGCTCCAATAGAGAGTCGTGTTCTTGACAGGAGGATCATGACTAGTAAGCTTGGCACCTGGTTCAATCGGGGTCCTGCAGGGATGGCAAGTGGGCATTCCAGCCCGCTCAATAATCTCGGTAGCATATTGCCTCTGAGAGAGGAACATTCCAGATGTGGTACGATTTGCGTGGATCCCAAGAAAGGAGTTCAAGGGGCTCAAATCAGTCATAGCAAATTCCTTATGTAACAAAGATATAATCCACTGAAGTAAACCAGTAGACGAAGCAGTCAACACAATATCATAAACATATAAAAGAAGATAAGCTTTATCAAATCCCTGACGATAAATAAAAAGCGATGTATCATAGCAGCTTTGATGAAAACTAATCCGCTGGGCATATCCCGCAAAACGCTGAAACCAAGCACGAGGGGCATGCTTGAGGCCATATAGAGATTTTTGCAATAAGAAGACATGATCCGAGTATCTAGAATCGTAAAACTCGGGAGGCTGATACAAATAGATAGTCTCAAAAATATGTCCATGTAGAAAAGCGTTCTTGACATCTAGCTGATGGACATGCCAGTGTCTAGAAACCGCTAAACTAAGAACTGTACTTATAGATGTCGGTTTAACAACCGGACTAAAAGTCTCATCACAATCAATGACAACCTGCTGGCTTCAACATGGAAACACCTGATCCCTTTCACTTTACCCAATTCCTTTCATTTTGTGACCTTCAAGTTTCAAT
Organism: Rutidosis leptorrhynchoides; assembly: GCF_046630445.1. NCBI lineage: Eukaryota > Viridiplantae > Streptophyta > Magnoliopsida > Asterales > Asteraceae > Rutidosis > Rutidosis leptorrhynchoides. The sequence goes on along the minus strand of NC_092334.1, from coordinate 184,134,936 downwards.
CTCCTAAATTATTAACAAAACTTCCACCTTTTGCCACCACCATGACGGAAGATTTCGGCAACTTTGTGGAACACGAATTTTAAATCAGATTTCATGACGACAGATTATAAGGTGGCTTTTTGTTTCCTTTATCATTAGTGAACATCCTGCAATGTGGTATAACTTTTTGATTATCAGTATCTTTTTTATGTTTCATTTCTTTTAGTTAATGGGTTATATGTATCAACAAGCCATTCTTTTATTGCTATGAATTGGATCTGTTTATTAATTGTTTAAAAAAATTGCAATTCGCCATATACTGCGAGCAATACGATGACCAAAAGTTAGTGTGACAACCCGTAAATTTCCGGCAAAATTTAAACAAAAATCTTTATATGATTTCATTTAACATCGACTAATTCCGACGATTCACGAACAATTATTTGTAAATAATTACGCATTAATTTGATATATTAATATTATTATTATTAATATCCTTTTTAAACAAGATATCAATAATTAATATCTTTATTATCAGTATTGTTATTATGAATAAAAAAAGTATTGACAAATATTCTTGGAAAAGTAGTAAATCAATTTGTTTATTTTAAATATATATATATATATATATATATATATATAAATCCTTAAAATAAATGATTTTTTTTAATAAAATAAATAAATTACTTTTTAATTAAAAATTATAATGGAAAACTACTTTTATTATTCTATTTTGTGCATTATCCCATGACCTAACATTTAATACTTTTGAATTTTAAAATCTCATTAAAAATTAAAATATTTCTTTTTCTTTTAATTATTTTATTCTTTTTACCTAATTTTTTCAAGTATAAATACCCCTCATTTCTCATTCAAACTCACATCAAAAATTTCTCTCATTCTCTCTTTGAAGAATTACTACTAGTAAGTATTCTTTTCTTACTTTTTACTTTTTAATTTTACTTTTTACTTTTTACTTATTACTTTTTACTATTTACTTCAGTTTATTATTTTTTTACCGAAACATGTAAATAATGTTATAAATTATATGCAATTAAAATTAAAATAAATAACATGTTATAATTAGTAATATATGTTACTAAAAATTATAAAAGTATTTTTATGAATTAATATATAGGAGTTATAATTAAAATCGAATTAATGAATATATATGTATATACGCACCTAACGTGAAGGTTATAATTAAAGATATCGTATAAAGACTACAAACATCGCCGCTACTTGTGGCCTAGGGTGATCCTTGTTACCATTATGGGACTCTTGTGGATCTCGAATGCCAAGACTTAGATTCTGGTCAAGAGATCCTGGGCCGCTCGGTAACAATAGATCATTCGAGTGACTTGCATGTTAGCGATGAAGTTTGGACGAGATTGTACAACATCTTTGTTAAGAATTATAACCCGAACATTCTTAAACTAGAAGCTTACTATAAGTGGAAGTTTTTCATAGTAGGTTTCTAAAAATAGAAACTTTTGAGAAACAGAAAATTTTCTCGAAAACCGTCACTGTCAATATAGTTGCTATATTAATAAACGTACTTTATGTCAAGTTAGACATTAACTAATCAAACGTTATACCTCAAGGTTGATATCCAGATCACTTACTTGCTTTACTTTCCTTCTTGCGTGGAATACTTCAACTGCTATTTAATGTGAGTTCATCTGCTCCCTTTTTATATATTTTTGGGCTGAGAATACATGCGCAACTTTTATAACTGTTTTACACGTATCAAATATTAAACTGTGATATGTTGGGCTATGACCAGCAAGTCCCCAACCGACAAGTATAAACGATAACTTGTACGGGGCAAACTTGAAAGTCTAGTCTAAATATCAGTACCAACTATTAAACTGTGATATGTTGGCCTATGACCAGCAAGTCCCCAACCGACAAGTATAAACGATAACTTGTACGGGGTAAACTTGAAAGTCTAGTCTAAATATTAGTACCAACTATTAAACTATGCTATACCCGGCTATGTCCGACTAAGTCCCTACAGTGATATTTTTAATTGCTGCGGTATTCTTAATTATTGGGGATAGGCCTATCGGGAGTAACGTCCCCGATACATTTGACTAAGTCTTTGTATTACTTGATAATGAAATTAAACGACAAGGACATAACAACTTGTCATGGGGCAAACAACGTTTAGTCTAAATATCACGCACTGGCATAACTTTTTGATCCTGCGGGAGATCAACTTTTGGATCTTGCGAGATCTACTTTACAAACTAAATCTTGTGGTCTAACACTATTACTGAAATCAATATTTATGACAAACCTATGAACTCACTCAACCTCGTGTTGACTTTTTAAACATGTTTATTCTTAGGTACTTAAATATTGCTTCCGCTGTATATCTACTGCTTTGATGATGATTGCTTGCTATGCTTGGAGTCTTCATTACATATCATATCAATTAAAGACATATTTATCTTCCGCTGCAAAACTCAACAAAATGTCTCATGTAGAGTCGTTCTCGTTTATACAACTGTGATTTGATATAATTAGTCACAATTACCCCAGGCCCTATTTGGGGGTGTGATAGTTAGGGTTTCCTTTTTATACTGATGCTATTTTTTTTATAATATAGATCTTTCTGAAATCAAATTTTAATATAATATACAGTTTGTAAGGTATTAAACCATCTCATTATGCTTTATTTTAGTGCAGAACTCCATTGTGGTTGATTTAGTATATATGACCTATAAGTTTTGGAACTTTTGATGTGACCAAATGGGTACACTTTACAAGGTCCTTTTAATGAAATTGACATTCTTCTTTATAATGTGTAGGTGTTAACAACGAAATGACATTAAATCGACGGTGCTTCTTTGATACTTAGCTGACAATGAATTTACAACGCCTCTTCTCGGTATTTATGTAACATGTGAGTTTTTGTGTTCTAAACTTTATGCATATTATAATTTGCAACCCATTAAAAATATATTTATGTGAAGTAAAGCAGTAAAAAGGGTTGTCGGATCTTTCATATAGTTTGGCAATCTTTGACCCATATGACCCATTCCATGTTTACTCAAATATTTGATGGATTTTACATGAATTAAAATGATATTCTTTTCTTATTGTAGGACATTAATGAACTTTTGAATCAAATTTAGAATCAGTCCTTCAACTTTATTATTAGTAACGCTATATATATGATTTTCCCTAAAAGTATAAGACCGTGGTACATTTGGAATGTACGTCCATCTTTCAAATGTTTCTTTTAATCTATAAAACTTTTCATGTATCTGATGTATACAAAAACATATAATATTTTTTAGACAATCGTGGCGTGCGGGCTGCAAACTTGGAGTGATAATGCTAAAAAAAACATGTTTTAGTTTGTGATAACGATTTACAAATTTCAACAAATTTGCATCAAACTTGCATTAGGTGTACCACATAATAATTATTTAGACTGACCATTTGGTTTAAGCCTGCAAATTACAAGTAAAGAGTGTATGATTTACATATAGAAGATTAGTTGTCATAGTGTTCTATATATGGAAACAAAGAGTTAAAATGCAGAATGTTATGTATGTTCTTGCAATATCTGTAGTTTTGAAACTTGGATCATAAAAGAATGGATGGTCACATTGGTTTGGCTAACTCTTTAGTTATATAAAACATAGCGAGTTATATATATATTTCATTGCGACTATTCTATCTATAACTCAAAAGAATAATTGTGTGATTAACTCAATTAATTATGCACGGTTATTTTATCCTCTCGTGCGTCGGGCTCTAAAACCTAGTATGTATGTATGTATATGTATATATATATATATATATATATATATATATATATATATATATATATATATATATATATATATATATCTGATATATAGATATATACATATGTATACATATGTACATATGTATACATATGTACATATGTATATATATATACCCTAGTATATATATATATATATATATATATATATATATAGAAGATTAGTTGTCATAGTGTTATATATATATATATATATATATATATATATATATACATGTATATATATCATATATATATATACACATATATAAACACACATATACACACACACACACACACACACACACATATATATATATATATATATATATATATATATATATATATATATATATATATATATATATATATGGCAAAGAACAAGCGCTAAGAGGGTCTTTTGGAATAAGGGATAAGTAAATTTGTTTTTTAATAACATTAAAATTAGAGTTTAAATTTCATTTTTTTAAATTTCTGCGGTTAGTATTTACTGTTTAAAATATAAAAATAATAGTTTTTTATTTTTTTCGCAGCTTGTTGATACTGCCTATTTTACACATGTTTTTATATATCTTTTATAGGTAATATTTGTGTTAATTTTAATATATTTTGGTCAATTCATGAACTTTCGAAACTTAATTATGTTGGAATTGATTTCAAGTATTTGGTCAAAAAATGAGGTTTTGGAGCTAAAAAGATGATTGCTGCATGAGGTTTAGATTCTGGTTCACGCGTCTCCATGGTTTTGGCCATATCTCGGTCAAACCGACTCAGATTGAGGTGAAGATGTCCATAACTCAGAGCTCTACAACTTTCAATTTTTGAGTTTGCTGTGAAACAGGGGGCAAGCGGCGCTTCCAAGGTAAAAGATCCTCTTCTACGCTAAAAATGTTTCTGACATTTGGAGTAAGCGGTGCTTGAATAGGGCAAGAGGTGCTTTGGCGGCCCGTCAGACCTGACACATGCGTGAAAAAGCCTATTTACAAAGAGATCTACAATACTTTCTTGTATTGTAAATCAAACAACTCGATGATAGTATTTTTTATAAGTCTAGATAAATGTATCAATGATATGTTAAAATTTTTTTATTCTAACTTGTATAAAAGACATAGAGACACCCATGCATGCAACAATCAAAATTGATGATAACCCTAATGGTAAGTCAGTCAATATCACTGAATATAGATGTATGGTTGGTTCTCTACTCTACCTTACAGCCAACAGACCGGATATCATGTTTGTCACATGTCTATGTGCCAAATATCAAGTTGATCATAGAGAGTCAAATCCGTTAGCAGTCAAAAGAATATATAGATATCTAAAGGGTACTCCCAAACGTGGACTCTTGTATTCTAGAGACCAAGATTTTAATCAAATGGGGTATTCAGATGCAGACTTTGCAGGTTGTAAAATACATAGGAAAAGTACAACTAGAGGTTGTCAATTACTGGGCTGAAGGCTAGTCAGTTGGACCAAATAGAAGCAGAACACAATGCCAACATCTACTGTTGAGGATGACTATGTCTCTGTTGGTAGTTGTATTGCTCAAATACTGTGGATACAAAGCAAGCTGAAGGACTATGATATATATGTCACAAAAAGAAGTAGAAAACTGTTTTGCTCTGACGTTTTTCATCTGTGTTTGAATGTAATTTCTCACTAAGGTTTGTTGATTCTTCCTACTTAATGTTTGCTTAATGTTTACTCTATTTGTGATCAATAGTTTGTTTTTCATTTTTTATATGGTTGCTGATTGTGGTATAAGTTTTGTTCATGCTTTTAAACGGTTTCTTTAATTGAGAAATGTTTTTTTCTTTAAATTGCTTAATTCTCATGTTTTTTGTGTATGCGCAATGTTTTCTGAGTAACTGCATGATATTGTAAATGATTGTATAATGGAGAGTCAAAAAAAGCAAAGAACGCGACATGTTACATGATACATTGTATTCTATTAATGTTTTTACTACTTTCATTTGGTTAAGCTGCTACTACACAATTACTACCTGAGAACCTCATGACTATTTTCATTGACTTTCCAGGTAGTAGAAAATTTGCAGAAATTCCAACATTAGAGATGACAGACGACACTGTTAAGATCCAGAAATAATAAAAAAAGATATTCGTTATTAAGTCTGTCGTAGCAAAACCAGAAAATTACAAGGTTAGTTCACTAGCCAATGATATTCTCTCAGTTTACGAAACTCACGTGCGGAAGAACCAATGGGCCAATAGACTTAAACAGAGAATGGCATTATAATGTATGCAACCTATGTAAAAAAAACTAATTGGCGACTGCTCATCGCTCAAATGCCACGACCATGGCCGCCATACCTTATGATAGAAAATTCCATAAAATTTATTGCTGTTCAATTCTAAACGTTTGACCCGTTTGATATAAAACATAAGCAAATCAGCAAATTCGTAATCTTATGGGTAGGCATGACCACCTTTACATTATACTTTGATATTGTTTTTTCAGTCCATGCCATTTGGTTTTACAGTGGACTACTCAATGGAGTTGCTACCAAAAACTATTCTTTGAGCAATGAAGTGTTGTTGCATATTTACTTTTTGTAATGAATGGTTGTTCATCTGGTGATGGGGTTGGAAGTGTTTTAAGTACTCCCATTGTAATTTCTCCACATATAGATGCTTAAATTTTTTTCGTTGAGTTATTGATAGCAAATATATTAATAAGTGGTTTAAAAATAATATTTTGACAGTAGTTCATTTTTTCGGATCTCATTAAAAGAGGTTAAGACCTTTTAATCATATCAACAGCCTCTATGTGTTTTAAAAACATTGCTCGTTTTAGTATTCACTTCTGTTTACTTTAATTTAGCTTTATTTTGTAAGTGCATTTTTGCATTTAGAATTGGTCTATTCGTTACACATGTCATGTTTGCCGCTAGCTCATGCCGGACCAGACACTTTAGATGCACGCATGATAATTCACATTAAACATTGCTACTAGACTTAGGAAATAACTTTGACATGTCCGACATTCACACACACTCTACACTGCTATGTAAAAAGAGTGAGTAACTTAAACTTTCTGGGAACCCGGTGACTCACAGTTATGTAAACTTGCGCGTCAAGGAGTTAGATCAGTCAATAGCCGAGTAAGTAACGCTCACAATCACCTACAACCTACATTTACTCCATAATTATCAGTTCCCCATACTACATTTAGCTATCACTATTTCTGTTACTTATTTGTAGAATGGTTTAGTCTTTTTTTGAGTATGTGCATGATGTATTATAATTTCTTTCTTCTTATCATGGTTTTACACCATATCATTATTTGTATTGATTTTCGCTAATATTGCTAATTGGTCAAGTATATAGTATTTTTATTTAGACATGGGTGATTCTAATCGTGTACGCATTCACTGTAATGCGCTATTCTGGTATGAGGAACATCTTAAATCACATTTAGAAATTGTCGCCTTCACTATCATCGACGTTGTGGGGATGGTCCTGTAATCCCCTTTTCGCTAACCATTTGGTAGTCGAATCGTATTCACGAATTGCTTTTAGAAATTGTCGCCTTCACTATCATCGATGATGGTGTTTTTAACAAACCACTAAACTACTGAACTTACCGCTGCAATGTCTACTAACCATTAACTGACTCACATCCGAAATACAGGTAGGGGTCAGAGATGTGGTTTTGGTTAACAAGGGTGACAATGAATTTGGTTAAGCTTCACAATTTTTTAAGAAAATTAAGTCTTATTGTACAATGATATGATTGGTTATGATTTTAAGATGGTTAAAAACAGAGAATTTGCTAAACTTTTGAGGAAAAAAGTAGAAAATTTGACTAAGCTTGTTGATACATAAAGTAGTTGACTGGATGCAATTGAAAGGTATTTACTTCTATTTTATTTTGATTTATTTTTAAACTGTTTTGAATAGACTATAATGTTAAATTTTTTAGTTTTTTTCATTTCCCTGGATATTCTTCATCCTTTCCGTTTTCTATTGTTTAGAAACAACATAACGGAACTATAGGTTGCTAATGTACATGTACACCTACAATGCAATAAAGTTTCATAAATGAATGTATTGTTGGATATTATTGATCCTTTTTTTCTTTCATGAATAGGACGTCTCAAACTAGAGAAGTTTTCACAATTATATGAAGATGTCATGATTCACCAGTATAACATAAAGAACTTAAAAAGTAATTGTATGATGTTTGTTTGAACTGTGGAATGATGTCTCATTAACCTAATGTATTGATACTAGAATTAATTATCATTGACAATCGTTTATCTCATTTGCTTAGTAGGAAAGGTGCAAAGATGGAATTATGTATCCAATTTAGTTTTTTTTATGTTGGTTCAGTTGTAGTGATTTGGTTGAATTGGGAATTATGACCCATTTGGGACATAAGGGTTTACTTTGACCAATATGCGTGATTTTGAAACACAAAAGCCACCAACACATCCAATATGCCATTTTAGACTTAAGGGTATCCATTGAGTCAACCCAGGTCAGCTAGTTAAGTTTTGGTTTATCTATAAGAACATTTTACCATCCATGTAAATGTGCCAAAAATGAATCTCGAGCCTTCGTCATTATTTAGACACAATACTTATTTTCTATAAATGTTATCTGCTGTTGATATTTAAGAAGGTTATTTTTTTCAGATGTTCCTGGTTAATAAGGTAGCTAATATGATGTTTTTCTTTGGTGGTGGACACTCAAGTACTCTTGGTGGTAAAACTCTTAGTAAGTTGCTGGATACATTGAATACACATAAGCAATTACTCAAGTTCTGAAGTGGAGGTGCCTAATTTTCATGTCAGACTATATAGTGTTAATTGTATGAGACAATTTGATAGAAAATTTGGAGATTGTGACATTATTATTGAATCAATGGTGGCCTTCCTAAGCGTGTTAATAAGGTACGTCCATCATACTAAAATACGCCTGCCATGTTATTGTGGGGCTGTAGAGCCACTACTATAACATCAAAGAGCGGACATGTAAAGGCATGTGTGTGTGTGTATATATATGTGTGTGTATATATATATATATATATATATATATATATATATATATATATTGAAACGTTTATGTTGTTATCTTATTTATTTTTCATTACTTATATGAATTATACTTTTAGAGTTGCAGATACTTTCATTGTACGTATCCACATTTTTATGATTTTATATTCTTTGAATGCACATACTTTGTAGCTGGGTTTTACACACGAGACGACTGTCACTATCTATGTACAAGTGTACCACTACTACATATTACAGTATATTGTATATATGTTATCTATGCAATGGCACTTTTGTTAACAAAAAAAAAAGTATAGACACTACAACAACAATATGCAAGCCATATCTATGCGTTGATTGTAATCGCCACTAATGTTACAAAATGTTAGTACTATACATGCCGCAGCAACGTGCGATCAGAATTTTACTAGTTAGTACTATTATTATTATTAATGTTATTAAATATAATAATAATTATTGTTATTATTTTTATTAGTATGATTATCATTTCATTGTTATTGTTATTGTTATTGTTATTGTTATTGTTATTGTTATTGTTATTGTTATTGTTATTGTTATTGTTATTGTTATTGTTATTGTTATTGTTATTGTTATTATTATTATTATTATTATTATTATTATTATTATTATTATTATTATTATTAGATTGGGGTTCAAAATATATCTTGTATACTATAAATGTTATCGAGTGCAATAGAATTATTCAAAGAGAAATATTCCTTTTTATGGTATCAGAGCTATAATCTGTTCTCAATTCCTTCTTTACTTTTTCTTCCCTTTCAACCCTACTTACCTCAATATACGACAATTAATTTTTTTTCCTCATGAAATTGTGGTTGTTAAGCAAGAATAGTAATAGCATAAATAAATTGATATTCACTTGAACATTTTGTTATCCCACGTGTCTACCTTGTTAGCTTCATCATCATTTTTTTTTATTTTTATTTCAACACAAGTGATATTATTAGTCTATTGAAAAAAAAAAGACCAATTATAGTTAAGGTTCACCGCCATTTTAAAGTTCTTTCGGTATATTACAGGCTATAAAGTTGTTCGTATAATTTGATGTTTTTTTATTTGACTATTTATGATTTCCGCAAACAAAATATATACATATCTTAAATATAAAATATAAATACAATAACAAGTCAAAAAAATTAATTTAACTCAATCATATCAATACCTAAAAGTGTTTCTTTCCAAGAAAATTGATTAAATCAAATTACCACCACTCAGACTCAGACACCTAGAGTAGATATGGAGTCCTAATTGGCAATATCTTCATTTATATTATGCAGAGACAAATTTTCAGATTTGCATCTACCCATATACTCCGTAGTTTCTGTTGTAAGGCCAAAAGCCAAAAATGATGTTGGTGTAATTTTTATTAGATTGTACTATTAATTATTAGCTTGTATTTGTAAATATATTAGTTTAACCCAATTTTATAGTGATTAGAGTTTAAAATATATCTTGTACACTATAAACGTCATCAAGTGCAATAAAATTATTCACAAAGAAATATTTCTCTTTATGGTATCAGAACCATAATCTTTTCTCCATTCGTTCTTTACTTTTTCTTCTCTTTCAACCTTATTCCTTCTTTACTTTTGACTTCATCATCATTTTTATATCTTTATTTCAACAGAAGTGGTTTTAATATTCTATTAAAAAATAAAAAGAAAAAAGAGACCAGTTGTAGCTTAGGGTTACCGCCAATTCAAAATTCTTTAGGTATATTACAGGCTCTAAAATTGTTGGTATAATTCAATCTTTTTTCTTTAGCGATTTATTATTGTTGAAAATGTTGAGCAACAACAGCAAGGATTATGTTCAATATTGTACCAAACATGGTTGGGCTTATCCCCTTTCTATGGCCTTGGCAATCAGGCTATTCACGAACACAAGCCTCATATTTTTCTGTTGGACAAAATCAGCTACAATTATGGTCTATTAATTCAGTGTTTTTGGACTTAGTATGAATGGTGGGTATCATCAAGAATTTACTTCGTGTACTCCTCCGAACTCGATTGATGATAGTTGGTATATGGATACTGGGACTTATGCTCATCTTTCCTTGAACACAGGTAAACTCGATACTGATTTTAATAAAAGTATTATACCATCGGTTATTGTTGGTGACGGTTCTACCATATCTTTGTTACACCCAACATTACGAAAAACCTAATTTCTGTCACGTTACCAAAACCTTACCAACCACTGCACCTACATAATATCCTTGTTATACCCAACATTGTGAAAACCTAATTTCCTCCAAACAAATTAATAAAGATAACAAATCCACTATTAAATTTGACGAATTTGTTTCTCTGTAAAGGAGGCTAGGACTAGACATACTCTCCTGCTATGTGATAGTGATGTAACCTTTATCATGTCACTTCATCTAACGTATCTAACATTTCTTTACTACTTCAAGTCAACCTCTTTGGCACAATCTCTTGAGACAACCGGGCAATCATATCTTAAGTACTTTAGTTTCTCGTGGTTTCTTTAACTGTAATAAACATCCAGTTAAAACCTTATGCCATGAGCACCAATTAGAAAAACATATTAAATTACCGTTATCTAATTCTACATCTGTTGTTTCTAAACCAATTATAATAATACACTCTGATCTATGGACATCTACCATTGTTATTGCAGTGATTATAAATATCGTATGTTATTATTAGACCACTTTACACATTTTTTGTTAATATACCCTCTTCACACGAAATCTGTAGCATTTTCTAAATTCTTAAACTTTCACGCATATGTCAAAAATCAATTCAATACAACAGTCAAAGCCCTCCAATGTGACAAGATGGTGGGGGTGAAAATCTCCTTTGCCAGAATTTCTTCCACAGTCCTTTAACCGGATACAATACAAATCGATTACACCAACATTACTTTCTTTACCTTGGACAAGAAAAGGTCAAAATCTCATTTGCTAGAATTTTCTCTTTGGCATGAGGAAAAAAAACACAGTCACCACATTTTTCACTCTAAGAGAGCTGACTTCTATGGCATTAAAGTTGCTTAACTCTGGAATTATCCTCAAAGGACTAACGCTTTTTCCATCTTCTCTAACGATCATCAATGCACGCTTATAAAGTTTAACAACCACTTCCTTTCCCCTATCTTGACTTTTCCACCTTATGTTTGCTTCCATCCCTATATTCACCAATTTGAATGAAAGGACTAGGATATACTCCTCGTTGGTATTAAACCCGAATTTCTTTGACAACCTCCTAAGATCAGCAATTTCTTCTGAAATTTTTTAAAATATCGTTAAACATATATACATCTTTTACTAACCAATTAATTATTATTATTATTATTATTATTATTATTATTATTATTATTATTATTATTATTATTATTATTATTATTATTATTATTATTATTATTATTATTATTATTATTATTATTATTATTATTATATTATTATTATTATTATTATTATTATTATTATTATTATTATTATAATATTAATATTAATAATAATAATAATTTTAATATTAATATTAATATTAATATCATATACACTATATATGTCATTGAGTGCAGCGGAATTATTCATAGATAAATATCTCCCTGAAAAGTTTTAGCCTTTCTCAAGACACTTTTTTAGAAAAAGACTATTTTTTTTCTCTTTTCGAATAGTAAATTTTATATATAATCAATTAGAAAATCTTGATAAATATCAAAATAAAAAATATTTATCAAGCATGTTTTTATTGAAATATTAGAATTAAAATTGTAGTCGCTTAATGCGAAAAGAAATAATTTATTAAAAGTATATGGTAATAAAAGGATATGTTTTGAAAGTGTTATATTTGTTCTTTGTATTGAAAGTGCTCATATATTGCAAATTGGATGTTAATAAAAGAATATGTCAAAAAAGTGTTATATTTGTTCTTTGTATTTAAAGTGCTGATATATTGCAAATTTGAATATTTTATTTATAAATTTTGTCTAGTAATGAGAAAGATATTAAGGTAGTAGTAATATAGAGAAATCAATTAATAAATTTATTGTTGATCAAGTGGGTAAAATGAGTAGAAAATTTAAATCATTCAACATTCAATCAACTGGACTTTACATTTATAGTCACTTCTTCGTTAACTTCCTACTATTCCACTCACCCACATACATGAGATTCAGTCCACATATTATACCAATTCAACATATACTACCCACTCATATTAATCATACACTTCTATTAAATAAATATAGACTATTAAATACTTAATAACCAAACTTAATAATTCAAACTTCTTCCATGTAACGACTCAAACTTGCTTCGATACAAACTCAAGAAATATTAAGTCCTTCAACCCGATACAATACAAACTGATTACACCAATATTACTTTCTTTTTCCTTGGACAAGGATTGGTCAAAATCTCCTTTGCTAGAATTTTCTCTTTAGCATGAGCAAAAAACACAGTCACCTCACTCTTCACTCTAACAGAGCTGACTTCTATGGCATGAACGTTTCTTAACTTTGGAATCATCGTCAAATGACTAAGACTTTTTCCATATTCTCTAACGATCATTAAAGCACGCTTATAAAGTTTGGCAACCACTGTCTTTCCCCTATCTTAACCTCTCAACCTTAAGTTTGTTTCCATCCCTCTATTCACCAGGTTAAATGAAAGGACTGAGATATCCTCCTCGTTGTTATTAAACCCGAATATTTTTGACAACCTCCTAAGATTGGCAATTTCCTCTGAAAAATTAAAAAAATAACGTTAAACATATATACATCTTTTGATAACCAATTACTTAAACCAAACCTATTTAAGTACCTGCTAAAAAAATTCTTATTATTATTATTATTATTATTATTATTATTATTATTATTATTATTATTATTATTATTATTATTATTATTATTATTATTATTATTATTATTATTATTATTATTATTATTATTATTATTATTATTATTATTAGTACTAGTATTATTATTATTATTATTATTATTATTATTATTATTATTATTATTATTATTATTATTATTATTATTATTATTATTATTAGTACTAGTATTATTATTATTAGTATTATTATTATTATTATTAATGTTATTATTATGAATATAATAAAATTTATTTTTATTATTTTACTAGTATGATTATTATTATTATTATTATTATTATTATTATTATGATTATTATAATTATTATGATTATTATTATTATTATTATTATTATTATTATTATTATTATTATTATTATTATTATTATTATTATTATTATTATTATTAGATTGGGGTTCAGAATATATCTTGTATACTATAAATGTCAGCGAGTGCAATAGAATTATTCAAAGAGAAATATTCCTCTTTATGGTATCAGAGCTATAATCTTTTCTCCATTCCTACTTTACTTTTTCTTCCCTTTTAACCCTACTTACCTCAATATACGACTATCATATTTTCTTTCTCATGAAATTATAGTTGTTAAGCAAGAATAGTAATAACATAAATAAATTAATATTCACTTGAACATTTTGTTATCCCACGTGTCTACCTTGTAAGCTTCATCATCATTTTTTTATTTTTATTTGAACACAAGCGGTATTATTAGTCTATTGAAAAAAACAAAAAAGACCAATTGTAGTTAACATTCACCGTCATTTCAAAGTTCTTTTGGTATATTACATGCTCTAAAGTTGTTCGTATAATTAGATCTTTTTTTCTTTAACTATTTATTATTGCCGCAAACAAAATATATACATATGTTAAACATAAAATATAAATACAATAAAAAGTCAAAGAAAACTAATTTCACTCGATCATATCAATACCTAAAAGTGTTCCTTTCCAAGGATATTAATTAAATCAAAGCACCACCACTCACACTCACACACACACACCTAGAGTAGATATGGAGTCCTAATTGGCAACATCTTCATTTGCTTTAAGCAAAGACAAATTTTCAGATTTTGCATGTAATCATATACTCCGTATCTTTTCTGCTGTAAGGCCAAAAGCTAAAAATGGTGTTGGTGTGATTTTTATTAGATTGTATTATTAATTATTAGCTTCTATTTGTAAATATATTAGTTTAGCCCAATTTTATAGTGAGTCTGACCTAGTTAGAATTTAAAATATATCCAGTACACTATAAACGTCATCAAGTGCAATAGAATTATTCACAGAGAAATATTTCTTTTTATGGTATCTGAGCCATAATCTTTTTTCCATACCTTCTTTACTTTTTCTTCCCTTTCAACTCTATTCCTTCTTTACTTTTGGCTTCATCATCATTTTTATATCTTTATTTCAACAGAAGTGGTTTTAATATTCTATTAAAAAAATAAAAAGAAAAAAGAGACCAGTTGTAGCTTAGGGTTACCGCCAATTCAAAATTCTTTTAGTGTATTACAGGCTCTAAAATTGTTGGTATAATTCAATCTTTTTTCTTTAGCAATTTATTATTGTTGAAAATATTGAGCAACAACAGCAAGAATTATGTTCAATATTGTACCAAACATGGTTGGGCTTATCCCCTTCCATGGCCTGGGCAATCAGGCTATTCAAGAACACAAGCCTCATATTTTTCCATTGGACCAAAATAGCTACAATTATGGTATATTAATTTAGGTTTTTTGGACCTAGTATGAATGGTGGGTATCATCAAGAATTTACTTCGTGTACTCCTCCGAACTCGGTTGATGATAGTTGGTACATGGATACTGGTCTTATGCTCATCTTGCCTTGAACAAAGGTAAACTCAATACTGATTTTAATAAAAGCATTATACCATCGGTTATTGTTGGTGACGGTTCTACCATATATTTGTTACACCCAACATTATGAAAAACCTAATTTCCATAACGTTACCAAAACCCTACCAACCACTGCACCTACATAATATCCTTGTTACACCCAACATTGTGAAAAACCTAATTTCCTCCAAATAAATTAATAAAGATAAGAAATTCACTATTGAATTTAGTTTCTCTGTAAAGGAGGCTAGGACCAGACATACTCTCATATGATGTGATAGTGATGTGACCTTTACCCTGTCACTTCATCTAACGTAGCTAACATTTCTTTACTACTTCGAGTCAACTTATTTTGCAGAATCTCTTGGGACACCTAGGCGATCATATCTTAAGTACTGTAGTTTCTCGTGGTTTCTTTAACTGTAACAAACATCCAGTTAAAAGCTTATGCCATGTGTGCCAATTAGGAAAACATGTTAAATAACCGTTCTCTCGTTCTACTTCTGTTGTTTCTAAAGCAATTGTAATAATACACTCTAATCTATGGACATCTATCATTGTTAGTGTGTAGGTGATTTTAAATATTGTATGTTATTATTAGACCACTTTACACATTTTTTGTGGATATACCCTCTTCGCACAAAATCTGTAGCATTTTCTAAATTCTTAAACTTTCACGCATATGTTAAAAATCAATTAAATACCACAGTCAAAGCTCTCCAATGTGACGGGGGGGGGGGGGGGGGGGGGAATCTCCTTTGCTAGAATTTCCTCTACAGTCCTTTACCCGATACAATACAAATGGATTACACCAACATTAATTTCTTTTCCTTGGACAAGGAAAGGTCAAAATCTCCTTTGGTAGAATTTCCTCTTTGGCATGAGGAAAAAAACACAATCACCTCATTCTTCACTCTAAGAAAGCTGACTTCTATGGCATGAAAGTTACTTAACTCTGGAATCATCGTCAAAGGACTAACGCTTTTTCCATCTTCTCTAACGATCATCAATGCATGCTTATAAAATTTAACAACCACTTCCTTTCCCTTATCTTGACCTCTCAACCTTATGTTTGCTTCCATCCCTCCATTCACTAGTTTGAATGAAAGGACTAGGATATCCTCCTTGTTGTTATCAAACCCAAATTTCTTTGACAACCTTCTAAGATTGGAAATTTCCTCTGAAATTTTAAAAATATCATTAAACATATATACATATTTTGCTAACCAATTAATTATTATTATTATTATTATTATTATTATTATTATTATTATTATTATAATAATAATATCGTTAAACATATATACATCTTTTGCTAACCAATTAATAATAATAATAATAATAATAATAATAATAATAATAATAATAATAATAATAATAATTCGGGTAAATTTATGTGACGTATGATTTACCCATTATATTTATGTTCTTGACTAATATTACACGAGTAGTGTGAGGATAAACATTTATATATTATTTTACCTTCATCTCATTTTAATCACGCCTTATTAATCTAAATAACTATTTTGTTTTGATTGAAGTTTTGCGTGTACACTGTGGTTATATATATATATATATATATATATATATATATATATATATATATATATATATATATATATATATATATATATATATATATATATATATATATATATATTAGCAAAATATCACTTCTGAGTGATAAATCTGTCAAAGACTTAATATCCATAAATAGATCTTCACTTTAATTAGCTTTCAGCTCTTCAATAAAAGATTTTGTACTACTGGAGATATTAACACGGTCCATGTGTTAAGCGCCATTTTAGATGTCGTTGTGTTAAGCGTTTTTTAAAAATTATCTGTTTCTAACGTAGTTAGTTTTTTTTTGTTCAATAAATTTTTTCGAGTGTAACGGTGCTGTCGGAAAAATTTAACTCGCGGCGAACAGAAAGATACGGGCTGTCGTTGTGTTTAGCGTTTTTAAAAAAGTTTCAGTTTCGAACGTGGTTAGTTTCATTTTGTTCATAAAAATTAATTCGATTCTGACGTTGCCGTCAAAAAAATTTAACTCGTGGCGAGCAGGAAGATACGGGCTGTCGTTGTCTTTAGCGTTTTTTTAAAAATTGTCCGTTTCGGGTATAGTTAGTCCTGTTGGGTTCATAAGATTTTTCCGAGTTGAACGGTGGTCTCGGAAAAATACACTACCTATAAGTTATTTTGCATTAATGATCATAAATTAACTGGGGGCAGCTACCCCCGCCCCTTGCCCCAATTTAGATTCGCCAACGGATGTTATTACCATTGAGGGGACATGATTATAGCCTTTCATTTACTCTCATTTTCCTAATCTTTTCTTCCACATTTCTTTTTCTTCTCTACCTATAAGTTGCTAGAGTCTTTTATAGCTTTATGTAAATGTAACTTAAATTTGAATACATATAATGACACAATCACACAGTACAGAAGTTTTAAAATATAAAAAAACAATATTTATGCTTTAATCCATTTAATCAGTATATATATATATATATATATATATATATATATATATATATATATATATATATATATATATATATATATATATATATAACAGGTGTGTGTGTGTAACAGTCAGAAACCTGTGCTAGAAGTAAGATGACGAGTATGCCCTTAAGTTTGTATACGTGTTATTATATGCTTTTATTTTAATTATATGATTAATGTTATTTTATGGTTTGGTTGAGACCAATTTGTGACAAAGGTCACATAACAGGTTTGTTTATTTAATTTGAACTCTGTTAGGGCCGCCTAACGAAGAGTGTGTTATTAAAAACAACTGTTAAATACCCGTGTGTGTGGGGTATGGGTTTAACCCCAAATAAGTTACTGTTAGTTGCTCAATTCTATCATTTTCCAGAATCATCTTCATCTCTCACACACCTAACTCGTTCTTAAACCTAACCCAAATTCCAAACCCTAGATTCTACCAAATCTTGTTCTTGATTCTTAAATGTGTTGGAAATCAGTAGCAAGTGTTTTCAAGAGTCTAAACAAGGCAAGAACCGTTTGATTTCATGTCCATATTTGCGTAAAAATGGGTTGATTTTGGTGTCAATTTGTACGAATTAGATGTTGTTTATGCTTAAAATTTATGGGTTTATGTCCCAAAATATTTTATAAACAAGATGTAGTTGGTCTTGCGGTCAAAATCGAGTCCAGGATCGAGATTTGGTGGTTTTGGGCGAAAAACGTAAGCTTACTGTTGCTGCTGCTGCAGCTTAAGAACACAGTCGACCAACTATCTCGGATCAGTCAAGCGTTTGTCTACTCAGTCAGCCGTTTTTCTTTTGAAATATAGCCAGTTGTGTGTCTCTAGTAAGTCGACCGTTTATCTACACAGTCAACCAACTATCTATGACAGACTATCGAGTTAGGCAGTTTGTCTATTTTGGGAAAATTTTGTGAAAAGAGCCCGTTTTTAGCCATTATGCTGCCTGTGTATCTAATTTTGATTAGAGCACTATATTAACTTGGTTTATATTATTCTCAGGAAATAAGAACAAGGAAGAAACTCAGAAGTTAGATAGCTGAGCTGTTGGTGGTAATTGGTGAGTGGATCTATCTCCGGATAGAGTTTAAGTAGCATGCCATGCTACTGTAATTTATTCTATTACTATGCCTTATTGTAATATTATTGTCATGTTTAGATAATGATTGCCATGCTAGTTAGATGATTGCATGCTTAATGTGATTGTGTGATATTATGTGCGCACTGTGTTTGACACTAGTCGTTCCTAGGGAGGCTAGGGACTTTCAACCATTGCTAGGGAGATTGTAGTCCATATGAGGTCAACCAATCCAAGGGAGGTTGGGTTCATATCCTGTTATATGTATATTGATTCAACATGGTGGACTATCGGTAGATTCTAGCCTGATCAGCTAGGCTCGTGTGCCCGTACAAGCAACCGATCCTCGTATTGTCTTTACTTGTATGCTAGTTTGTAGATAGTATGTTAGTGATGTTGAATGCATGTTTGGTGCTTAAGCTTATTATGTTAGATAAATTCCATTCAATTAGCCGAGTGCTAATATCCCATATTTCCACCACTACAAGTTTAGGTTCTGTAGTTTAGCTGGGTGATGGAGTTTGAAGACATGTTTGACCAGTGAACTCTGATGTGGACTTTTATGACATGTTTTTTTAATAACTTAATGCCGTTTTGTAGAAAATTCTATTATGACGTGGATTTTATGTAATAACGTAACTTTTGTTGTGATTTAAATAACAAAGGCTTCCGCTGTGAATTAAAAAATGGCCGATGTTAAAAGTTGGTATCAGAGCATAGGTTTGGTAGCAAATGCATGCGTGTATTTTCTTCTCAAACCTTGTGATAAGTCAAACATGTCTGTGGGGTGAAGTTAAGTGAATGTAGGGATACATGTGTACTAGTTGTGACTCAGCTAACTGTTATCCAGTAAGCTTGTGTGTAAGCTGTTTTGTAGAACATGTATAGTAGATCAAGATGGAAACGTAACTCGCCCCAATTCCCCTGGAACATCTTTAGCTTCTGATGAAGGACATGTGCTAGATAAAGGTCCGCATGAACAAATATTGGAATTACAAAGTCAACTACAAAATGCCCTATATCGAATTCGCAGATTGGAACAAGAATAAGTTCAAGAGAACTTGAGTATTAGTGTTCCCAATTACACTACCCTGTTAATGATATATGGTTACCTTGATCCTTCAAATATGTTACACGGGAATGCTCTTCAACAACAAATTTTTCTTCCCCTGTATTCCTTGTCTCAACAATCTCAAATACCACTGCAATTCAACTTGCAGTTCATTAATCAATTGGTGTTCCCCTATCAGATGGCTTTTAGGAAGAGAATGGTAGGATATGTTATGTCGTAACAAAATCAAGAGGTAGGACTGACAAGCTCTAAGTCAAAGAAATATGTGGTAAAGAAGCGGAAAGAAAATTCAGCGCAGAGTAAATCTGGGTTGAGTAAGAGTTTGTGGTGTAATGGTTGTCGAGCATCACAGAGCGGTCCTTGCATAGACTTAACTAAAAGATATTTAAGATGTGGTATTGTGGGGCACGAGATTCATACATGTTCATTTAGTGAGAAAGTATGTTGGAGATGTCAGGAAGTAGGGCATAGATCAGCACAGTGCCTAAGTGTAAGAAAGGATAACAGTGGTCAGAGCGGATCTGGGTCCGAGTCAAGACATGGGAAATTTTGTTGAAATTGAAAATCCTCACACGATGGGCCATTTTCAGTAATAACCAGAAGGTGTTTAAGGTGTGGTATGATTGGGTATGAGTCTCAAACATGTTCTTTCACAGGAAATGTTTGTTGGGACTGTCATTAGGTAGGTCACCAATCAAAACAATGTTCGTTTTCTAAAAGTGTGAGTTCTGGAGCAGGGCCAGGGGCGCAATTGATGTTAATAGGAGGATCTTCTGCTTGTGCGGTAGTACAGAAGATGAAGAATCCCTCAGTGTCTACAGCTAGAGCATGTCAGAAGTAGGTTAAGACTGATGACGCATTTTATGAATTAGCCGCCGGTAAGTCATTATTATATTTTGTAATTAATTATTACATGTTGTCACTTGCTATTGTGTTGACTATTGATTGCGTGGGTATATTAGAAAATGCCTTAGACAACCTAAGTGTAGTTTTCTTTTTCTTTAGTGCATGAGTTCGATTTTCTAAGATATGTTGTTCTTTTACCATTGACTGGTTGAACACACATAGTGGCACGTAGGAAGCGGGATTGGATAGTAGTCCACTTGTTAGTGATGAATGGCTTGAACCTCGTGTTCTGACGCCATGATATATGTGATTGCATGTTATGTATAATGTTGGCCCTACTGTATTGATTTACATTTTTAGACTAGATGTGTGAGACTGTAGTTGGCCTTAAGGAGTTGTCTTATGGGTTAAAGCCAAAAATAGGTTACAAACTTACACAAATGTACCGATATCACCCACAAACTCATTTCCGTCCTACTGTCGCCTACAAACTTTCAAAAAGTGTACCAATGTAAACAAAAACTTTCAAAAAGTGTACCAATGTAAACAAAAATGACTTGCTACCAGCTAAACAGGTCAAAATTGACACGTGTCGTTTGTTGATTGGATCTTAACTCTTAAAAAAAAAATTATCAGCTCAAAATTACCGGCTAAACAGGTCAAAACGCCAAAATGTTGATATTAGCACACTTTTTGAAAGTTTATAGGTGACAGTAGGACGGAAATGAGTTTGTGGGCGACATCGGTACATTTGTGTAAGTTTGTAGCCTATTTTTGGCTTTAACCCTTGTCTTATTGTTGGACTCGTTTGATTCATTTGTGACTTTAGAAGTGAGTGTGGGTAACGCTCTATGTGTTATGTTTCTAGAAAATAGTGTACCCTTTAACCTGAATGGGGATTTGTATCCAATTTGTGTTATGACTTAGAGGCAGAGCAAGTGGGTGGATGAGGCTTAAAATTGTGATTAGTATACCATTAAGATGGAATGGTGTCTCGTGAAATATGACTATGCTTTGAGGATCGTGTGACATCTTTGGTTGACGGTTATAATATTCAGGAACTTGAATGGTAATGATGGGGTTAGTAATTATGTTGGTAAACTCATGAATCAGATTTGCAAGTGTGTTATGAAAGAGGATATGATATATTTTTAGATATAATCTAATTATGAAATCAATGTGGTTTTGATATGAGAGTTCTTGATAATTGTTGAGTGTTATTAGCATATTTGTTTACTGATGAAGATTGATAAAGAACTGATCTTAGATGTTTATCATCGAGAACTTTTGTGGTTCTGATGGTCTTGGGTTGTAAAACGCTCCAATGTGAAATCTTTTGTGTTGAACGAGTTGTGCTGATACTGACTAATTTATCGATAGACCAGCACAGTTAGCATTAGACGATAAAGTTTGGGTTTGTAAACCTTGTGATCTTTGAGGATTACCAAGTGGATTGTAACTAACAGTGACTAGAGAACGTAGATATTACTAGATTGTTGAACTTGAATAGGATCTTGCTCCAAGATATTCGAATTGAAAGTATGATTTGAGATAGTGTATTGCGTCCGGCCAACGAAAATACCTTGTAGTAAATCGTATAGTAGTTTTGAAAATCTAAGAAGATGTAGTAAGCGATGGATAAGATGTTGATTGATAGTGTTGTATAATATGATCCTGTGGGATTGGATATATTGATTGGAAAACATTACTTCGATGGATTGTACACTTTGAGTTGTGTTGAGATCGACATTATCTTCTTGAGGGAAACTTAATGAGAAATGACATATGTTTATTTGTGGAATCACTCTTAATATCGGCCTATTGCAATTTTCGAAGAATTTTCATCAAAAGTTTACCTTTTAAAAGTAGTAATGATCGTTGTGCATCGTTGTTCTTGATCTAGATGTCAGTTTATTATTGGTTACATAAATTTGAATTACGAGTTCTGATGAAGTTTTAACCATTTGATTACCTTTTTAAATTAGTGGTCATGGTGTCAGATTTGTGTATTGATGTCGTTTAAAGGAAATAATGTGTTTATAATTGTCCCATGACTCTATTAGTGGATATCCGCTATCAAAAATTATTAACGGTATGATTGAAAAAATTTGTGATCCTAATAATTCTTATTATTGACGATATGATTAAAAACAGGTTCTAGCGATGGAATATCTGGTATATTAGGAAGAGTATGATAAACTTCTTAAATACCGGGTTGGTAATGGGTACTTTAATTACAGATTTGGGTGATGTTAGTGAAATTAGTGTTGATATTGTGATTCAGTAATTGTGAAAATTGACTGAGCTTGTGTTCTCATGTGATGCGTTACAACAAATTGATGTTATGGAATGAATTGAAATAGAAAACTCGATGGAGTTATATTATGAGTAATCTCGAGGACCTGATGTAATGTTTTGATTTGATGGATTTAAAGGTGGATTACAGTTGGTATATACGAGAATTTGTGTGTAATGTCAGTTTTGACGTGGAACTTTTCGTGGCAAACCATATAACCAATATTATTATTGTAAACTGGTGGGCAGTAACATATGATTCGAGAATACAGTGTGTATACAGAAACTTGGTATGACTCATAATTCATTAGATCGATAACGGGTCAAAGTATTGCTTATGGGTTGTCTCGTTTTTGAAATGAGGTTAACTATAATTGGTGCTGAATTAATGGGTCATTACCCTTTTATCTTGAAACTCGAAGGGAATATTACATGTTCAGTTTGATAGCGACAAATTGCCAGTACTTGATTACTTTTGCAAACGGTAAGAGTGATACCTTAGACTATTGAGGGGTGAATTACTGGAGTGTTGTGTTTCGTAATTGGAACTAGTGGATCAGATTATGCCAAAATTGACCATTTAGTGGTAGTCGTAAAATGGCGAGTATGCGTAAGTTTGTATACGTGTTATTATGTGCTTTTATTTTTATTATATGATTAGTGTTATTTTATGGTTTGGTTAAGACCAGTTTGATATAAGGGTCACAGAACTGATTTGTTTATTTAATTTGGACTATGTTAGGGCCGCCTAACGAAGAGTTTGTTATTAGATATAACTATTAAATACCCGTGTGTTGTGGGGTATGGGTGTAATCCCAAATAAGTGACTATTAGCTGCTTTTTTATATCATTTTCCAGAATCATCTTCATCTCTCACACACCTAACTCATTCTAAAACCTAACCCATATTTCAAACCCTAGATTCTACCAAATCTTGTTCTTGAATCTTGATTTTGTTGGAAATCAGTAGCAAGTGTTTTCAAAGTCTAAACAAGGTAAGAATCGTTTGATTTCATGTATAAATTTGTGTAAAAATGGGTTTTTAAGTTAGGTGTTGTATAAAGTTGATTTTGATGTCAATTTGTACAAATTAGATGTTGTTTGTGCTTAAAATTTGTGGGTTAATGTCCCAAAATGGTTTATAAACTCTTGAGGTCAAAATTTGTTGTGGCTTAAAATATGTGGTTGTTCTTGAGGTCAAAATTGAGTTCGAGATCGAGATTTGGAGATTTTTGGGTGAACCCCGTAAGCTTGTTGCTGCTGCTACAGCTCAAGAAGACAGTCGACCGACTGTCTCGGGTCAGTCGACCGTTTGTCTACTCAGTCGGACGTTTGTCTTTTGAAAGACAGTCGGTTGTGTGTCTCTAGTCAGTCGGCCATTTGTCTACACAGTCGACCGTCTGTCTATGACAGACTACCGAGTTGGGCAGTTTGTCTATTTTGGAAAATTTTTGTGAAAAGAGCCCGTTTTTAGCCGTTATGCTTCCCGTGTGTCTAATTTTGATTAGAGCACTATACTAACTTGGTTTATATTGTTCTCAAGTAATAAGAACAAGGAAGAAGCTCAGAAGTTAGATAACTGAGCTGTTGCTGGTAATTGGTGAGTTGGTCAATCTCCGGATAGAGTTTAAGTAGCATGCCATTCTACCGTGATTTAATCTATTACCATGCTTTATTATGATATTGTTGGCATGTTTAGATAATGGTTGTCATGCTAGTTAGATGATTGCATGCTTACTGTGATTGTCTGACATATGTGCGCACTGTTTTTGACACCAGTCGTTCCAAGGGAGGGTGGGGACTTGCAACCATTCCTAGGGAGGTTGTAGTCCGTATAAGATCAATCAATCCAAGGGAGGTTGGGTTCATATCCTGTTGTCTATGTACTGATTCAATAAGAAGGACTATCTGATCAGCTAGGGTCGTGTGCCCATACAAGCCGTCAATCCTCGTATTGTCTTTACTTGTATGCTAGTTGGTAGATAGCATATTAGTAATTTTGATTGCTTGTTTGGTGCTTAAGCTTATTCTGTTAGATAGATTCCATTCACTTTGCTGAGTGCTAATCCCCCACATTTCCACCCCTGCAGGTTTAGGTTCTGTAGTTTAGCTGGGTCTTGGAGTTTGAAGACATGTTTGACCGGGGAACTCTAATGTGTACTTTTGTGACATGTTTTTGTAATAGCGTAATACCGTTTAGTACACAATGCTATTAGGATGTGGATTTTATGTAATAATGTAACTGTTGTTGTGATTGAAATAATATAGACTTTCGCTGTGACTTAAAAAAAATGGTCGGCGTTACAATATAATCATGTTTTTTATAATTAATTATTTTATACATTTTTTCTTAACTTACATAATACATTAATATAAAAAAGTTATTTGTGATGTATTTGTATTATAATATTTAAGATAATTTTCTTGTAAGCGTTTATCCTTTAAATACTTTTTACACATCCAATGAAGCCGTAAATTTTTCGTTCCTGTAGCATATTGGTTAACATGTCAATTATGTGTATATATTAGTTTGACGAAAACAAAAGCCATATAAATAGAATTAAACTTATCATCTTATGTAAAATTTGCATTAATATTATTATTATTATTAAATCTAATAGTAATATTATTATCCATATCATAATATTTTCATTAATTTAACTAGCAAATGATATTCATATAACAATATATTAATAACACAAAAGTAAACTATATTAATATCTTATTTATTAAAATAAATAAAATGAATATAATGCAACATATAAGTTATTGATATTAAAACTTATATCACTAATAATATACATAATTGTTCGATTACAAGTGTATGTATTAATATATATATGAATGATATAGGTTCGTGAATCCGAGACCAACCCTACACTGTTCAATATCGTCATATGTATTTTTACTACAAAATACAGTAGAGTGAGTTTCATTTGCTCCCTTTTTAAATGCTTTTGCAATATATATTTTTGGGACTGAGAATACATGCGGTTTTATAACTGTTTTACGAAATAGACACAAGTAATTGAAACTACATTATATGGGTGAATGATCGAAGCCGAATATGCCCCTTTTGCTTGGTAACCTAAGAATTAGTAAACCGATCTACTAATTGACGCGAATCCTAAAGAAAGATCTATTGGGCCTAAAGAACCCCATCCAAATTACCGGATGCTTTAGTACTTCGAAATCATTTTTATCATGTTCGAAGGATTTCCTGGAATGATAGGGGATATTCTTATATGCATCTTGTTAATGTCGGTTACCAGGTGTTCACCATATGAATGATATTTTTGTCTCTATGCATGGGACGTATATTTATGAGAACTGGAAATAAAATTCTCGTGGTCTATTAAAATGATAAAAATGAATGATTATGATAAACTAATGAACTCACTAACCTTTTAGTTGACACTTTAAAGCATGTTTATTCTCAGGTGTTAAAGAAATATTCCGCTGTTCATTAGCTCATTTTAAAGACATTACTTGGAGTCTTTCATGACATACATTTCGAAAGACGTTGCATTCGAGTCATTGAGTTCATCAAGATTATTATTAAGTCAATTATAGTTTGGATAGTGGATATTATGAAAGAGTATGCATGTCTGTCAATTTTCGATGTAAAGAAAGTTTATCTTTTAAAAACGAATGCAATGTTTGTAAAATGAATCATATAGAGGTCAAATACCTCGCGATGAAATCAACTATTGTGAATCGTTTATAATGTATATGAATGGGTCCTTTCAGTTGGTATCAGAGCAGTGGCCTTAGCGAACCAGGTCTTGCATTAGTATGTCTAACTGATAGTTGTTTAGATGCATTAGTGAGTCTGGACTTCGACCGTGTCTGCATGTCAAAAGTTTTGCTTATCATTTAGTGTCAAAAATTATTTTCTTATCATCCATAAAGTCTAGACACGTCTTACTACCTCTATTGCATAGACAGTGTATAGATAAATTCATATCTTAGCGTATCTGTTATTGTTAACTTTGCCTGACAGCTTCCGTAGATTTCTCCGTAACTTATGAGATTTTAGTATTATATATGCATATGTAAATTATGTATTGCAGGGTACTAATCTACATCCTATAATCTATTTCTTATCGAAAATAATTCATCTGATCGTACAAGATGAATCCTTCAACCACTTCAAGTCCCTCAGATTTCGATAGCTATTCCGATAGTTATTCCGACAGCTATTTCGATATGGATTTCCACTTCTAGTTCCGAAAGCAATGTAACCGGAATGAATCAACCAATTAGCCATCATCTATTCTGGATGAATTGGAGATGGGTTCGTAGTCGACTTAATCAATGGAGACGCGAAGAAGGCGATACTTTCCAACAACCAAATTACCCTCTTGACGATGAACCTGAAGCACTTACCGGCGAACCTGTTCGAGACACCATTTTCTCTCTCATTTCCAGAGTATCTCGTCACAATTATATTCTATCCACAATTCTAAACCTTATTCATCTACTCGTTCTGACCGACAATAATCCCAGGGTAATACAAGAAGTCAGCGAACTTCGTGCTCGAGTAATAGTTTTAGAAAATATGGTACAAACTTACCAGCTTCAGCAACATCACCGACATCAACATGACCACCAGCAATAGCACCCATACCATCAACAACACACGCCTCAACATTTATCTCGAGTATAATCATCGTTCTACCTATCGTTCAACATCAATTATCTTCGTTCTTCATGGCGATTATGTAATCTCTAATATTTTAGAGATTATATATTCTTATTCTAACGATAAATCAAATGAAATTAATATTATATTAACTCATTAAATCCATGATTACATCTGAAGAAAATATATATATAAGTATATTTTCATAAAGATTGTAATTAAAAAAATTCTTTCGTACAAACTGTTAATGGTAAAAATATTTTAACGGGTAGGTAATACCCGAGGAATATTTAGATTTTACATTAATAAGTTACACTGTACATTCTTCGAATCTGATCCAACAGTAATTTACTATCCTACTTACATCTACCGATATACGAATCCGTTCACCACAGAATAACCATTTTCATTCAATTTCATATTTGGATTTTGATTTATCAGAATCCAACAAGTGGCATAATGAAGAACACATTTTACGAAATAAAAATATTATAGAAACAAACAAATTAACTAAGAAAAATTTTATTAAGAATCCACGCTAACTGTTCCAGCTAACTGTTCCTAGCTAACTGATTATATTTTATTTATCGCAGTTTGTTTATCGCAATTTTATTTATCGTCATTTAATTTCTTTTATTTACTTTACGCACTTTATTTATCGTCATTTAATTTCTGTTATTTATTTTACGCACTTTAAATATCGGGACACGTATACAAGGTTTTGACATATCATATCGACGAATCTATATATATTATTTGGAATAACCATAGACACTCTATATGCAGTATGCTGGAGCTAGCTATACAGGGTTGAGGTTGATTCTACAATAATATATATAGTTTGAGTTGTGATCGATTCTGAGACATGTACACGGGTCACGATACGTATTAATTAATTCGAATATTATATATTAAACTATATATGAATGATTGGACTGTTAACTGTGGACTATCGACTGTGGACAAATAATATTGGACAATTAAAATGAATTAAGATACTGATTATAACATATGAAACTAAATAACTCTTCAAGTTTGCCACTTGATTTCATCTTAAACCTCATTTGTATCTTGACGATTACAATCCGCGTTCAAACCTTTCATGATTCTTGAAAAGACTTCACTCGGGAGGATAAACCAACCGCACTTCATCTATAGAAGGAAAGATTTATGCATATAGTTATGCACCTGAAAAATTCTCTGAACCTAAGTAAACGTTTAACACGTATCTGTGTTAGCTCCTTTGGCATTGTTATTACCGAAAATAACATTGTAATTTTTTTTTCAAATTAGCTAATTTTGTCACAGCTCCAGCAAATCAACTTCGACTTTTCATTCGAAACAACCTTATTATAACCTTGATATAGGTGCGTGCTCTTTTATTGTTATCGGAGAATCTTTTGTATTCCGCTAAATTACCAGCAGACGTACCAGCAACCTCATTGCTCCTTGGCTTAAATCTCTATGACAAATCAATATATTTATTTATTGAAGTCTTATCATAAACTCATCGGTATCTCGTAACGATAATTACCATACCAAGTACCAGAAGGCATCAATCGATAATCTCGAAATTCTCAGTGATTCTACGACAACAATTTTTATATATAAATAAAAATTTATATATATATATATATATATATATATATATATATATATATATATATATATATATATATATATATATATATATATATATATATATATATATAACTTCTATCTCATGGATTTACGAATTTCAATTTTGAATTTCTGAAAAGCGCTTTAGCTTATGAATCAGTTTTCTGAGTTTTGAAAAAGCTGATGAAGCAGTGAAAACGGGAGACTGTCTTAACAGTCAAAAGTTTGATAATAACGAATTGAGTAAACCATGAAGGAGACTCTAAACAAATCACAAGAACTAAACTTGTACATAAAGAATCCTGATGATTCTGTTTCTGATGAAATCTTTAGCGAATACCTTACTCCTTAACCGCTCTAAATCATCGTGAATGAATTTTTTCATCACAATTTGATTCTGAAATTCTAAGATATCATTGTATCTTTCTTTATTAATATCCTCAATATTTCTGAAGATATCTTCATAAATATTCTTGATCGATATTAATTATCTCTCCTCTCTATCCGTGTTATATCATAAAAGAAACTGTTTTAGTTTCTAAAATTCTGAAAAATTCGAGTTTGAATTATGAATGATTTTGAAGTAGTGTTGGAAATTGATGCTTGAGTTAGTATAATATAATG
The DNA here is from genome assembly GCF_046630445.1 of Rutidosis leptorrhynchoides. Classification (NCBI taxonomy): domain Eukaryota; kingdom Viridiplantae; phylum Streptophyta; class Magnoliopsida; order Asterales; family Asteraceae; genus Rutidosis; species Rutidosis leptorrhynchoides. The sequence goes on along the minus strand of NC_092334.1, from coordinate 184,104,684 downwards.
ACACTTGATCAACGTGATTATATTACAGTAAGTCATGCTGAGTTTCTAATGGAACGTGATGATTCACAGATCATAACGTCATCATGTGACATGTTACATAACTCTTTCATTCTGTCTAACTTCTGAACATATCAAGAAAGTATATTCTTGATAGTTCTATCCTCAGTGATTCTGGTAATTTGAAAAATCAAATCGTGCTATTACGTTCTTTCCTGTTTGGAATATTAAGATCATTCGAAACTTTATACTTACGAATTCTGGACCGTTACTCGCTTTACTAGAGGTCGAGAAGAGGATAAAAAGGCAAAGAACTCCAAAATATAAGAGAAAATATAAAGCCCAATAACAACACGGAAGTCACAAACCGTGAATATTAATACGAATAGCAATATAAGGACATGGTAGAATTAAGAATAGTATCACCCAAGGTAATAGTAGAAGTAAACAGATTTTTCTGGTGGAAGATTGAAAAGAAGGATGACAGAAATGATAATTAGGAAAATATCAAGGATTAGAATGGGATTAAGCATTTTCACAATCTTTTGGATGTATGAACTAAGAAATAAAGTATAGGAATGGTGAAAATAATGGAACGAAAAAAGTTTATTTTATAATGGAAATATCAGACAGTAATCGAGGAAGATCATCGTATTTAATTATAAAGATCTTAATTTCCTTACTCTTCGAAGAATCAAACCTTTTATAGATTACAAGGATTTTCATTAAATTCCTTAAATTCCGGAAATTCAATCGTGATTCCGTCAAAAGTTAAATCTCCATCTCAATCTTTTGTGACAACTTCACTCGTACGCTTCACATAATCGAATCGTTTTATCTATATTAATCAATAATGATAAAATTCTATTTGTCAACTCATATTCGTCAAGAAAACATTTTTATTGTTAACCATGACCACCTCACAAATTTCGGGATGAAATTTCTTTAACGGGTAGGTACTGTGACGACCCGAAAATTTTCGACCAAATTTAAACTTAATCTTTGTATAGTTTCGACACGATAAGAAAAGTCTGTAATGTTGAGTCTCAAAAATTTTGGAAATTATATTCATGTAATCAATTACCCTTTGACTATTCCCGACGATTCACGAACAATTGATATATATATATATATATATATATATATATATATATATATATATATATATATATATATATATATATATATAAATGTAAGTATATATAGTAATTTGAAATTATAAAATATACTTTAAACATTAAAATGAAATATGTAAAATAAGATACAAAATAATTAAATGAATTTTAAAATAAATCATATATAAATATATATGATTTCTATAGATAAATAATATTATATTTTTCTATAGATAAATAATATTATATGTATATTGTAAATTATATAAAATTTATAAATAATAAATTGTTATATGATATTATATTATGATACAAGTTAAAACATAATTGTTATATTAATATTATTACTTCTAATACAAAATATATAAATAAAAGGGTATATAATAATTGGATATAATATATGATTAATTGTAAGAACTAAATTGTAGAATAATAAACAATATAATAACAATTAAGTTATTATTAACCTATAAATATAATATATGATTTTCGTACTTACTTATTATTAGGTGTATGATAAAAATGTAAAAGTTATACTATTAACACAACTTTCATTATAAATGCTAATATTAATATTTGTATTATTATTAAAATATATATAATATATGAAGCTTGAGATGTACAAGTATTGTTATTAATATTATTATCATTATTAATTCTATTATTATTATTATTATTATTATTATTATTATTATTATTATTATTATTATTATTATTATTATTATTATTAGTTTCATTATTATAAATAAAATTAATATTAAATATTAATGTTTATATCATTATGTTACTTTATATAATTTCGATATATGGATATAGATATATACATAAAAACATATAACTTGTTATATCTGAATTATTATTTGTATTAATATTAGATATTAGAATTACCTTTATAATTAACAATCATTATTAGCATCATCAATAATAATATTATTATTATCATCTTATATTATTGTCATTAGTTGTTAGTATTATTATAATTATTATTACTAATATTTGTATTATTATTATTGTTGTATTTAAGATTGATATATAAATATAATTATATAAATATATAAGGTATACAAATATAGGATATAAAAATATACATAGATATATACAGATACATATAGATACGCGGTTATATACATATATATAAAAGGAAATTTGTATTAATAATATAAAGATAATTATTATTATTATTATTATTATTATTATTATTATTATTATTAAAAAATTTATTATTAATATTTATTAAATTCATATAACTACAAAATCTGTTGTACATCGTTGTCCAGTAGATTCAGATTGTCGATTTAATTGAAAGCAATATCAGATAGGGTTAAAATCAGTTAGCAATCTTATCTGCTTTTGTATATTTTTCTTTTATTTTTATTTTTCTTCTGTAGCTGATTGAGGTAACCTGTGGATTACAATTCTCCTATAAGTCGATTAATTCAGGAGTAATGTATTCATTTAAATCCCATTTCACTACCAAAAACAATTACAACAGCTGGTAATCGAGTTTATATTTTAAAGGAAACAGAAAAACAAAATAAAACAGTCCCGTACCCTGTTCTTTAAGATTTTAGTCAAAATTCGAATTCGAGCTTTATTTAAAAATCTATAAATGTGGAATTGCTAGGAATCTTACATTTATATATCTGGAAAGTTTCAAAACTCAATTCTTCCTATCGATTCCAAATTTTAGAGTCAAAGTTCTAATTTTAAAAAGTTAACTATTGTTCATCACCCAAATTCGAGTTCAATGTGCCGTTTTTAGTTAAATTGATGATCGATAAAGCTTCTAGGATTAATTTGAAACATATTTTATGTTGTAACAATCATCTAAAACGGTCTCAATTTCATAATCACGAATCGAGTTCATTGTTTTGTTCGCGTCTGTTTTCCAGCTTCTTTTGAAATCTTTCTGTTAAAGACAAAACCCCACATCCATTAATTCTATTTTGCTTGCAATACAAAACATGTTATGGTTGCTGTTAAGATCATCGATTTGGTATTGACCGTATGAATTTTGAAGATAGAATATAAACCAGGAGAAAAGGGTTATATATTTATCAGTTAGTTACAATTATAGAAAAGCAGATTTAGTGAAGTGGTTTGTGGTGGTGTTGGGTTAGCGAGAGGTCGGGGGTTCGAGTCCCTGTTGGGGTAGTATAATTTTTTGGGGCCGATTTTCATTAAAGGTAGTCTTCCAATTTTCTTATTATTATGTTATTATTATTATTATTACTAATTATTATTTTTGTTATTATTAATATTGTTATTATTAGTTAGTATTATTATTATTACTAGCATTATTATTATTATTATTATTATTATTATTATTATTATTATTATTATTATTATTATTATTATTATTATTATTATTATTATTATTATGATTATTATTATTATTATTATTATTATTATTATTCAGAAAATAATACAATCTATTATTATCATCATAGTATTAAGTATTATAACAATTGTTGTTACTATTATTGTAAGTATTATTAATGTTATTATTCGTATTATTAATATGAATATAAGTATTATTATGATTAGGATTATTAATTATTATTATGAGTATTATTTAATGAACCATTACTAAAATTATTATTAATAATAAAATGGTTATTTTTTTACAGTTATTAACAATATCAATATTATTACTGTTATTGTTAATACTAAGAGTACTATTATTTTAAACTATAATTTTATTAAAAACTAAGTAGTATCATTATCATTAACATTGTAAATATAATTAAACTTATCATCTTATGTAAAATTTGCATTAATATTATTATTATTATTAAATCTAATAATAATATTATTATCCATATCTTAATATTTTCATTAATTTAACTAGCAAATGATATTCATATAATAATATATTAATAACACAAAAGTAAACTATATTAATATCTTATTTATTAAAATAAATAAAATGAATATAATGAAACATATAAGTTATTGATATTAAAACTTATATTAATAATAATATACGTAATTATTCGATTACAAGTGTATGTATTAATATATATATATATATATATATAAATATATTAATGATATAGGTTCGTGAATCCGAGGCCAACCCTACACTTGTTCAATATCGTCATATGTATTTTTACTACAAAATACAGTAAAGTGAGTTTCATTTGCTCCCTTTTTAAATGCTTTTGTAATATATATTTTTGGGACTGAGAATACATGCGCTTTTATAACTGTTTTACGAAATAGACACAAGTAATTGAAATTACATTATATGGGTGAATGATCGAAGCCGGATATGCCCCTTTTGATTGGTAACCTAAGAATTAGTAAACCGATTTACTAATTGACGCGAATCCTAAAGATAGATCTATTGGGCCTAACGAACCCCATCCAAAGTACCGGATGCTTTAATACTTCGAAATTGTTTTTATCATGTCCGAAGGATTTCCCGGAATGATAGGGGATATTCTTATATGTATCTTGTTAATGTCGGTTACCAGGTGTTCACCATATGAATGATATTTTTGTCTCTATGCATGGGACGTATATTTATAAGAACTGGAAATGAAATTCTTGTGGTCTATTAAAATGATGAAAATGAATGATTATGATAAACTATTGAACTCACTAACCTTTTGGTTGACACTTTAAAGCATGTTTATTCTCAGGTGTTAAAGAAATCTTTCGCTGTGCATTAGCTCATTTTAAAGACATTACTTGGAGTCTTTCATGACATACATTTTGAAAGATGTTGCATTCGAGTCATTGAGTTCATCAAGATTATTATTAACTCAATTATAGGTTGGATAGTGGATATTATGAAAGAGTATGCATGTCTGTCAATTTTCGATGTAAAGAAAATTTATCTTTTAAAAACGAATGCAATGTTTCTAAAATGTATCATATAGAGGTCAAATACCTCGCGATAAAATCAACTATTGTGAATCGTTTATAATGTATATGAACGAGTCCTTTCACCGAGCTTCACAATGTACTATCCTCTTTAGGAGCAATAGCTTCGTGCTAGTGTTGCTTAGACAACACACGTCATAGACAAAAGCTATGGCACAATGTTCTATCAATTAACGGAAGGGTAGTATCTACTTCCTACCCTTTCTCAACATAAGCAAAAAAGCTTGTTATGTGGGAAGTAGCCAAGTGTTTTCAAAAGCTTTGAGCTTTGTCACTTCCGGGAGAATCGAGTCCTCCCATAATTGGAAGTAAAGTCTTCTAATGCTTGGAAGTAAAGTCTTCCAAGTTAAGTCAAGAATCAAAGAGACCAAAACTTGAAAGTAAAGTCTTTCAAAGGTCATTTTGCCCTAAACCCCCCCAAAAAATTCATACCCAAGGTAGTTGCTTTCCCATTGCTATTGATACCGAATAGTTTATCTATTGGGGGGGGAGAGCAATTACCCATGTGGTCATCCCATCACCGGGATGGCTTGTATACACATCACCTTTATGAGCCCAAGATAGTTATTGTCTCATCGCCTCCAAACCGGGAGGTAGTTCACTTTTGTGATATAACGGGACAATAGCTATCCGTGCGGTTGTCCCAAAACTGGGATGGCTTCGGATGCATAAAGATTTAAAAACCAAAAAAATTCCAGAAAACTCGTCTTGTGTAAAAACTCGACTTTTTTTCCTGTTATAAAAATTAAAAATGGTTTTCTAAAGGCCTTGTTTTCCCTAAGGCCAAACCTTTTGGATAACTCATGACATTGGCGTTCTTGACACCGACTGTGAAGCTTGTGAGCACTTTCTTGATTTGATGGTGATAAGGAGAGGATGATGGTGGAGATGAAGATTGTTGAGGTTTGAAAATTGAAATGTCCCATTCATAACAATTATAAACGTTTCATATTAATTGATTTCGTTGCGAGGTTTTGACCTCTATATGATACGTTTAACAAAGACTGCATTCGTTTTTAAAATAAACCATAACCTTTATTTTATCGATAAAGGTTTAAAACCATAACATAGATTATCAAGTAATGATAATCAAAAAGATAACGTTTTACACACGACCATTACATAATGGTTTACAATAATATTACACATCGATTTAAATCTCCGAATGCAGTTTTTAAACAATATATTACAAGCATGCTGACTCCAATTCTTGTCCTTAAATTAGCATGCAACGGCGGAAGCTCTTAATAACCACCTGAGAATAAACATGCTTTAAACGTCAACAAAAATGTTGGTGAGTTATAGGTTTAACCTATATATTTTTCAAATCGTAATAATAGGCCACAAGATTTCCTTTCTCATAAATAGCCAACTGTATAAAAATCATTCATATGTTTGAACACCTGGTAACCGACATTAACAAAATGCATCTAGAATATCCCCAAAACAGAACCACTCGTCTGTAGAGAAAAAATCGAAGTACTAAAGCAAATCAAATTCTCTGACTGGGGCGTGTTAAAGCCCGTAGATCTACTTTTAGGATTTGAGTCAATTAGTGGCAATTATAATAAACACGAATTCATGGGCTACCAAGTTCAACAAGGGCGATATCCGGTATAGCAATTCAACATAAAACATAGTTTCAATTACTTGTGCCTATTTTGTAAAACATTTATAAAACTGCATGTATTCTCATCCCAAAAAGATATTAGATAATAAAAGTGGGACTATAACTCACTTTCACAGATTTCTAATTCGTCGAGAATTAGACTTGGCCACGGGTCGATTCACGAACCTATAACAAATATATACATATATATCAAAGTATGATAGAAATATATTCACAACATTTTTTATTACATTTTAACGATTTAAGTTTGTTAAGATAACAGTCCAACGTTAGTAGTCCACAATTAGTTGTCCACAGTTAGTAGTACAGAAATAAATCGATATATTATCTCGAATCAATCCACGACCCAGTGTATACAAGTCTCAGACTCAATCACAACTCAAAGTATATATATTATTTTGGAATCAACCTCGACCCTGTATAGCTAACTCGAGCATTACCACGAATAGAGTGTCTATGGTTGTTCCAAATAATATATATAGATGACGTCGATATGATATGTCAAAACATTGTATACGTGTCTATGGTCTATCAAGATTACATAATATATGTTAGAATACATGTATACTACAATATAAGTTAGTTAATTTATGGTTCGTATAGATTTGTTACAAAGTTTCACGTAGCTAAAACAAGCAAAAATATCTGATTTTGTTTTACCCATAACTTCTTCGTTTTAAATCAGTTTTAAGTGAATCAAGTTGCTATGGTTTCATAATGAACTGATATTTATGAAACTAAACAGAAAAATTATAAGTTTATAGTTGGAAATACAGGTTACAAGTTGTTTTTGAAAGAGGTAGTCATTTTCGTCGAAAGAACGACATCTTGATGACCATTTTGAAAAACATACTTCCACTTTGAGTTTAACCATGATTTTTGGATATAGTTTCATGTTCATAAGAAATATCATTTTCCCAGAAGAACAAATTTTAATTCAAAGGTTATCATTTTTTTTTAATTATTCAACCCAAAACAGCCCCCGATTTAAATACGACGGCGTATGTCTGGTTTTACGGTGTTCTTCGTGTTTCCAAATTTTAAATCATTAAGTTAGCATATCATATAGATATAGAACATGTGTTTAGTTTATTTTAAAAGTTAAGTTAGAAGGATTAAATTTGTTTGCGAACAAGTTTAGAATTAACTAAACTATGTTCTAGTAATTACAAGTTTAAATCTTTGAATACGATAGTTATATATATATATATATATATATATATATATATATATATATATATATATATATATATGAATTGAATGATGTTATGAACATCATTACTACCTCAAGTATAGTAGGTAAACCTAATGGAAGTGACAAGAAACGATCTAACTTTAAAGGATCTTGGATGGCTTGGAAGTTCTTGAAGTAGAATCATGACACGAAAACAATTTCAAGTAAGATTACTACTCGAATTAAGATAGTTATAATTATAGAAATTGAATCAAAGTTTGAATATGAGTATTACCTTAAATTAGGATGTTAACCTACTATAAATAACAAAGATTTAGTGAGGTTGGATAATCACTTGAAATGGATTTGCAAGATTGGAAGTAAGTTAGCAAACTTGGAAATGTTCTTGATGTGTTCTTGAGTTATTGTTTTGTAAGATGGTTTATGTATGGATTTAAGAGCTAGATTGAGCTAGATTTTGATGAAGATGATGAAGAACACTTAGAACACCAAGAGAGAACTTGAGAGAGATGAGTTTGATTCAAGAAAATTGAAAAATGAAAGTGTTTGAGAGTGTGTAAGTTCACGTGAATGTTGGTGTATCATTTAGGCTCCATTAGTTTGTAATTTTGTGAGATATTTCATGCTAGTTACCAAATGATGGTTCCCACATGTTTGATGACTCACTAAGGGCTGCTAAGAGAAGATCATTGAAGTGTATATACCAATAGTATGTACATCTAGGAGCTGTGTATTGTACGAGTACGAATACGGGTGCATACGAGTAGAATTGTTAATGAAAATGAATAAGAATGTAATTGTAAGCATTTTTGTTAAGTAGAAGTACTTTGATATGTGTCATGAAGTCTTTCAAAAGTGTACTAATACATCTCAATACACTATATGTATATGCATTTTAACTAAGTCGTTAAGTCATTGTTAGTCGTTGCATGTAAGTATTGTTTTGAAACCTTTAAGTTAACGATTTCGTTAAATGTAATTAATCTCATTATTATTATATCTAATTAGATGTTAAATTATTACATTATAATGATAACATGATGTACTAATATATCTTAATATGATATATAAATATTAAGACGTTATTACAACGATAATCGTTACGTATAGATATCGTTTTGAATTTCTTAAGTTAGTAGTCTTGTTCTATGTATAAGTTTCATTGTTAATATGCATAATGAGATACTTAATTATCATTTCATCATGTTAAACATATATATATGTTCATATATATAATATCATGTCATATACACGTTATAACGTTCGTGAATCATCGGACAAACTGGGTGGTCAAACGTTAACACAAAATCCGTTTTAGTTAATCAAGTCTTAACAAGTTTGATTACTTAACATGTTGGAAACATTTATTCATGTAAATATTAATCTCATATAATATATAATCATGGAAAAGTTCGGGTCACTACAGTACCTACCCGTTAAATAAATTTCGTCCCGAAATTTTAAGCAGTTGGAGGTGTTGACGCATCATCTGGAAATAAGTGTGGGTATTTCTTCTTTATATGATCTTCATGCTCCCAGGTGAACTCGGGTCCTCTACGAGCATTCTATCAAACCTTAACGATTAGTATTTTGTTTTGCTTAAGTCCTTTAACCTCACGATCCATTATCTCGACGGTTTCTTCAATGAATTGAAGTTTTTCATTGATTTGGATTTCGTCTAAAGGAATAGTGAGATCTTCTTTGGCTAAGAATTTCTTCAGATTCGATACGTGAAAAGTATCATGTACGCCGGCGAGTTGTTGAGGTAATTCAAGTCGATAAGCTACTGGTCCGACACGATCTATAATCTTGAATGGTCCAATGTACCTTGGATTCAGTTTCCCCCGTTTATCAAATTGAACAACACCTTTCCAAGGTGATACCTTAAGCATGGCCATGTCACCAATTTCAAATTCTATATCTTTTCTTTTACTGTTCGCGTAACTCTTTGTCGACTTTGGGCGGTTTTCAACCGTTGTTGAATTTGAATGATTTTCTCGGTAGTTTCTTGGATAATTTCTGGACCTGTAATTTGTCTATCCCCACTTCACTCCAACAAATCAGAGACATGCACTTTCTGCCATAAAGTGCCTCAAACGGTGCCATCTCAATACTCGAGTGGTAACTGTTGTTGTAGGAACTGCTAACGGTAGATGTCGATCCCAACTGTTTCCAAAATCAATAACACATGCTCGTAGCATGTCTTCAAGAGTCTGTATCATTCTTTCACTCTGCCCATCGATTTGTGTATGATAAGCAGTACTCATATATAGACGAGTTCCCAATGCTTGTTGTAAGGTTTGCCAAAACCTTGAAACAAATCTACCGTCCCTATCAGAGATAATAGAGATTGGTATTCCGGGTCTGGAGACGACTTCCTTCAAGTATAGTCATGCTAACTTTTCCATTTTATCATCTTCTCGCATTAGTAGAAAGTGTGCTGATTTGGTGAGACGATCGACTATTACCCAAATAGTATCATAACCACTTGCAGTCCTTGGCAATTTAGTAATGAAATCCATGGTAATGTTTTCCCAATTCCATTATGGGATTTCGGGTTGTTGAAGTAGACCTGATGGTTTTTGATGTTCAGCTTTAACTTTAGAACAAGTTAAGCATTCTCCTACATATGTAGCAATATCAGCTTTCATACCCGGCCACCAAAAGTGTTTCTTGAGATCTTTGTACATCTTTCCTGCTCCGGGATGTATTGAATATCTGGTTTTATGTGCTTCCTTAATTACCATTTCTCCCACATCTCCAAACTTTGGTACCCAAATTCTTTCAGCCCTATACCGGGTTCCGTCTTCCCGAATATTAAGATGTTTTTCTGATCCTTTGGGTATTTCATTCTTTAGATTCCCTACTTTTAAAACTCGCTGTTGCGCCTCCTCTATTTGAGCAGTAAGGTTAGCATGAATTATTATATTCATAGCTTTTACCCGCATAGGTTCTCTGTCCTTTCTGCTCAAGGCGTCGGCTACCACATTTGCCTTCCTCGGGTGGTAACCAATCTCTTAGTCGTAATCATTTAACAATTTAATCCATCTACGCTGCCTCATGTTTAGTTATTTCTGATCAAATATATGTTGGAGACTTTTGTGGTCGGTATATATAATACTTTTGACCCCATATAAGTAGTGCCTCCAAGTCTTTAATGTAAAAACAACAGCACCCAATTCCAAATCGTGAGTCGTATAATTCTGTTCATGGATCTTCAATTGTCTAGATGCATAAGCAATTACTTTCTTTCGTTGCATTAATACACATCCGAGACCTTGCTTTGATGCGTCACAATAGATCACAAAATCATCACTCCCTTCAGGCAGTGACAATATAGGTGCCGTAGTTAACTTTTTCCTCAACAATTTAAACGCTATCTCTTGCTCATCCTTCCATTCAAATTTCTTCCCTTTATGCGTTAATGCAGTCAATGGTTTTGCTTTTTTGGAAAAATCTTGGATGAATCTTCTGTAGTAACCAGCCAATCCTAAAAATTGGTGTATTGACGTCGGAGTTTTCGGGGTTTCCATTTCTCAACGGTTTCAATATTTGCCGAATCAACCTGAATACCTTATTTGCTCACTATGTGACCGAGGAATTGGACTTCTTTCAACCAAAATACACACTTTGAATACTTGGCGTACAGCTTTTCTTTTCTTAACAATTCTAGCACTTTTCTCAAATGTTCTTCGTGCTCTTGATCATTCTTTGAGTAAATAAGTATGTCATCGATGAAGACAATGACAAACTTGTCAAGATATGGTCCACACACTCGGTTCATGAGGTCCATAAACACAGCTGGTGCGTTAGTCAATCCAAACGGCATAACCATAAACTCATAATGACCGTAACGCATTCTGAAAGCAGTCTTCAAAATGTCATCCTCCTTCACTCGCATTTGATGATAATCGGAACGTAAATCGATCTTCGAATAAACCAACGAACCTTGCAGTTGATCGAATAAGTCGTCGATCCTCGGTAGTGGATAACGGTTCTTGATGGTAAGTTTGTTCAACTCTCTGTAGTCGATACACAACCTGAATGTACCATCCTTCTTTTTGACAAACAAAACAGGAGCTCCTCATGATGATGTGCTTGGTCTATGAAACCACGCTCTAAAAGTTCCTGTAATTAGCTCTGGAGTTCCTTCATTCCGCTGGGTACGAGTCTGTATGGAGCACGAACTATTGGTGCAGCTCCTGCTACAAGGTCTATTTGATATTCAACAGATCGGTGTGGAGGTATCCCGGTAATTCTTTTGGAAATACATCGGGAAATTCTTTTGCGACGGAACATCAGTGATGTTCTTTTCTTCAGTTTGTACTTTCTCGATGTGTGCTAGAACAGCATAGCAACCTTTTCTTATTAGCTTTTGCGCCTTCAAATTACTAATAAGATTTAGCTTCGCGTTGCTCTTTTCTCCGTACACCATTAAGGGTTTTCTCTTTTCGCGCATAATGCGAATCGCATTTTTGTAACAAATGATCTCTGCCTTCACCTCTTTTAACCAGTCCATGCCAATTATCACATCGAAATTACCTAACTCTACTGGTATCAAATCAATCTTAAACGTTTCGCTAACCAGTTTAATTTCTCGGTTCTGACATATTTTATCTGCTGTAATTAATTTACCGTTTTCTAAATCGAGTAAAAATTTATTATAAAAAGACGTTAATGGGCAACTTAATTTGGCACAAAAATCTCTACTCATATAGTTTCTATCCGCACTCGAATCAAATAAAACATAAGCAGGTTTATCATCAATAAGAAACGTACCCGTAACAAGCTCCGGGTCTTCCTGCGCTTCTACTGTATTAATGTTGAAGTCTCTTCCACGACCTTGCCCATTATTATTCCCTTGGTTTGGGTATGCCTTGCTGAAATGGCCCTGCTTTCCGCATCCATAACAAATAATAGGATTATTTGTTTTATTATTTTTATAGACCTTTAGTCCATAGATGTCACATTTTGTTGCACCATGACCGCTTCTGTTACACTTGGTACACACTACAGCACAGAACTTCTCTAGGTGGTATCCGTCACATCTTTTACATTGAACCTTTTGATTTTGGTTGCTATTTTTGTTATTGAGATAGTTGTTGGGATTGTTGTTGCTGCGGTTGTTATTGTTGTTGGGATGTTTGTTGTTGCGTTTGTTGGTGCAAAAAATGGTGCGATTGTAGTTGTGATTGTTGTGTTGATTGTTGAAGCAATAGTTACTGTTGTTGTGTTAGTGACCCTTGTCACTGTTTTCTTCCCATTTTCTTTTGACTTGCTTCATTTTGGTTTCTTCGGCCGCCTGCTCTTTAATTCTTCCCTCAATCTGGTTTATAAGTTTGTGTGCCATTCGGCTTGCCTTTTGCATTGAAGTGGGCGCGCTCGCACTCACATCCTCCTAAATTCTCTCTGGTAGCCCCTTTACAAACGCATCGATCTGCTCTTCTTCATCTTCGAACACTTTTGGACACGATAAACACAACTCGGTGAATCGTCATTCGTATGTGGTGATATCAAATCCATGCGTTCTTAATTCTCTAAGCTCTGTCTTGAGCTTATTGACTTCGTTTCTGGGACGGTACTGCTCATTCATCAAATGTTTGAATGCTGACCACGGTAGTGCGTAAGCAGCATCTTGTCCCACTTGTTCGAGATAGGTGTTCCACCATGTTAACGCAGTACCTGTGAAGGTATGTGTGGCGTACTTTACCTTGTCTTCTTCAACACATTTGCTTATAGCAAACACAGATTCGACCTTCTCGGTCCATCATTTCAGTCCGACTGGTCCTTCAGTTCCATCGAATTCCAGAGGTTTACAGGAAGTGAAAGCCTTGTAGGAGCATTCTACACGGTTTCCTGTGGAGTTAACTCCACTGCTAGACCCTGAGTTATTGTTGTTGTTTTGCATTGCAGCCTGTACTGCGGCTATGTTTGCAGCAAGGAAAGCAAGAAAATCTTCTTCGCTCATATTCAAGTTCTGTCGAGTAGTCGGTGCCATTTCCTTCAAAAATAGACAAAAGAATTAAGTTAATCATATAGAATATTAAGAGTAGTATTTTGTAGCATAATATGAACTTATTATAAAAAGATTTTTTTTCATATTAGCATTTTATAATTGTGATTAGGGTATTACCTACCCGTTAAAGTTCATACTTAATAGCTAGTATAAAAATTACTACTACTATCAACATAATATTCTATCATGAAAAACTTTAATTCATTAACATTTCACGCTTAAATTTTTAATACAATATCATGCAATCATACAATACCGTTATTTTACATACAACATGAAATAAGGCACACGATGACCATAATACCAGGCAACTGTTAGGACAATTCTAGTGAAACTCAAACTGTTCAGTGAAGGCGATAAAGACATGTAATTCATAAGACCATAAACATGTCATGCATTCGGGTTTTACTAGTACTATTTCCCATCCTTGATCAAGTGGGGAATAGCCGTTGTGACCGTTGGTAAGGCAGCACGTTGCAACGTCGTCAAAAGGACGGGGGTTACGAAATATCCAACAGCCCCGTAACAAGTTAAAAACCTTATTTCTTACCCCAACTATTGAATCCGTCACCTGTGGGAATGTTATATTAAGGAGTTGCAATCCGATGTTCTTTTTCTCAATTTGGTGAGAAGCGAACATCACTAACCCGTAAACATAACATTCTTCTTTAAGTTGCATGTTTGAAGCTCTTTCTAAAGAACGAAGTCCTATGTTGGGATATGTGGAGTCAAAATAGGCTCTCACCCCATAGCGGAAAATTGCATTAGGGTTTCCCGCACACAATGCCTTAAAGAAAATATGGCGTAACTTAAGATCTCCCCAATGCGATATACCCCATCTATCGAAGGAAAGCCTTTTATAAACCAAGGCATGCCTGGAATGCCTGGAATGCCTTTCAAATGCTTTGCAAACTAATTTTGCCATACACAATTAAGCCGATGAATCCTGACCGACTCTAGACAATATTTCATCAAACATTTCCAGTGGTAAGTCGTCTAAAATATTTGGTCGTTTATCCTTAACGTCCATTTTGTACTTTATACTGTAAAAGAGACGAAAAATTAGATCTTGTAAAGGATGATATAATACAAACATTACAAGCAATTTTTACATACAGCATAAAAGTACAAACACACTGCAATACATATATTACATGGCATGGTAAGAATAATTGACTTCAACTCTTTATTCCGACTCACTTATTTCTTCTTCTTCAGACTCGGTTCGTTTTGCTAATTTTCTAGGGATAAATGGTGCTCCTCTAATATGAGCCGTCCTTTTCATAAATGGTCTAGAAAAACCTGGTGGCTTAGATGTTCCCGGGTTATAGTGAAAGTTTAAGAAATACGGGTGTTTACGATATATCCCATCGGGATATTTCATGTTAACATAGAGTTCATCTGTTTTGGACTCGGGTTTTTCTATTTTGATAGCTTTTCCCTTATTATTTTCTTTTGCCTTATTAAATTGAGCCGGGGTTATTTCTATAACACCATCGGAATCCTCGTCGGGATCCGATTCATCAGAAAATTGGTAATTTTCCCAATATTTTGCTTCCTCGGCGGAAACACCATTGACCATTTTTAATTTTGGTCCATTGGTTGAGGATTTTATTTTATTTATCTATTTTTCTGTGGTTCCTAATATTTCCTCCTCTGGAACCTCTTCTTCCGGTTCCTCTTCTTCCGGTTTCTCTTCTTCTTCCGGAATTTGTGAATCGTCCCAAAATACATTCGACTCTTCATTATTATTGGGTAAGTCGATGGGATTTGTACTAGAGGTCGACATCTATCACATAATAGCAAGAACGTTAAGAGATTAATATATCACATAATATTTACATATAAAAATATATAGTTTCCAACAAACGTGTTAAGCAGGTCGAAGTCCAGACTCACTAATGCATCCTAACAAACTCGATAAGACACACTAATGAAAATTTCTGGTTCTCTAAGACCAACGCTCTGATACCAACTGAAATGTCCCGTTCATAACAATTATAAACGTTTCATATTAATTGATTTCGTTGCGAAGTTTTGACCTCTATATGAGATGTTTAACAAAGAATGCATTCGTTTTTAAAACAAACCATAACCTTTATTTTATAGATAAAGGTTTAAAACCATAACGTAGATTATCAAGTAATGATAATCTAAAAGATAACGTTTTGCACATGACCATTACATAATAGTTTACAATAATATTACACTTCGATTTAAATCTCCGAATGCAGTTTTTAAACAATATATTAAAAGCATGCTGACTCCAATTCTTGTCCTTAAATTAGCATGCAACAGCGGAAGTTCTTAATAATCACCTGAGAATAAACATGCTTTAAACGTCAACAAAAATGTTGGTGAGTTATAGGTTTAACCTATATATTTTTCAAATCATAATAATAAGCCACAAGATTTCCTTTCTCATAAATAATCAACTGTATAAAAATCATTCATATGTTTGAACACCTGGTAACCGACATTAACAAAATGCATCTAGAATATCCCCAAAACAGAACCACTCGTCTGTAGAGAAAAAATCGAAGTACTAAAGCAAATCAAATTCTATGACTGGGGCGTGACAAAGCCCGTAGATCTACCTTTAGGATTCGCGTAAATTAGTGACAATTATAATAAACACTAATTCATGGGCTACCAAGTTCAACAAGGGCGATATCCGGTATAGCAATTCAACATAGAATGTAGTTTCAATTACTTGTGCCTATTTTGTAAAACATTTATAAAACTGCATGTATACTCATCCCAAAAAGATATTAGATAATAAAAGTGGGACTATAACTCACTTTCACAGATTTCTAATTCATCGAGAATTAGACTTGGCCACGGGTCGATTCACGAACCTATAATAAATATATACATATATATCAAAGTATGATCGAAATATATTGACAACATTTTTTATTACGTTTTAACGATTTAAGTTTGTTAAGTTAACAGTCCAACGTTAGTAGTCCACAATTAGTTGTCCACAGTTAGTAGTACAAAAATAAATCGATATATTATCTCGAATCAATCCACGACCCAGTGTATACAAGTCTCAGACTCGATCACAACTCAAAGTATATATATTATTTTGGAATCAACCTCAACCCTGTATAGCTAACTCGAGCATTACCGCATATAGAGTGTCTATGGTTGTTCCAAATAATATATATAGATGACGTCAATATGAGATGTTAAAACATTGTATACGTGTCTATGGTCTATCAAGATTACATAATATATGTTAGAATACATGTATAATACAATATAAGTTAGTTAAGTTATGGTTAGTATAGATTTGTTACAAAGTTTCACGTAGCTAAAACAAGCAAAAATATCCAATTTTGTTTTACCCATAACTTCTTCGTTTTAAATCCGTTTTGAGTGAATCAAGTTGCTATGGTTTCATAATGAACTTAAATTTATTAAAATAAACATAAAAAGTATAAGTTTATAGTCAATAATACAGGTTTCAAGTCGTTTTTAAAAAAGGTAGTCATTTTCGTCGAAAGAACGACATCTTGATGACCATTTTGAAAAGCATACTTCCACTTTGAGTTTAACCATGATTTTTTGATATAGTTTTATGTTCATAAGAAATATCATTTTCGCAGAAGAACAACTTTTAATTCAAAGGTTATCATTGTTTTTAATTATTCAACCCAAAACAGGCCCCGGTTTAACTACGACGGCGTATGTCCGGTTTTACGCTGTTCTTCGTGTTTTCGAATTTTAAATCATTAAGTTAGCATATCATATAGATATATAACATGTGTTTAGTTGTTTTTAAAAGTTAAGTTAAAAGGATTAACTTTGTTTGCGAACAAGTTTATAATTAACTAAACTATGTTCTAGTGATTACAAGTTTAAATCTTTGAATAAGATAGTTATATATATATATGAATCGAATGATGTTATGAACATAATTACTACCTCAAGTATAGTAGGTAAATCTACTGGAAGTGACAAGAAATGATCTAGCTTTAAAGGATCTTGGATGGCTTGGAAGTTCTTGAAGTAGAATCATGACACGAAAACAATTTCAAGTAAGATTACTACTCGAATTAAGATAGTTATAGTTATAGAAATTGAATCAAAGTTTGAATATGAGTATTACCTTGAATTAGGATGATAACGTACTGTAAATAACAAAGATTTAGTGAGGTTGGATGATCACTTGAAATGAATTTACAAGATTTGAAGTAAGTTAGCAAACTTGGAAGTGTTCTTGATGTGTTCTTGAGTTATTGTTTTGTAAGTTAGTTTATGTATGGATTTAAGAGCTAGATTGAGCTAAATTTTGATGAAGATGATGAAGAACACTTAGAACACCAAGAGAGAACTTGAGAGAGATGAGTTTGATTCAAGAAAACTAAGTTAACGATTTCATTAAATGTAATTAATCCCATTATTATTATATCTAATGAGATGTTAAATTATTACATTATAATGATAACATGATGTACTAATATATCTTAATATGATATATAAATATTAAGACGTTATTACAACGATAATCGTTACGTATAGATATCATTTTGAATTTCTTAAGTTAGTAGTCTTGTTCTATGTATAAGGTTCATTGGTAATATACATAATGAGATACTTAATTATCATTTCATCATGTTAAACATATATATATATATATATATATATATATATATATATATATATATATATATAATATCATGTCATATACACGTTATAATGTTCGTGAATCATCGGACAAACTGGGTGGTCAAATGTTAACACAAAATCCGTTTCAGTTAATCAAGTCTTAACAAGTTTGATTACTTAACATGTTGGAAACATTTATTCATGTAAATATTAATCTCATATAATATATAATCATGGAAAAGTTCGGGTCACTACAAAAATGCTTCTAGAAAGGTTTTTGCACCAAAAAGAACTTGACTTATGCTTGATTTGATCTAATTATGATGACTTTATGGATATTGTTGATCTTAAGCCTTTCTATGATGCATTTTTGTGTTTTTAATGAGTATTTGATTGTAGAGAGGTGAAAAGAGTAGTATAGGCTTGAATGTTTAATGTTTTTGAGGATGAATTTGAAGAATGAAGTGTTGATTGTTGACATTTTGAAGATATCAAGTGACTTGGCATACTATTTCTTGAGTCCCACCCATTTGCAACTTTGGGCGATTTTTGAAGCCAAGTCCTTGTTTGTTAGTGAAGTTGAAGAAATTGGGTTTTGGATATGTTTGATTGAAGATTTTGCTAGTGAAATTGTTCAAGTTGAAGTCCTTGGAAGATTAACAAGATCGTTGAGGTAATTCTCTGTGATTTGTCAAGTATTTTTGAGTTTGTTCAAAGTTTGAAAAGTTGAAATGACCATACTTGTAGTTGCAATATCTCATTAGTCAAAGTTGGTCAACATTTGTGTATATTGGTTAAGTTTAAGCTTGCTTGAGGACAAGAAAGGTTCAAGTGTGGGGGATTTGATATTGCTCGAATTATACATATTTATCATCGCAATATCTTTCTCGTTTTGTTGGGTTTTGAAGAGTTTAATGATCAGAAATGATGGTTTGTTGATGAGTTTGTGGTTCAAGGCAAAAATTGTCCAAAAGTCCAAATTTATGCAAAGGAATCAAGACTTGAGCCTAAAAATAAATCAAGTGAAGTTTGATGTGAAAATAAAGAAAAGTGCTGAAATCAGTGTTAAGCTGCGGCTCACCAAAGGCTAGGTGAGGCTCACCTTAACATTAAAAATGAAAAAATCCAAGTCGGAAGCATTTCATGCTTTAAGGTGCAACTCACCATAATAAAGGTGCGGTGCACCAAAAATTTCATGCTTTAAGGTGCGGCTCACCTTAAAGCAGGTGCGGCGAACCTATCGCTGATTCAGCTCAGATTTCACTAACACTATAAAAGCAAAATTTAAGGTTTTAGTTAAAGAGATATGCAATTCCATGAAGATTGAAGCTCCATATCCATCATCTATTCTCCATTTTAGTGTTTCTTCTCCATTTTGGTAGTTGCTTTTCTCCATTTTAGTTGTAATGATGAATGATCATATTCATAAAAACCCACATTAACACCTTTTGACTGAAACGGGTCAAATGTGTGCATATGGTGATAAGATATCTTTTCATCATTTTGACTTTGATTACTTTATATTTTTCAAGACCTCCTACTATCACAACTGACTTATTTAATTAACAAAATGACCATATGACCAAAGTAAACCATAAAGATGTGTAATTACTTTGACCGTGTATACAACTAAAGACGTGTTTTTAACTTTCTAATATTAGCCTCGAGATAATGGCTGAATAATGTTACATGTATTACTACTTTTTATATTTTGTTTCAAACTGAACTATAGAAAAACAAAGGCAAGTAGTAAGTGGCGAAAATACATGGGGGCAGGGGCACCCGCCCTCAGTGGATTATTTTTTTTCAGTGTAAAATTTTTGGGTTTTTCGACTTTGCCCCGGTGATTTTTTTTTGCCCAATAACCTACATATTTTGCCTCAAAACCTACATATTTTACCCCAAAAACTTCAACTTTTGCCCAAAAACCTTCATAATTTGCCCAAAAACCTCAATTTTTCCCCAAAACCTCCATATTGTGTTCAAAAAAAATTGCTACAGTTTTAAATTGTTTTTGCCCCCGGTGAAAATAATCCTAGTTCAGCCACTGCAAGTAGTAGCATAAAGATACGCATGTTAAATTAATTTTAAAAATGATCCGTAAAAAACTTGGACACACTACAATGATACCACAAGTATAAAAAACGTATATGGGTGTTCATAGGGGCATATGGACCAAATGGGTCATTACTATCCAATCTCACCAAAATATACCCAAAAGTC